>NC_139978.1:29442313-29942348 GCF_963993115.1 Abramis brama | reverse complement strand
CGACAGTGGGTCCTGCAGGTCCAGAGAGACCCGCGGAAGCAGCGAGAGCACTTTTAATGGAAGCTCAGGGACAGAGTGGGATGCGGTTGTGCCGAATCAGCACGTCTTCTCAGCGTTTCTCCAACGCACCCACACAACCTGCCAAAGCACCTCAACTCTCAGCCCATTCCCAAATCTTCAGAAACTAAATGTTCAAAAGCAGCTTATAATATACACACAGCCCAAATGTCTGAGACAACTAATGAAATGGCTTCTATTTCAAATTTCTCTAATTTATGACTTCATTTTTTCATTACAAATGATATAACCAGCATGAGAATTTGAGTGCAAAAAAATAAACATAAATTTCATGATGTCTTAGAATTTGGTTTGTCTTTTGCTTTAATGACAGAAACATGATGATCATGTTATTTAGCATGATTTGAGAATGATCTAATTTGTGTACACTTGATTAGTAACCTAGAAATAGTGCAATATAATAAATATTTCTTCATTGTATTGTGTCATAATATTTCTTTGTTAAAGTTGGCATGAAACAGAATTTGTGATAGTCTTTTCTTCCCTATTGTGACGTATATCAGAGTGAAACGACTTCTCAAACAATTGATTGGATGGTTGGATGTTTGTGGTTTGCTATTGGTTGCTCTCATGTGAGTGACAGGTTGATCCCGCCCTCGTGCCACTAACCACGTCCGACGAGAAGAGACGTCGCTGCAAGAGGGGAGGGGAAGGTATTTTAATTAAAGATTATGGGGCACATGAATAAAAAATGTAAAAAAATGATGATTTACACAGATAAATCATTTAGAATAAATTATGGAAGCTTGTTCCCGCCACTAAATAAAAAATAAAAAAGGTAAATGCGATTTTTATCTCACAATTGTGAGTTTATATCTCTTTATAAAAAATAAAAATAAATCTTTTTTTTTAATTATTTATTACTTCCTTTAATAAATAGTGCAATGTTCCATACAAAAAGAAAACGAAAAAAGAATTTTGATTTTATGGTGACTTTAAAATGTAACACTTACTGTTTATTTCCAGGTTTAAAATGTCAATGTTCAGACTTCTGGACATCACTGTAACATGCTTTTTTTTTTCTTTTCTTTTTTTTGACAATAAGGGTGAAGGAAGAAAATTAAGAAGTTTGTACATTTACAAGATACACTGAGAAAAAAGCATGGACACTATGTTTCACAAATACAGTAAAATTAGGCAAGTTCCTTCATTTTATGTTGTTTTGGCACATTAAAGCAATGTCACACAGGAGAAACCACTTCAGCATACTCACATTTTTTTATGATTAACTATACCTGTCGAATTGACATGATAAATGGAGTTTAAAGTCTGTATATTTACATGGTGCACCGAGAAGCACTTACATCCTTAGGGAGCCAGTAACACAACTCGGCCAGACTCTGATTCAATTTAATTAATGATCAGCTATACTCTGAACAATCATGTTCCTCTGGTGTGCAATATGCACTTGTTTTATTTAGGCTCTAATTAACTTGCCTTCATTTATTTATGATGAATTAAAACTGCTGACTTAGGCGAATGAACATGATTAATAAAGAAGCTGAAAATCCCTACATTTACAGTACATGGTGCCCTACACAAATGCACTACATCAATCAGGAAACGTTCTCTGGAATTCACGCTTTGCTTCTGTAAGCTGTAAACCCCGCCTACTTTGATTTGATTGGCCATCTCAATCATTTTGTCATTGACGAGCGCTGTTAGTTTAGACTAATTTTTTTTATCATTCTAACAACGTACAGGGTGATCCAATTTGGCCATTTCTAATTATTTAATTATTACAACAACAACAACAACAACAACTCAGAACACTCAAGAAACCACGTAGCAACACCCTAGTAACCGCCTATGACACTCAAGAACGAAGCAACATCCTAACAACCACTTATGCACTTGTTTTCAGCCTGGTAAAGTGTTGGCAGTGTCACACCACGTGTCAGGTCGGGAATAGGGACAGATTAGAGGTCTTGACACATTCGGACACACAAACCACGTGAACGAACACAAGGAGCCACACCACTGATCCTTTAAGCGAATTAAACCGGGAACCCTGCGTGTAATGTGAGTGTGTGGTGTTGGATGAAGATTAAAAAGCTGCTGAAGGCAGACACTTTCATTGTCATTAAAAGGGAAATATCACTTATTTGCATTTTATTAATACAACTAAGTATTATTTTATATAGCCTAATAATTATAATAATAATTTTACATTTTCTTTTAAGGTGTCGTAGTTACATTGTAGGCTACTTACTTCCTCAATTAAGTACTGAGCAATATTAATTAACTACATGCACTTACTATAGACTTACGGTTAGGGTTTGGTTTAGGGTTAGTTACTTGTAATTATGCATGATTTACTGCTATTGCAATAAGTAGCCTACATGTAACTGTCACCTTACAATAATGTGTTACCATAATTTATTATAATTTTTATTATTATAACCATTTTGGCATTTCATTTATCAACACGACCATGTATTGTTTTTCTAATCAGAGCATTTAGAAAACTAAATAATATAAAATCTCATTATTTTCTTATGTTTATGCAGAATGTAGGTTATCCTTAAAAAAAAGCATAAAATAAATGAAGACGTCATAATTCTCTTCAAACTCAGAGAAGCGCAATGCAGTCATAATTTTACGCAGGTTCTCGCATATAAAAATGCATTAAGAGGCACCGCTGCTTATGACAGAAGTTTTACTGAGATGAAAGTCACGTACCTTTCTGTTTAACCTTTCGAAATATCCTCAGAAAGTTTTTCTACACAAGCTCATTTCATGTTTGAGCATCTCGAATGGCCTCGCCTCAGAAGTCAGGATTGGAGTGTGTCGTGTCTCCTGGTGACCAATTGGCGCTCGAGTGTTTTTGGTACTTTAGCAAAAGCCTTTTGTCGCGGAGTGTTCATCGATCGTGTATTTCCGTAAAGTTTCCGAACGAAACCGAAGGACTCCTCGTATATTTTCGTAACATTACCGAACTAGGGCGAGTGCCTCATGGAGAGCCTTTTCTGGCCTTGCTACTTAAAAGACATCCAGCAGAGGGCGCGGTTGTCTAGCATTTCTTATCCCATTTGCTCTTACACATTCGACGCATGTCCTAAGTTGAAAAATGTACTTTATTTAATAAATACATACATAATCTTATGTGTGACATTGATATTCAATTAATCTTACACTTTTTAAATTACGTAAATAATTGTTATATATTATAGTAACCTCTACTACATTTCTACTTTGCTATTTGTTATTTATTGCATATTTTCATATTGTTCTGCATTAATAAACGAAAACAAAACTTTACACCGTAAATAACCTTGCTGTAGCTTTAGCTATACTTTCAAAAACAGATCAAACTTAAAATTCAACATTTTATTGAAAATAGAAAAGACAACAAATATGTAGATAAACATAAATGCTGTTATGCACATGAGAAAAACAAAAAAGCATTATCTCATTAACATTAGTTAAAATGCTGAAAATGAATGCCCTATAAAGGTCACTTTTAAATCTTTCCAGTTTTCATACAAAAGGGTAAAAAAACAACATCTGAACAAAACTTATTTGATGTCTATAACAACATAAAATAAATGGAACTTCAATATTTGATCTTGCATAGATAGTTGATTAGTTAGAAATAAGCAGTTGTTATTTGTTTCAAAAATAGTGTGAAAATCACAATAGCCCCAAATGAATCAAATGCAACATAAACATCTAAAGCTACATGAACAGAATTCTTGCATATTTGTACAAATTTGCATAGTGTACCACTGGCACTGTTTTTACTATCACTACTGAATTTAAAATTCCAGTTTCGCTTTGTGATTTAAAATTCCAAATATTATCTTCTTTCACAGAGGCAGTCAGTTGTTTAAAAAATAAAATGAAAAGAATATTTTTAATGGTGTGCAAGTTTAAATATCTGCCACACCTCGGAAACGAGAACTTTCATGGTTTCTGACTTGAAAACAAGCAGTGACCCACAGTTACACCTTGACAATTACAACACGCATTCACAATAAAACACACTTAAGTCAGCTACAGTCATACACAAGGAAACTGACTGCATTGATGTCAATGCAGGTGCAAATTACTCAGTCGGAAAGGATTGTCCAAAGTACATTTCTTTTGCAACAAACTCATGCACCGCTGTAATCAGCTGACCTTGAGGTTAGAACTCACAACCACACCCAAATCACACACAAACAACAGAATGACAATATCTGAATGCTTTATGGCATTTTACAGGCTATATGAAGTCAAGCAGATGTTTCCAGTGAAAGAACATGTTCCAGGAAATGGAAAGACTTTGAAAGGTCCTCGTTTCCAAGGCAACCATCTTTAGGGCTCAGGTTAATCATAAGCACCGGGTGAAGCCAATGTTACAGCAGTTTAGGATTCGGGCAGCTTTGGTCACACAGTCATTTAAAGGCTTCGTCATGGCCGCCCATGATTAGTTAAATGAAAAAATGTCGAAAAAGGAGAGCATTGGTACTGTAGCTTATTACTGACCGCGGTCGTAGATCTTAACTATTCGTTTAATATGGAAAAGCTTGTGGCGCAGTTTGCGACATTGGTGCTTCTTGTTTTGATAATCTGGCATCTAAGCAGAGAGAATAAGGGAAAGAGAGCTCATATTAACATCAAAAAGCAGAGCATCTATTACTATGAATGCAAGTCACATGTTTAGTCATTCTTTAGTTTTATGATCAAGACTCACCCGTTTTAGGTCTTTCAGACGATTATATTCCTCTGCTACAGCCTATAACGTGAGATAAAAAAGAAAGTCACGTATTTGAACAACAGGGAGTTGAACTTTTAATTTAAAATGTTTCAGTCACTCACCTGGTACTTGGACGTTCCCTCATCAAGTGTGTCCAGCTCTCTGCTGAGCTTGTTTAGCTGATCGCTGACGTCATCCATTTCGGCACACAGTTCCTTATAGGTCCTGAGGTCCGAGTCAAACTCTTTCTTATACTCGTGTCGCTGGGCATCAGACGTGATCTCTGGATACAGACTGATTGGGAATGAAACAGAAGGCAGTTAACATGGAAGTACACAGGAACATGGATGTTGTGATGTTACTTGCTGGCTGCCACTTATGGAACATGTATATTCAGCTTTAATGCAGGGCTGCCAACTCTCACGCATTGAGCGTGAGACTCACGCAATTGACACTTTTCACACGCTCTCACGCCACACATCCATTTTCTCACGCACAGAAAAATTGCGGAGCAAAGAGGTACCTACTTTTAATATTAAACTAATTCTCAGCTCTTAGATTTCGTCAATTTTATTACGAAATTCAGACAAAAATACGTTTGGCGCTTGTAAATGTGACGTGACAGATCGCTGAGCGCCTCAGTTCAAGTGCACGTTAACCGATCATCTGTTACTTTTTTATTTAAAGATGCAGTACAACTTACCGAAAGTATACATAATATCGACCAATTAGTGTTTTTAAACCACGGAAAGAGGTCAATATAACAGCAGGAGAACAATTATGTCACATAACGTTACATTTACCTCAGGAAAGCCATTTAATGACCATATCATGTTAACTGAATAGAAAAAATAGCTAGAGGAGATTTTGCTGAGCACTATATTACATATTTATTATACTTTTACTTATGTCATTAAATAATTGTTATTATAACAAAAACTGCATTATATTTAATTTAATTTATTTTTAACCTTTAATAATACCAGCAGATTGGGCCCTCTATGTTTACAGCATTAGGTGAGATTATTTTTCTACATAAAATTTAAAATAAACATGTATCCAAATTAGTCAATATTGAATCAAAATAGGAATCAAATCACAAGAATGGAATTGAAATCTTGAAATTTTTGTCAAGCAATAATAAAAACTGTATCCTACCAGTCATTGTACAATGTAAACATTGTAACATGTTGTCACTAAACTTCATAAAATTCTATTTAGGGGGTCAATAGTTATTTGGTAGTTATTTAATGAACATTTGTCCAAAGAAATGGATAAACAAATACACTTTTTTTTTAACAACAATCCCTTTGGAGCGACCTAGAGTTAAGCATTTTGATCAAGGCAACAATGATGGTATTTAATGGATTAACTGCTGTGGAGTTTGAGCTGACAGCCTTTTATTTGCCACAACGCAGAAAAACACCCACCATTAACAGAGTAAAGGCGCACACATTTACCCTTGCTCAGAGAAATTTTGCCATTTTGCTAATGTTAACTATGCATCACCATTTGCCAAAATTTCACTAATGTAAAATGCTACCATTCACTGAAATTTAGCTTTTGTAAAATTCTACTATTTGACAAGATTTTGCTAAAGAGAAAAATATCAATATTCAAAGAAATTTCGCTCTTCTGAAATAATACCATTCACTGAAATTTCGCTTTTGTAAAATTCCACCAATCAGACATTTTGCTACTGTAAAATATCACCATTCGCCAAATTCGCTACTGTGAAATTCTGCTATTCGCCAAAATTTCCCTTTTGTAAAATTCCACTATTTGCCGAAATTTAGCTAATGTGACATATTTCGCTGAAATTTGCTAAAGTGAAATACCACCATTGGCAGAAATGTTGCTAATATGAAATATCAGTATTTGCTGAAATTGCACAAATTTACTCTCTGAGTAATGTGGCCACCCAAACTTTCATCAAACAAACATTAATATGGCTAGAATTAGCCATAATGCAGTGAATACAATTATTTTATATTGGGTAACACTTTACAAAAAGAGGTTTTTATTTATTAACATTAGTTAACATGAACTAACAATGAAAATAGTTTCTACTTCTACATTTAGTAATCTTAGTTCATGTTTCATGTTCATGTCTCAACATTCACCAATAAATTTTTTTAAGATTAAAAGTTGCATCTGTTAACATCAGTGAACTAAAATGAACATTAAAACTTACATTAACAAATGTCAATAAATGCTGTTAAATGTAAAATGCTAAGAGATTTTCCTTTCATGGTCCAACATGGTCTGTTTTTTTAACTCATCAGAGCAAACCAAACAACACATGTAAACATGCACAACTTTGCAAAAGCCTTTGAGCCTATAACCCAAAATTAGTCTATTATGTTAGCATGTGGACATGCGTGGCAGAGATGATTCTCTCCTAAAAACTTCATTGCGGTGTCCAGGGAATGCATTACTAAAACTGAGCCTACAACAACTCCTCACCGTGCCCATAGATCCTCATCAAAATCGTTGGCCGTCTCTCCTCCCGTCGTGTACTCAGTCTCGTACTGGGACTCGTCCAGCTCAGGGTTCCTCCTGCGTCTCTTGCCCCTGGAGGCGGATGGTTTGCGGATGGTGTCGGTCTGGTCGGAGGGGCTGGAGCTCACTTCTCCTGACGGGGATGTAGAGTGAGATGGGTGGCTGAAAGAGCGCTCAGGGTAACTGTGGGAGGAAAGAACAACGTTACTACTGTATCCGAACAGAGAATATATTCTCAAAATATTATAATCAAAATATTCTTCAGAATACTGTATGACAATCTGAAAAAAGGGGGTTTAAAACTGTGTAGTTATGAGGAAATAAATGAACTGAATGAGGAAATGCATATCAGAAACAAGATTAATGAGAAAGATTCATAAACAAAATATAGGCTATACACATATTTAGGCTATTATACCCTGTTTTTAAATATAGTATTAACAGAAACCTGTTGGCAATATTGTAGTAAAATATTATTTGCTCAATTTATAAGCATTTAAAATATTGAGGAATTCTTTAAATGGCCTCATAAATTGGTGTTCGTGAGGACATTTTAGAAAATATGGCCCTCACAAGTATAGCCAAACCAGTATTTAGCGAAAAAGCTTTTATTATTGTACCTCAATGTGATTTTTTTTGGTGCTTGTTTTTCAATAAATGTTGACTATTTAAAGAAATGAAGAGCCAATCATCTTTTACAAAGACATTGTCTGTTTGTTAAATCTTAACAGGGACTTTTCCAACACAGAAAGACAGAGGCAGACATGGAGGGAGAGACTTAATTTAAAAACAAATTAAAGTGAAAGAACATCTGATTAAAAAATGCAGCTAGTTTGATCTCAGGCCAAGACACATCAAATCTGGTGTAATCTAACCTGACTTCATGAAACTAATGGCCCAGACCATTAGCCAGACTAATGGAGCAGATAACTAATTTAAAAGCACAATAGCACTGCTGACCTAACTTCATCTAGCAAAGGTCACAAAAAAAGAGTCTAAAAATACCACAGCACGGGCTAGTTTTAATCGGTAGTAACTGTACACCATCGTTCCAAAGTTCGGGCTCTTGAGCAGCAAATCAGCATATTAGAATGATTTCTGAAGGATCATGTGACACTGAAGACTGGAGTAATGATGCTGAAAATTCTGCTAAATTCTAATAACATTATCTTATCTAATAAATTGAGCCCCGGTGACCATGAGACTTGTTTAAAAAACATTTTTTCAAAACCCAAACATCTGATCAGTAGTGTATGAAAAACTGGAATGCAATTTCAAATGACTTTAACCTTTAAACAGGCAAGAGTGGAAAATGATCAGCAAATATATCATTTCATGTCACTTTTTCATATCATCTGGACTTTTGGAAATGTTTGATATAGTTTAGATTGTATGAGATGTATCTCCCAAGATATCTTGCCCTATTAGGGTATAAAAAAGTAAAAATCTATGATTTATTTAATGCAAAAAAATATGTAATATGCTAAATATACTGCATGTATGACATGTCTAAGAATCCTAAAATTACGGCATACACATTTCTTGTATGTTTAGTATATAATGTAATTGATGATACAACATATAATTTTCTAAGTAATCCTGAAGACATCATCTACCATGTTCGAGAGAAAAGAAGATAGCAGTCAGGAGGAAAGACAGCTTGTAGGATAAGTGTGCCGAGTAAAGTGTGAGTGCCAAGCAGCATGCAGGTGCTGCCTTGAGAACAAGACCAAAAAAAGTTATGTGCACCCCTGGCAATAATACAATAACCTGTGCAGGGGGCCAAGTTTATCATGAGACACCACTCATTGTCAATACTGTGGATAATCCTTTTTTTTTACCATAATCTGACTACGTAATCTCAGACTCAAAATGCAGTAAATAACATCAGGAGCAACATTTCTTTTTCAACAAAGACAATGTTCACAATTAATGTTAGCAGTTGTTTGGCATTTTTTGCTTAAGAAAGATTAATATATGCCTACTTTCTACAAAGTCAGAATGTCCAGAACTATGGGCGGGCGTGTTGGCTTAAGGTCAAATTGATAAAACGAGAAATGATATGAACCAAGTCATGTAAGCCACATGCTCAAAACAGACTCAGCTATGAAAATGATAACAGGATTGGATGAAAGATTCTTTCTCATGCCTCCTCCAAGAGAATAAATAGTATGTATCCTGTGGTACATGTTACCTGTTTAAGGGTTAAGCAATAAAGTTAGCGGCACAATTTCCTTAGCAGGGTCATGCAATATTGCCTGTTTACATGGAGCTCAGCATTAAATTCTCCAGCTAGGCCAGGGCCGGCCCGGATCACTCACCCGATAATATTGTGGGTCTCAGAGCTAAAGACGCTGCCTGTCTTTAGGGGGATGGAGCCGACACTGGGGGCAGAAACCAGAACAGGAGCCATCTTCTCTGAAAACACAATGGATGCCTCCTGCACGCTCTGTCCATCCTGTACACGGTTGACCTGAAAAAGGAACAAACTTCCTGTTTAGTACAAGTCTGCAAACTTCGATACATATCTGAACAGAGAGTCTGACGTGCGTAAAACCAGGAAGCGACATTTTTTCAGATAATGTTTTCAACATTAAGATTGTTAAGATTAACATGAATATTTCTACATACAGTACAAGGTCATTAAGCAGATGCTCTTATCCAAAGTGGCTAAATAAAATAAATAAATAAAGATCAGTTTTAGAAGATGAATTTAGAAGTATTCAGTGTCACATGATCCTTCAGAAATCATTCTAATATGCTGATTTTGCATTATTATCAATGTTGAAAACAGGTGTGCGGCTTAATATTTTTGTGGAAAACGATGCATTTTTTTTTGGGGGGGGGGGGGGATTCTTTGATGTATAAAGTTCAAAAGAAAAGCATTTGAAATAGAAATCTTTTGTAACATTATTAATGTCTTTACTGTCACTTTTGATCAATTTAATGCATCTTTTCTGTTAAAAATCTGTAAAGTTAAAAAGGAAAAGTTACTTAAAATAAATAAATAAAGATCAGTTTTATTTGTATAAGCGTATGCCTACCTATAAGGATGTTATGTATATTGCTATAATGTAAAACTCAATTATTAATTCAGAAATCTGCCTTGAATGCAGTTTTTTAAAACTGAATTCTGTGCAGAACATTATACAAACACAAACCATTTTGGATCCATTGTTCAGACTTTATTTTCCTTCTGCTAACGTACAGGAAAGTCCGCAGCGAATAAGAAGTAAAAGTGCTTCCTGTTTAAGTTTGATTTCAGAGGATGTTCTCGACATGTACCTTTTGTGACAAACACACAATGCCAATAGTTATGACTTCTGGTACAATATGAGTGTCAAAAAAACTCCTTATTTATAATATTTGTTTCTAAAATACAAAGGTGTAAAAAGGAGTGGATATGTGAATATAAGGAAAAACTTTTCCAAACAGTACACTGCTATAACAATGAAAGCAGGTGTATGTGTCGGAGGGATTGTTTGTCTTGTTCTGGAGAGGTTGTATGTGAATGTATGTTTGTGTGTGTTTGGAGGGAGGACGCAGCAGGAAAGAGGGTGGAGGAGCGTTTCCTTGCAGCTGGGGAGAATGGGAAAAGCCACTGTATAGAAGAGCCCAAGTCATCCAGGAATTCCAACAATGCTTTCCCTGCATGAGCTACTGCAACGACTGATCCGTGATCACGCTACATAAGCAGGGAAAGAATGCTTGAGAAAAAAAGAGGGTCGTTTCATGCTCGTGACCTCCTTTCGCACCAGAAAAAAAGTGAAGGAGAGATAGAAAGGCAAGGAGGGAAAGGTATTCAAAGGGAGTGTGTGGAACGCTGTCAGATCTCATAGATCTACTGAAAGCACCAGGGCAGAGAGAGAGGCAGACCAGTCTCATGATGGTAGTAATTATGTTTCCAATGGACTTGGAACGGAGCCTCAACTAGCAGCTACAGGTTCATTAACAACCTGCAGACTGGACGAAAGATTTATTGCTTAGAAGTTGCTCATTTATAGCTCAGGAGGATTTTCAGTTATAGCGTGTAGCAACTTTGTTTCAGACATTTCTCCTAAAATTCAAACAATAATAAGTAAAATAGAAACAAATGAGGCTATTTTAGCCTGCGTTAAGAGTATAGAGCTTTAGAATTATGGATGGTTTTGGAAATGTAATGAGAAAAGTTTAAATTTATACTGAGATCTCAGACTTTTTATTGCAGACTTTGGTATTTTGGTAAATCTGAGCAGTGAGCACAGTGTGATCTCTTCTGAAATGCTAAAGGAGGCACATTTTTCTAGGGTCTCGAGAGACAATCTGAGGAGCCATTAGCTCTTCATTTAATCTGTCTAGGAAAAACAATTAAAGATGCCACATTACGCCCTTTTGGGGTCTCCTAGAAAAGGTTTTCATGCTTAAATGTTATATTTGACGTTGCTTCATCTGGACTGTGTTTGTCAAAAGCATCGTGAGCTAAGTTGATCGAAGGGTGACAAAGGTTCTTCTATCTACTTAGGGTATGTTTACACAACAACGATGTACTAAAAGTGAAGAGTTTATTTTTTTTGCGTTTTCAGCAAAGGACGACAAGGTTGTCAAAACAATCCCTTTTCACACAAATCACCAAAAACGACTAAAAACACTGTATTATTCATGCCAGGCCAGTAGTTGGCGATGTCACTTTGTAAAGAAACACTACACACCTATAGACTGAACACGTGATGCGCATTACGTCACCGCTTTCATACATTTGCGTTTTACACGAAGACAATAACGGTCGGAATCGTTATCAAAAACTTGCACTTTGAATGTCGTTTTCAAAATTTTGCATTTTCAGACCCCCAAAACGCTGTTGTTGTGAACGCCCATAATGCATAAAAAGTTTTCCGTTTTTAGTTGAAAACAGTGTTGTGTAAATGTACCCTTAGGCTTACAATGCTTTTGGGAAATGCATCCCTGTTTATTTCCTGTCTCTATGAAAACCTGACTTCCGGAAAGCACATTGTGCTCTGATTGGTCGGCTGGACCAGTGTGTTGTGATTGGTCAACCGCTTTGAATATTTTTCTGAAATGTTCCGCCCCTTGGCCCTTGCCATAACTGTGGGTTTCAGCACACTACTATCGCAACTCAACCTGCGTATGCCTTAGATGGGAATTATTTAATTGAGGAATATTGTGATGTGTACGTTCCTGGAAGAAAACTCAAGACTGCAATCAAGGTGTTTCAGGGAGTTCAAACACAGTGCTTACTGATGTAGAGAATAACTCCCTTAGGAGTGACATTGTGCTTTGTAACATTGCAGACATTCTTCAAACAGCAACATTATACACTAAAGAAAGATGAAAATGTAAGAAAGCATAATAGGTCCTTTTTAAGATCCCATTTGTTATTTTTCTTCGCTATGATGAGCTTTGTTCTCACAGTAATAAGATTTTATTTAATTTGATGACAATTAAATTAAAGTAAAAAAAAGCCTGTTTTTTAAATGACCTTTATTGCTTGAATTGCTCCTCTTTTTCAAGAGTCACAATGAGTAATGCAATGTTAATGTGTGATGCACACATACACAAAACATGACTAATGTTCTTTTACACAGCACAAAATGTACTGTATCACTGAAACACACCGTTCTGTAACACAAATACAATCATAGATACAATGCAAACATGCGTTACTATTGTCAAGTGTCAGTTGATGTTTGGGAGTTTCAGTTTGTGTTTTGATTGGTTCCTGTTTTCCTTTGTTCTTTTCCCACCTTTGTTTCTACGGTTACTATCATTATGAGTTCATTTGCCCCAGCTGTGTATGATTAGTTATCTCGTTTCTGCTTGCTATTTAAGATGCACCCCTTCTTTCAGTCTTTGTCCGATCTCCGTTGTGTGTACGTGTGTTTTCCCTGCCTGTCAGCTTGTTCCAGATCACTATTATTAAAGTTTGAGTTTGCATCTATAATCAGAGTCTTCAGTCTGTTACTGAGGAAACCACATTGTGACAACTATATTCTGGCTAGTATGATATATTTTGCTATTTTTAAAATAATCAGCATTAGATGATAACAAGTCTCGCATAGCTGATTAACAGTTTTGTTAGTTACAGGACTTACAATGTAAATGAGTATTCATCCAATTTCAGAAATCTTTGACAGAAAAAAATGGCAAAAAATATGTACATGAATAAATAAGATTTAGCTACTTTACATCTATTATTTTTCATCCATTTTAAATATTTTTATAAATATGTTTTCAATCTAGATAGATTGCATTTACCCAAAATGTATTTTAAGATTGTAAATGTATGTTCCTGCTACTCCTTGAAGTATATTTTGGAATGTATTTTGGAATTTCAAGGTTTAAACGAAATATATTTTTAATTTAAAACTGCCACACTCTTTAAATATCTCCATCAATATTGGCCATTAAAAATACTTCTAATAAATATGTGTATACGTCAACATTTCATTTATTCAATGAATTGCAAACAAATATACTAATTCAAGTATGCTTCCAAACCGTCTGGGTATTACAAACGTTTAACAGTCCACAGTCCCAAGAAGTTAAAAGCTACTCGACTCTTTCAGTTTGGTTAATGATCAATCACAGCGAAACTAGGCTGGTCGTTAACAAACAGACCGTATCAGCGATTCATTCAACCTCGTGACTGAATTATCACCAGTGTCGCACAGGCCACTGAAACTATTAAAGGCTTCAAAACACCTTTAAACCGCTCCCATACCTAAACAAAAGGTCTTGGTTGACTATGACAAACAATTTAGCAGAATTAAACCGCTTGTCCTATGTATGATCACAGGGATGCTAGAGCCTATAACATGCACATTGAAATGTATTGGATACTGTTTGCTTTAAGTTTAGAGACTAGCAATAAGCCTGACACTAGCCTTTCATTTTCATCAGCTTAGGCAAGACACTTCATGCCACTTTGATCTGGGTGTGCCATTTAATTAGTGACCATGTGATTCTTCGTTCATGCAGCACGTCTCAGCCTAGAAGACTAAGTGGTAATATGGAAACTCACCCAATCCTCCACATCTCTGCCCTCGGTTCCTCCCATCAGTGGTCGGTCCCAGTAGATGTTTGGCTTCCCGTAGTGCCAGATTTTACTTCTAGTTCTATAGGAGAAGAAGGCTGCCACAGCCAGTGCCACCACAACCATGAACCCACAAACCATTGCAACTGCCTGAGAAAGATGAAATTGTATCGTTAAGTCCAATGCATACAGAAATGTTTTTATCATACTAAGCTAACATAATGGTAACACTTTACAATAAGGTTTCATTTGTTAACATAAGTCAATGTATTAACTAACATGAACTAACCATGAGCAATACATTTGTTACTGTATTTGTTAATCTTTGTTAAAGGGATACTCCACTTTTTTTGGAAATAGGCTCATTTTACAACTCCCCCAGAGTTAAACAGTTGAGTCTTACCGTTTTCTAAACCATTCAGCCGATCTCCGGGTCTGGCGGTACCACTTTTAGCATAGCTTAGCATAGATCATTGAATCGGACAGGACCATTAGCATCTCTCTCAAAAAAATGACCAAAGAGTTTCGATATTTTTCCTATTTAAAACTTGACTCTTCTGTAGTTACATTGTGTACTAAGACCGACGAAAAATGAAAAGTTGCGATTTTCTAGGCTGATATGGCTAGGAACTATACTCTCTTTCCTGCGTAATAATCAAGAAACTTTGCTGCCGTACCATGAGTCCAGCAGGCGTAATGATATGACGCAGCGCCTGAAAATAGTCCCCAGCTCGGTAACTTCCAACGTGACCGGGACTAAGTTTGTCTAACCTATTAGACCTATTTTCAGGCGCTGCGTCATATCATTACGCCTGCTGCACTCATGGTACGGCAGCAAAGTTTCTTGATTTAACTCTGGGGGAATGAGCCTATTTCCAAAAAAAGTGGAGTATCCCTTTAACGTTACTTAATAAAAATACAGTTGATCATTGTTTGTTCAAATTAGTTCACAGTGCATTAGCTAATGTTAAAATACAACTTTTGATTTTAATAATGTTGTTAGCAAATGTTGAAATTAACATTAACATAGATTAGTAAATTCTGTAGAAGTGCTTATTATTCATTATTAGTTCATGTTAACTAATGAGGTTAACTAATGTTAACTAATGAAACCTTATTGTAAAGTGTTATCATAATAATTTAGTATACTACAAGTATTATCTTTATAATTATCTCCCTCTTATAATTAAATATTCTATATTAAAATGATAGTTCTGGGTTATTAACAACTACATATTATACACAATTATTTTGACTCTTCACTGAATAAATTTGTTTCTTAGCTTGCAAAAATGAACAGAAAAAGTGTTTACAGTAATGCACTCACAATAGAAGCCCAATAATATTTTTAAAGCATTTGGATTTTCCATTAAAATGTACGTTTTATTTATTTGAGGTGTAACTGTTCTCAAACAAAATAGTTGTTTTGAGGAAAGACTACTTTTATTTATGGTTATACTTACAAAATACACTGAAAAAAAATGTGCTATATTAAACAACTAAATTAATCGTTTTAAGAAATAAATCTATTTATTTAATAAATTAATTCTATCTATTCCATTTTGTATCATTAAAGTTCGCACACAAAAAAAAAAGTGTCATCCCAAATCCTCTATACTTTAATTTCGCAAACAATTAGGCAAGTTTGAGCTTCCATTTACCATATTTGATGTGCTCTATGTATGTGCGTTGACCAATGTTTATATGTGAATAAAAGCCTAAATTAACTTCTCATCATATAAAGTGATCGTCTCTCTTCAGAAGAGTTTTGTTTACATGGACTTTCAAATCTGGCAGGTTTCATAAAAAATATCTTCATTTCTGTTTTGAAGATGAACGAAAGGCTTATGGGTTTGGAACGACATGAGGGTGAGTGAATGATAACAGAAATACTATTTAACATCACTAAATCAACCTAAATACACTGAGAAAAAAATTTAGATGCACTTTTCACAAATTGCAAGTAAATTTCATAATTAATTACAAAAAATCGGCAAGTAGCATTGAATTAAACATGAAATTTTTAAGTAGAAAGACTGAAACTTCAAACTTTGAAAAATATTTTTTTACAGTGTACTACAGATTGCTCTTCAAAATGCAATGTTAGGGCTTGATCAGGCTTCCATTGTAGGTGTACATGCACTTCCTGTCAGATTTTACACAATAAGGGACAAGTTATGGTCTGTTGTAATCCTTTGATTGTAGACTATAAAGAAAACACAAATTAAATAAAGACATTTCCAAACATCCTGTAACTTTAAATAGTACCTCCTGAGGGTCCACGTAGCAGTAGTGGTACAAGTACTGGTTATAGACAGGAAAGCCGGCCCCCATTCCTGTCACACTGCTTCCGTAGAGGTTCTGACACATCATAATCATGGGGTTGTAGTACGAGCTGGTGGAGCTTTGGGCCATTGGGTTCACTCCTACAATGTACACAATGTTTATAATGCCCTGAATCACTGCCATTATAGAACTGACAATAAGAACCACCAGATAGAACTTCCTGCTGCGGAACGTGTTTGTTTTGGAGAAGCTGGCTGCAAAGAATCCTAAAGCGATGATGAAGTTTATGGCTGCGACGGCGATCATGCTGGTCTTTGCCGAGTAAGGGGTCGGGTAAGAATTGTAGCTTCCGTAACCATATCCACCACTTCCATATCCACCACTTCCATATCCGTAGCTTCCGTATCCGTACCCACCTCCATATCCAGAATATCCAGATCCGTAACCTAATCCGTACTGCATGTCCCAAACCAGAGTCGAGGCCACGCAGGCGAAGATTCCTAGACAGAGGATTATAACCGTCCCTATCATAATCTTTACAATTCCCGGAGGGGAGAACCACTTGTAGAAATGCTGTGGTACCTCCTCGCCAATATAGTAGGATCCTGGGGGTGGAGGGTAGGGATCAAATTCACTCCGTGGGTCATGGAAGCTACCCGGTGGTCCAAAGCCATTGGAAGGGGGAGTGTACATCGGGGGACTATCGTAGGGTTGTTTCTCAAACATCTCTCAATGATGACCAATGACTTGCTAAAAGAAGCAATTGAAAGTGTCAATATGAATAGCATCACTCAGGTATTGCAAGCAAACAGATTTTCAGATTTTCTGTTTGCTTGCAGAAATTATTGATTAAATTAATATTAGGTTATTAATTTACTGTTTAAGACAAAAATGAAGACATAAAAACACCATAAAAGGCCCAATTCAAACAATGCACCATATTCCAGTCTAAGGCATACAATAGCTTTGTGTAAAGAACAGATTGAAATTTAAGTAATTATTAACTGAAAAGATAAAATAAATCATTTTATAAATAAATCATTTTATAATATCTGACAACTTAAATTATATTTAATTATATTATTATTTTATAAATTATATGAAGTTACATTACACAAGAACGTACTAAAGTTTGGGGCCAGTATGATTTTTTTAAATGTTTTTTTTTTTTTTTATGCTCACCAAGGCTGCATTTATTTCTTTATTGACCAATAATACAGTAAAAATTGCAATATTGTTTAATGTTAATACAATTTAAAATAACTGTTTTCTATTTAAATATATATTAAAATGTAATTTATTCCTGTGATGCAAAGCTGAATTTTCAGCATCATTACTTCAGTCTTCAGTGTCACATGATCCTTCAGAAATCATTCTAATATGCTGATTTGCTCAAGACAAATTTCTTGTTAAAACATTTGTGCAGTTCAAAAGTTCAAAAGAACAATTTATTTGACAGAAATGTTTTATAACATTGATCAAATTAATGCTGAATATAATATATCATCCTTGCTGAATATAATTCTTATTATTTTTGACAGAAATGACAGACATGGTCACTTTGGACAGTAATTATCCTATTGTGTACTCTGGAAAAAATGACAAATAACCGAATACAGGTTTGAAACCAAACGAGTGTGAGTAAACAATGACAGAATTATCATTTATAGGTGAACTGTCCCTTTAAATGTCTTTGGTCAGCACGTCGTCAGTGACATCAATTAATGGACAGGCCAAAATGACGTTACCCAAAACCACAAGCCGTGAAATCACTGTGCTGAAATAACTGTGCTGTTTATCAGTGTGAGGTAACAACAGAGAGTAGAGTGGAGACATCGGCACCAGGGATCAGAGTCTGTCCACACAATGCCAGTGTTTACAGGCCTGACCGTGGGAGTTCAACTCAATCTCAACCATTGTCCAGCACTGACTTTGAAATGCACAGATTTCAATTCCTGCCAAATATGCCGTTTGTTTAATTTCAGATCATATGGTCTAGGCATGAGGTCACAAACAGGGCAAAACTAGACAAAACAGGACTTACAATATGTCTAATAATCGGAGGTTATATTATATTATGGTCGAATGTTAGTTGTAGTTTCATGTAACCATAGATAGATACATATTTCTAATTAAATACAGCGCAATCTACTGTGAGATATTTTGCGTTCGAAAAAATACTCTTACTCAAATACTCAGTTTTAATATAACACAACAACTTCTTGCTATACCTTTTGTTTTATTTGTAGATGTGATATGAAAGTCCTTGTATTGTTTTCTAAATGTATAATGCCTTATGTTATAAATTGTAATGTCATGATTTTACTGACTTCAATATAATATATTTATAATTTATTTAAATGGTTAGTTCACACAAAAATGAAAGTTCTGTTATTAATTACTCACCCTCATGTCGTTCCAAACCCGTAAGACTTTCGTTCATCTTCGAAACACAAATGAAGATCTTTTTAATGAAATCTGAGAGATTTCTGTCCCTCCATTGACAGCAACTGACACTTTGACGCTTCATAAAGTTCATAAAGAGGTTGTAAAACCATATGAATTGAGCGGTTTAGTCCAGACTCGATCACTTTATAAGATGAGCAGATTGAATTTAAGCTTTTATTCACATATAAACATTCAATGATCAGCGAACAGTTTTATCTCTTTATGAACATTTTAAAGCTTCGAAGTGGTAGTTGTGTAGCTGTCAATGAAGGGACAGATCTCTCAGATTTCATCAAAAAGATCTTCATTTGTGTTTCGAAGATGAACGAAAGTCTTACGGGTTTGGAACAACATGGGTGAGTGATTAATAACAGAACTTTAATTTTTGGGTAAACTACCCCTTTAAAAGTCTTCTGTCTTAGTATCTCCTGTAGTGTGGAAAACAACAGAAGAAAGCATACAACACTTTCAGAACTTGGCAAAGGCCTAGATAAGCCATTTTGTTTGCCTGGTTACTATGTGTTCACCTACTACCCAGCCTCCCCCAACTTCTCTCCTTTGTTATAGCAAAAAGTCAAGGCTGCACTCTGTCTGCGCATGGTTACCATGGTAATAAAGGCCTGAGGTAAAAAAAGAGAGGTTTGGAAAGAAAAACACAAGAGCTTCAGTGTCTGAGAGGGGGTGCCTACGCAGGCACATACAGTTGTAAGGATCAGGTGTCCTCAAGAGAATCCTTTCTTATTTACCATCCCGGCACAGGTTTGATTTAATGATTCATTAATGGATCTTTTGAATGTCCAACAACAGGTGAGAGGGTTAAAAAAAAGAGGGGTTTTTTTTTTAGGCTGAAACTGCGGTCTTAGCCTACATAAAAACTATAACAGTGCCATGGTAAAGTGATTGTATATATACACAATAGTAAGTACATGGTAGTACAAGTTGGGTTTTTTTTTTTTTTTTGTTTTTTAAATACTACCACATGACATGGCCAAAAAACATGATATTACTGTAGAATGATACTATGGTATAAAAGTAAAAAACAACATGGTACATGAGTCAAAAAAAGTATGGTATTACCATAATTTAATGCTCAAACGTAATAGTACCATAGTAACGTTATTTTTGAAGCAGATAATGATGTATGAACTCCAGACACACAAAAAGTAGGAGCAAAAATCACAAAACCTCTTTGCTTCTCGTCGTGAAACTGCTGCATGTCTATAACACCCTACAGTTAGTTTCATTTAATTGAGACAACAACAGTTTTATAATTTTATAAAAAGCTTTTATAAATAGCTCAATATTTATATTATATTTTAAAATCTTAACCATAAAGATAATTTTTTAAGCATATGCCTATCTAAAATCTAAAATAAACAAAGAAAAACATTGTTTACCTTTTTGAATCTGTCTTCTGATGAAAATATATTTTTATTATTATCCCAGATTATTCTTCTTCGTCTTCAAATTCAGTTCTTAGCTGCTGTTGACGTCTATAATATAAAAAAAGGTTCAGCAGGTGAAAGGAAAGGTGTTGGTCGAGAGTTCTCCTCTCTCTCTCTCGGTTAAATCTCTCGGGTCCACCTGCGCCTGCACGCAGTGAAGCACATCTTTATTTGTCTCTCTGTGTCAGAGGTCTGATTGTTTGGACTCACCAGTCCTGAGCCCCCTGAAAAAGATGTGGGTGGAAATGCATGAACGGCTGTGAAAATAAACTTCCTTGAGAACAAGAAGTTTACTCGATATAATCTAGGGACGTGACAGTTAGCCAGACCACGTTTAATCCCATTGGACAAAAACCGCGAGGGCGGGTCATTCCTGTCATGAAGTATTTCAACATTTCCTCCTTATGGATTAAAAAAACAACGACGACAACAACAAAAACACCCAGTTTATTTTTTCATTTGGATCGAAATTATCTTAGTTTTATATTATCACAATTAAGTGAACAAAGTTTTTTTTTTTCTTAGATAATTTCACTGTTCGAGCAGGTGTTGAATTTTTCCACCCACGTAGGCTACGTGAAGTGTTAAAAACTAACGCGAAAACTATTATTTTTAAACAAATATTCCATTAGTTTCTTTTTTTTTTCTTTTTTTTTTTGGTATGTTTGTTCCACTACCTTCCGAGAAGTGATATCATTTGTTGAGCGAAAGCAAGTGCAAAACATCACAAAGAAAAACATCAAGGCCTATGATTTAATAAAAGAATCATGAACACATTATGTCCCGTCTGATAAAATTATAGAAACTGGTATGATATTATCAACAATTTAAAAGTTAAATATAAAATATAAAAATGTACTTCAAATTGACAGTCTAATGGCTAAGATAATTCACTGCCCATTAACTAACTTCAGCTGCTTATTTAAATCCCGTTCGACGCCATTCTATTAATTTTCTTTGAGATTATGTAAATAATCAGGTTATATATAGCTATTAAAGCTCCTAGTGTTGGTGCCGTTTGAGCCATTTTGATGTTGAGAAGTAAGGTTACATGAGCGTATAGTTTAGTTTTCAAGTAACCAACATTTTTAAAGAGCAACATTTCATTGCACAGAGCACTTTAATAGCGCCCTCTTGCGCAGAATCAAAGGATGGCATGAGAATAAAGCGAGCTGAGAAGAAGTGAACATGGAGTAGGCCTATTCTAAATACTTGTGCAAACAACCTATGAAATAAAGTGCTACATATTATAATGTCTTATTGGTTGAGGTTATTTACATTATTTATTACAATGAATGACTATATAGGCTAATAAAATATGACAAATAGGAATAAAACACTATATAGGTACCCTATTCAATAATCTGTTGCACATTATTGTTAGGCTACATGTCAAAATGTAAAGGCTGTACATATACAAATGTATATTTAAAAATAAACTAACAACTGCAAACAATGTTAAGGAATTTAAGCCTGGTAAACTTACATTTGATACAAAACAATTGTTATATTTGGCCAGACTTGTGATATAATTTTAAAACAAATAGATAGGGTTGTATTACACAAAATTATTCTCCATGGCATGCCCATCTGTGGACAAAAGAACATTTGACTCTTAGTTTAGGCCTTATTTTCATAGTTATTTAGTTAAATTTCAGAATGACATCAGTTCTCTTTAACCTGCACTTATTACTTTCACATCTGTAAAAGAATAAAAGCTAGGCAATCATATAATAACATTCATGCACCAGATTCTGTTCTCATATAACTGTTAAAATGATTTTAAATGACATTAAGGGATCCCGATAGCCTCTTTTATTGTTGTGACTCATCGAGAGAG
Organism: Abramis brama; assembly: GCF_963993115.1. NCBI lineage: Eukaryota > Metazoa > Chordata > Actinopteri > Cypriniformes > Leuciscidae > Abramis > Abramis brama. The sequence goes on along the minus strand of NC_139978.1, from coordinate 29,920,038 downwards.
TAAAACGAGCATGACAGCAACATGACAAAAAATTGCTTGTTTTACCCTTTATGAACAAAAAGCAAACTTACAACCACTCCACTATTCTAAAAAATAAAATAAAATGATGTAAATAATTGATAAATCCGTTACTTCACATTATTTCTGTGCCCTTGGCTGTACTGAGAGTGTCCCCTTTTAAACAAACCTGCATGAAAAATGTGCCGGGTTTATTTGTTTTGGTTCTGAAATATTAATAAATACTCACTGAGCGAAGCTGTCCCTGGGAAGAGTATTGAGTATAGAGACACGCTTGGGGAAAACACAGAAAGTGCTTTTTTTTTCTTCTTCAAATATTAATGCAGATGGCATTTCCCCAAACCAGAGCACTTGGGGTAAAACAACTTTGTCACAGAAGAATTCTAGTGTAAAACAGCTTTTTGGCTGTGAAAGTTTCATGCAAGTTTCGTTTTTACAGAAAGTGGAGGATGAACCACAAACAACATTCCCATGTTATATCATCTCACTTATTTATCAGCTTGAAGGTTTAACTAACCTGTAATGTGATGTTTACAAGTTTCCCTATAGTTTTCTCCAAATCATCCAAACTCCAGACATTACTGGAACTCATGTGGAAAGGAAATAATTACATTTTTGGACATAATCCCCTCACAGATAAAAATTATTGCCTCTTTGAAAATGCTTTCAAATTCTTATGGTGTTTGACTGCCTATAGAAACAAGGGGTCATCTTACCTTGTGGCTCATTTTACCCCAGTTTTCCCTATGTTGTTGAGAGAGAGAGAGAAAAAAAGAGTTAATATGAATTAGAGGAAAAATGCAGTGAGAAATAATTTTCCAAATTCTTCACAACTCTCGGTGTCTGAGCAAATTATTAATTTTTTTTATATCAAAAGGCAATGATTTCTGAGGAAAGTAAACCTATTTTGCAGTTTATTTTTAAATGTAGGCTTAGTGATATGCCACTAGGGCACAGTCTGTATGATTGTACTACAACCATTTGGGAAAGTGATCTTCATTCTGAGTAGCTATTCATTTGCATTTAACTGTATTTTGATCTCATGTTTATGCGTGCCGTGTGTGTCACTGAAGCGCTTTGTAGCGCTGAAGTCAATTACTAAAACAAGACATAATACAAGAAAGAATATTAATGAGGGCGAGATGAGACAGGTTTGTCCAGATCACAGCACCCACTCCTTTGTACCGACTGAATATATCAACTTTCACAACTGCATATTATGTAAGAGATCATGTATTTTGCCGGCCAATACCACAAAATCACTGTATTTTGCGATAATCACCGGTGTTCGACCCGATGTAAATGGCTATGTCGCTTATTACACGGCATCTAGCAAAATAAATAAATGTGTGGGCATGAAGTAGCCTACTGATTAGGATAGGCCTATATCACATTAAAGCCTATATATGACATTAAAGCTTCCGCTGTGAAAAAAAAACAAAAAAACATTATAGTGTACAAAACAACGAACACTGCCATAACATTCCAGTAATTACACTTAAGTGCTCTGATGACATTTTTACAACAATTTAGGAAATGTCAGCCAATTGGCGTGATCGACCAATCAGAATCAAGTCAGAGCCAGAATTGCAATTTGAAAAATGAAAAAGAAAAAATTAAAATAGATAAAACATTACGTCACAATATTACAAGAAGGTTGCAATCCTTGCCTTCAAATAGACTAATCAAACTTAATTTTGAGCCAAGTCAGAGTTAGGAAAAGATGGATGGATGAAGAATGAGAGAAAAAAAAGCACGAGTGCCTCGTTCAGAGTGACCTCAAACGCTGTCCATTTTCTTCAGCACAAAAGTTCTTTATGGTTAAATGGGAGTAGTAGGAATAGCTATTTATAGGTTGTGTCCCACATCCTGCGTCATTACTGCTGCTTACGCTGTTGTCCTAAAATGGACCAAAGGGTTAATGTAAAGACAACATGTCCAACGAAGACAAAGCAGATAAAAACGCACTGACTAGGTAGTGGATTTGTTCATTTATTTCTTTATGTTGGAGCCCAGCATTAAGTAAATCCGCTACAGCTTGGTCAACAAGGCCAAAGACACACAGTAAAGGCAGTTTGCTGTTTTTCAAACCCGTAATGACAATCACATCTTGACATTTTCGTTCTAAACCTAGAACTGGGAACCAAATCGGTAAATTCATGTAAGTGGTAATGATATCCAAGTGTCGGATTCATCTCCTGTTGTCCGTTTCTACATTTTGTTTAGGTAAATTTTTTAAGTCTTTGGACATGGTCAAGGAATGCATGTTATCAGCTATGTTGCCACTCTGCGGAAACATTTTGTATATCCTCTACAAGCTATAAAAATCTAGGTAAATAATAAAAAAGGAATCTCTGTTAAAAAATGAGAAAGGAAAAGAAAGGAAAAATGAAGAGAAAACCATCCTGTCTTCATCATCATTTGCATTGAAACATGCAAGGGGGTTGGGTGTACAGTATTCCCTTCACATCACATCCCCAGGCTGTCTTGAAGATTGCTTGAGCTAAAAGAGCTAGAAGGACCCTTGGAAGCTCAGCCTGAATCTTGTTTAGTGTTGACTGGACATCTATTATTATGTGGCAGGCTCCTGTAAAACACAAAAGAGTCTGTCACAGCTGTTGCTGGAAAAAGGTCTCTGAATCCCTATAGCACTGTATTGTTTATTGCTATAAAGAGAGCACTTCATGGCAACAATAGAAAGTGTTTGTTGAGTGTCATGAAAACATTTATCCAATGAATTAGACTGGCTTGAAGTGTTTAATCTGCAAAATATGCATTTGAATATAATTTGTAATCTTTGCTTGTTTTTAGCATTCACTAATATTCGGTTACATTTTAATATCTAGTAATGATTAATCAACCTGATCACTGGTCTTCCAAAGGCCCTTCCTCACCTCCTGTGAGCTCGACAATTCAACAACAATTCTATGAGATTCTAGTCAACGGAATAGAATACCAGCTTAGTACTTACTGAATACTCCGCAGAATATACTGTATTATTTTTGAAAATTCCATTGAATTTGCATTATTCGGAGTAGCATCCAGTTATCATTTTGGAAAACATATAGCACTTTTAATCCACTGGTATTTCTCACTTCGACTTCCCTTCACACTTGTGATTCTCGGAAGTCAAATCAGACCGTTTTTTTATTAAATAAATGTACTATGTTTTGTTTAAATAATATTAATTCTTTCATATTTTGTATTTTGAAGGAATAGACTATAGTAGTAGACTATATTCACCTTAATTATTCAATTATTTATTTTTATATAAAATACTATTAGAAAGAATACTTTATATTATTTTCAGTTAATAGTGTGTGTATATATATATATATATATATATATATATATGCCCCCCAAAATATGCTCTGTATTTTCAGTTTTTATATTTCCAATTAATTTCCTATGGCTCATTTTATGACTGCAACGATCACAAGTGTGACTATTTTTTTTTTTTAGCCTTTTTTAGTTATGCCCACATTTTATGTATTAATGTAGTAAGTGCAACAAAATTTACCAAGTTTCATACCATTCCGTTGAAAAATTTAGAAAAAAATTAAAAACGTAAAATGATCGGTCTAAAGTGCCCGAACACCACCAGAGGGTTCATTAAATTTTTTGTAAAAATGTCTTATTTTGGAGTTCTAGAAATACATGTTTACGCTGAAAATAGAAGGTCAAGTCGAGCGCATTGTAGTCTGGGATACGGTACCAATGCAGTGCACTCTGGCAAATGTAGTAGGGTATTTTATGCACACAGAAAATTTGCATACTGTACACTGTATATAAATATATACTGCAGCAACAGTAAGTAGTATGCTAGTATGCTAATGTGAACGTAGCCTACATCTTCAAAAACTGCCATGGACAGGAAGTCTCTCCAGTGACTTCCTCTCTCTCACATTTTTCCTTCCTTCTCAGTCCTCTTTATTTTCAAGGGTTTAGTTCCATTTAATGCTCTGTTTCCAAACTATATCTCTCTCTATATAAATCAATTCCACCCCCTGCAGTCTGAATCCAGTCCATACTATACAAGGGCTTTACAAAAAAGCTAACTTTAAACAGCCATACAATGGCTAAACATAAACCATATCTCTACCATGATGTGTTATTCATTACATTTTATTCCAGAGTGTTGAAGTTGTCATTCTTGTTAACGTTTTAGTACTAAAAGTATATTTAGCAGTGTTAGTTGATGACAGAGGTGTGTAGGAGTGTGTGTGTAGGTTTAGAGTATGGTTTTGAGTGTGTGGGAGCGTGCTAGCCGCTATCCGAGGACGTGTGTGGTGCGGTGGAAGGTGATCTCCGTCGGTGCACGGATGACGCCCAGGAGCGTTCGGAGGTCTGCGAGGAGGGTCTGGTGAAGGTGAATCCGCGCTGGGTCAGCCCGTCCAGCAGGTGTTGCTGTTGCTGCTGTATGGCTTGTGAGAGCAGGCCAGGCAGAGCCTGCAGACTGGTGTTTATGGAGTCCAGTTTTGCCTCTAGGTTACCGATCCGCTTTTCCAGCTCCTCGCTGCGCTCCTGCAGCTCTGAGACCAGGTCGTACATCACATTCTGCGTCTGAGGAAGTGATAATCACAATGAGTACACATAAAAAGACATGAATAAATAAGGCTCACCCATACAAATGGTGTACAAAATGGATACAAAAAACCTGCACATAGTATAAGCAAATTTCCTGACCAAAAAAAAAAAAAAAAAAAATGGAAACATTCAGATTTTAAAAACTAAATATTAAAAAAATAACATTAATATATATTTTGAAAAAAATTCTAAACATAACTGTTTCAGTCAAAAGTGATAAAAGACCACCAGAAGATTAATTACATTTTGAGTAAAAATGTCTAGAAATAGATGGTAAAAATCAGTTAAAGTCCCTGTGAACCGGAAGTTGCAATTAACTTTAAAACGGAATATTTTAATATTACGGAATATTGGAACGGAAAACGGAATATTGAATAGAGGGCAGGTTTTACTTTAGTGCACCTCCTCTCTATCCCTCGCTCATAGAAAACTGACAGCTGAAGGGGAGTAGTTAAAAGGATATTCAACCCCAAACCATCAAACTGACGTCATCAGAGAAGGAACGCCATTCCAGAGCGGAAGCAAATGTTCAGATTTTGATTAAAGATTACCACGACAAACGTTTTTTTTTCTGTGTATTAACTTGCGCGGATTAATTGTTCACCACAAGACTAGTAATGTGCGCTAACAAAGTAAATACGGTAAATTTTGATTTCATGACGACTTTCAGGCAATTTTCATGACGAAAATATTGAGGTCGGGTGCATTGCATTGTGGGATACGGCATTCAACACAGTGCGCTCTGGCAAACATAGTAGAGTATTTTATGCATTCAGAATTTATTTTTAAACACAAAATTAAGACATAATTACACAAAACCATTATGTAAAAAATAAAACTTAACATTTTTTATATTATATTTTTTATAAAAACAGTTTATATTGGTTTAGACACCAATGTTGAAAACAGATGTGCAGCTTAATATTTCTGTGGAAACCGATATATATATATATATATATATATTTTCAGGATTCTTTGATAAATAGAAAGTTTGATGAATAGAAAGTAGAAAGAAAGAACAGCATTATTTCAAATGAATCCTTTCTGAATAAAAGTTGATTTCTTTAAAAAAAAAACCTTACTGACTACAAACTTTTGCATGGTAGTATAGATAATATAGCCTGTCTTGCTAATCTACTAAAACATACAAAATCTAATAGTCTAATACACACACAATCCTTACAGTACAAGACCATGCTAAACAACTAGTATGCAATTACTATAAATCTACTAAGGAGAACAAGCAATACAGTACACACCTTTGCTAAGTCCACCAGCGTGTTTGCTTGGTCATTCAGCTTCCTTTGCTCCATCTTCACACTTCGCAGTCTGGGAAAAAAAGAAGCCAGGGAGCAGGTGGACAGACAGAGAAAACAAGATGGGCCGCAAGGAAAGAAGACACACAGATATACAAGGGAGGCAGGAGTTTATAGAGGAAGGAGTGCAAAAGGAAGTGCAGGAGGTTATGATGGGGTGTCAATGAAAAGAGCAGGGAAAAGAGGAAGAAACAGAGTTTGATAATTAGGCTGAAATCTAGAAGGTCTAAAGTGTCGCATTATGAATGTTTCCCCTGTTACATGATATGCCCACATGCAAACATTTACATTCCAGTTTTGTCCAGTCAGACATGCAAACTTATTCAGCCACAAGAGGTAAAATGAAAAAGAAAGGATTGAAAAGAACAACAATTGAGGCATCGTCCAAAACTCCATAAGCATATGGATATGGATTCTGTAGTACTACCTCAAAGTCAAGAAACTGTGCTGCAGAACTTTTTAGATGGTGATCTGATGCAGATAGAAACTTTCAGCAAAGTGGAATGGACAGTAATGAAATGCAGTTAGACAATTATGAATTAATAAAGGCATGAAATACATTTATAATGTTTTAAAACCATGAAGTTGCTTTAAAGTCAACAAGAGATTTTTGTTTGAGACTGACACTAAATTTGTATGTATATACAGTATGTTTACATTTTTGACAAAACAATCGCTGTAGTCCTGAATCAAGCCCTTAATAATAAATAATATATATATATATAAAAAATCACAAGTAACTCACATACTTGTGGGCAGAATTCACATTTAAGTTATGGCTGTGTTTAATTTATATTGTTAAACCTGAAATTAAAGTAGGGTAATGTTAACCAGACTTGTGATCGTAAATCATAAACCATACACTATAAATTGCTATGTAACACATTATTGTTTTTCGGCAGCTGGCCTATACAACTTGACGTCAAGACTGAACAGCTCTACTGTAACAAGAACGGTGTAAAATGTGTGAAAACACACCTCGAACACCACCTTTGTAAAGTCAGCACTGAGACTGCAGACAATAAAACTCAATGAGATGTAGCTGAAAACATTCATTATATCATGTCAGAATGGAGCCAGTGTAACATGTGCAAACAGATGAACTGAATGTGCTGGACACATGGTCTGTCAGGTCCATGGTAATGGCAGATGCGCTAGTAGTGATGCATTAGCATTAACCTAATTTCAGTGCCAATGAATTCAGAAAGCTGACACCAGAAACTCTCTAGCTAGGCTTTCCTCTAGGAAAGCATGGACAAAACCCGGAAGGGACAGGGAAGACGGCGAGGAGAGTTTTGTAAGAGTAGAATGAGGAACTTTTTGTCAGATCTTAAGAAAATGTCTTGAGAAAAATGCTCGTCAACGATACTCGCATGCAGAATATAAACATAACATGATGGCTTCTTCAAAAATACCATAAATGTCTTCTACAGAGTTAAAGCAACCTAAACCAATCCCAACCATCCATTTAATTCAAACTCTCCCTCCCAACGGAAAATAAAAAACAAGTGTGAAAAACTCAAGTGTGCAAGCTTTATGGAAAATAAAAGGTGGACACTTTGTACTTTTCCACATGTGCTTGTACTGTTTTAAAGATGAACTCTCAATTTTGGGAGGGCCAAAATTGGTCTGTTTTTTTTCTGTACCCAGACCTCCATAGTTCCCTGCACTCCAGATGAAATCGTTACCTTCTCCGCAGTTCGAGAAACACAGGCCGATTTGAGTTTACGAAGCATTTCATGTGCAGATATTTATAGAATTTTATGATTGTATGCATTAGGCAAGGGAATGTTTATGTGGTCTCGTAAAAGTAAAGGCCAAATACATTATAAATGAATTGTTGTGCTCAGCAGTCGCGCTTTCACTTTGACTGCGTGCCAAACAAAAGCAGGACTGGCGATTCACATCAGAGAACCTATAACACGGCCAGAAAATGTTACTGCACTTAAAGGATTAGTTCAGCCAAAAAAAAAAATTCTGTTCATCATTTAATCAACCTTATGTTGTTCCAAACTTGTATGGCTTTCTTTGACAAATTTTGCATAATGCACCGGTCACTCTTTTTTTGTGTGAATACGATGCATAAGGACCAGATCATTCAATTGAATTCAATTAATTCAGAGTCATTCATAATTCATTCACAAATCAGTATGACATACACATTTGGAACAACATGAGGGTGAGTAAATAATTACAGAATTAAAAAATTTTGGGTGAACGGTCCCTTTTAAAAGTGAATCAACCAAGTGAAAGAAAACGAGTACCAAATGCTGACTTGAATGTGTCTAAAAGTCTCATGCAGTCTCTCGACATTCACATTTGGCATTTCTCTAAACGCATCTCGATAACAATTATTTGCAATAGATTTGTGTTTGCAAGAAAACACTGCAGACCACCAGACTAGCAGATTGTACATGGTGGTATGACTAAAAGGATCCAAGTGCAGTGTTCTTTGGAAATCTGGTACAGGCTAGATGAATGATTTTCGGACATTGTGGCATCTGATAAATTTGAAGCTGAGAAGATGCGAAGAACCTTTCCTTTCAAGTACCTTAACAGGTTGGTAAGCCATTCAAATCTCATTTGTCTAAATATCCTTAATGGATATCAAGTATAAACAAAAATGATGCCCAGCTTCAAATGTTTTTGAATGTTCAAATGTTCATCATGTTGGTTGATATTGCTGAATAAGACTTGTAAAAATGAAAAGAGGTTCCAATGGTAAGGAAAGAGAGAAGACATGACTTACTTCTGAGCTCTGCAGTGATTTAAGGCAAAACAAATGGAACACAGAATACATTTTTTAAAAACCTCAAGTTGCACACCACACCAAAAGTAAAAAAAAAAAAAAAAGTCATTTGATTTGCATCGCCAGACCATTTAGCAACATTTTTGTCTCCCTTTAATTTTTCATGGTATTTCCATAAATAGTGAAAAATGCTTCATTGCTTTTGCATGAGCTGAAGGTAAACACTATTCTGTCCAGCACATATTCTGTGTGAGCTGAGAGCGATTCATGTATCCAGGTTACTGTCTACAACACCAGTGATATTTCAGTTTCACACTAAAAACTAATGAACATTCTTTTAAAGATTAAAGATTAATATAAACAAATTAAATTAAAGCAATGGCAAGAAGCAATTACTGTACTCAATTACTGTTGCTTTAAGTTCTTCCAAGGAATTATTCCAGTAAACAGTCAGTTATAAAGAACAAAGAAATAATGAATAGCAGTGAGTGGGTGCTTTTTCTTGCCAGTATTATTGATTGATTAATAACATCATAATAGACAGAGGCAGCCTGCATTTACACTGGAAGTTCCAATGCACTGGTCCGACATTGAGACAAATCTTTTTTGCCTGTTTACATTCACTTAATACAACCCAACTGTTTTTACATTAACATCTCGCCAAGACAAAGGTGCATTTGGTCATTTATGCACACAATTATGTAGCTTGTTCAATAAACTAACCCTTATCCTCACTTGTTTTATTTTCAACATCATCTTGGTACTGAAGTACTGTGGAAAGACTAGTCTAAGCCATTCTCAAGATTTCAGCCCATGATCTGACAGGTAAAACTCACAAAAAATTAGGGATGTGCCTGAAGGCACGGAAAATGAATAACGCATTCTACGGAGACCCTAAAGGGACATGGTGAGGCTTACTCTGGTAGTCGGTTACACTACAGTACATCAGAGATGACTGACAGGGCAATGGAGGAGGATTTAGTGCGCAACACATCCAGAGCGTCATTGACAAATATCTTATCTTGTAAAATATGCGGTCAGTACCCAATACACATTGGAAATTGGAAAGTGAAAGTAAAAAGTGAGTATTCAAAAGCCTTTTTTTTTTTTTTTTTTTTAAACCCTGCATATTGATCGCGGCTTCCTGATACCCAAAAATGATATACAATATTATTACCCAACTATATAATTGTGAGAGAACGCAAAAACTCCTTCAATCTCATATATTTTTTTCAATCACCATGTCCCTTTAGGGGCTCCGTAGTACACATCATTTCCTTTCTAAACATGATATTCAGCTTCGGGAACATCCCTACAAAAAATGCTGTAAATAATTATCATACATTAGGAAGGAAATATGAGGTTCAGTCTATTCAGTCTAAAAGATTCAATTCAGTTTCCAAAACTCCATATAATTTTTGCTATGTGAATAGATTCCCTAAATTGGAAAGAGTAAACTTGAACTAAATCCAGTTTTAAATTACCATAAATTTTAGATTAATCTCTCATCTCACATAAAAAAAGGTGGACAGCAAACGTAGCAATACAAAGATTAAATGTTGCGAATATACGTACTGGTGAATGGCCTGTAGAAACTTGCGCTGATGTTTTCGGACCTTGGCATGGTCAACCTTCTTCACAAGCTTTGTGTGTTTGTAGATTAGCCATGTTTCCCTGAGTACATTAGCAGCCGTGTTTTTCACCTGTCAGCAAATGAAGTCCAGTTAAGAAGATGATATTAAATATTCATTTTAAAACATCAGTACAGCTAGACAGAAAGAGGTACAGGTACAGTATGTTTGGGAACTTACAGCAACATTACAAATTTAAAGTGAATACTCCTGAAATACAGTGTTAAGTGCTAGTTGTAGACACTGCATGTTCTGGTGAATTAGAGATATGGGTGAGATATGCTTGCCAGTTTTTGTCTAGAAAATTATATCATCAAGTGAATGTTGGCTAGTTTCCACAGCTTATGCACCGTCAACATTTGGCATTAAGTGCTTTTTGCAGTGAGTTTGACTGCTCCATTTAACACTTTATGTCAGTTAATTCTGTATATTAAAACATGCTCACTCTTTTGCAGAGTTGAGTGTCCATCATAAAGTTATGGACATGCTTTTCAGCCTTGGTGAGCTCTAGCTTCCGGGCCACGACAGCCACCACTAGGGCAGTGCAGCCGGCCCCCTGAAAAAAACACACAGACCACAACAAAATTCTTAGGCCGTGTCTACACAAGATGTGTTTGGTCGATCGGATCACAAGTAGACGAGGGAGTCACATCCTTGTTTACACCTATTCTCTTTTGTCCACTTTCAACCACTTTCTTCAAGGGGAGGGTCTATGGATGGTAAATGTATGTTTTTTTTCAGATCTTATGATTTAATGCACAAAGTAAGCTTATGCAATTTACATATGAACGCGCATGGAGATGACGAAGAAACAGGGAGCAGCAGCTTTAGTTTCTGCTCTGACAGCCGCAAGACCACGCTGAACGCAGTGAGTGCGTGTTAGAAATCAGAAATGGTGCTTGGTATGTTTTTCATCTTTTTTTCTCCCATAATGTTTATGCATTAGGTCAGTAGGCGGACAGTAGCCGGTATTTTTTGGCTGTTCGAAAGCATTCGAACACATGAGCATCTACACTACGAAAGCAATCTGGTCGAATGCATTTTCGACTGCCTCTGGAAGTGGTCAAAAGTGGATAAGCTCAAAACGTTTTAGACCCCGTTTACACCTGTATTTAGCGTCGTCCACTTGTGATCCGATCGACCAAAACGCATCTTAATACCAGGTGTAAACAGGGCCATAGAGAGATAATTCAGAAAGCTTTTTATATATACAGTTCCTCTATAAAAATGGCTTCACAGCTTGACTACGTTATGGCTGAGTGGATATTAATTACTGTAAAAAAAATATGCAGATAAACCCACAAGGATGTAAATGTCTCAAAAACAGAATTTAATGCAAGACTTGAGATGCATTTTTTTTTTTATAAACAATTCCTCCCCAAAATGGCTTTATGGCCTAATGACGTTATGGCTGAGTGGACACTAATAACTGTAAAATATATGCAGATAAACTCACAAGGACATAAATGTCTCAAAAATAGAATTTAAATGGGTAACACTTTACAATAAGGTTCATTAGTTAACTACATTAGTTAACATTAACTAATAATGAACTGCACTTATACAGCATTTGTTCATCTTTGTTAATGTTAATTTCAACATTTACTAATACTTTATTAAAATCTTGTTAACATTAGGTAATGCACTGTGAACTAACATGAACAAACAATGAACAGCTTTATTTTGATTAACTAACATTAACAAAGATTAACAAAAACAGTAGTAAATGTATTGCTCATTGTTAGTTCATGTTAGTTAATACATTTACTAATGTTTAATAAAGGAACCTTATTGTAAAGTGTTACCTTTAAATGTAAGACTTGTACATAATTAGTAGGGTAAAAGAGTGACGCACCATGATTCCAGTAAGGAGACACACTCCCTTCCCACAGTACGTGTTAGGCACCGTGTCACCATAACCAATAGACAGGAAGGTTATGGAGATTAACCACATGGCTCCCAAGAAGTTACTGGTGACTTCCAGTTTATCATGGTATCTGATGAGATAAAATAACAAGAAAAAAAAAGAAGCTGGGATTAATTCAAAAGAGTGACTAATTAATACCTCATAGAATCAATCTCAAAAGAGAAAAAGTTAAAGGTGACCCCACTACGAGTTTATAAAATAAAAAAGCTAATTCATTAAAAATATAGAAATTTTAAAATTATTAAATATAACACTAGCTACATTTATGCTGACAAACAAAATAAACTTGAAAAAAAAAAATGAATAAAAAATTAAATTATGTTTACAAAAAAATAAAATTATTTAAAATTAAAATAAATAAAAATGTAAAAACATTGAAATAAATGAATAAATACAATTGTAGCTAGATTTATGTTGACAAAAAAATAAAATAAAATAAAATAATAATAATTCTCATAGCTCATTCCAGGTTTTCGGACCCCTACTTGATACGATGTGCTGCTGCAATCATATTTTCATAGATTTGTCCTATACTAAATGATACAATTACAAAAGCTATTTACAATTATTCCACCGAAATTTGAACAGCACTGCACATGGACACTGTTGCACGGCTCAAGCATAAAGAATGACCTGTCCGAATCAGCGGCCAGGTACACTTCACATTAGGGGTCTTTGAGAAGCCCAATTACATTTGAAGGGTAATCTTAAAAATGACCTAAAGTGGAATATCAATAAGTATTGAATGCAGCAGCATATATCAATATTCAGGCCAGACCGCAATGGATAAAAGGCGGACAGCTCAAATATAAATCAAGGTGCCTTTGTGTACATATTTTCAAAGCAGTGGTGTCCATATTATGCTCATATGAACGAGAGGGCAGCCAGGGTCCATTAGATGGCTTGCTCTTCTTCCCCCAGTGTTCTAGCTCAGTCTTGTGTGGAGAATGCGTCTGTGTAAAACTATTGTGGAAGTCACAGTCCATTACACAAGCATAAAGAGGGTATATGGAAAAACATGCTGGCAGTGTAACCAAATCCAAAGCTGCCATGAACTCAGATAATGCACTGCTCTGACAGTATGGAGCACATAAGAGCATTCAGGCAGTTGATTTCAACAAAGGCACTTAAGCATTATCTCAAATCAGAAAACACTTGTTCCGAGAGCTTCATTTGTACACATCAAAGAATCTTAAACATAGATTCAACCCTTACAGAATTTTACCAAGGTAACCACAATTCCCGCCACTTACTAAAGTAACTGCTACTGGAATAAAACTGTGTTAATTTGATATTCGCCGCCGCCATTATCATCAAAAGTAAACAGAAACGTTCCAAAAGCTTCTTATAGTGTTTGTACAGCAGAAAAAAAATTACAGTAACTAACTATAGTATTTTGGTGATACTGTGGTTAGTTACCATGGTAATTTTCTGTTAAGGGAACAGAATGCCACCTATGTTGATTCTTTCAGATAAAAACATTCATAACAAAACAGTCTACTCAGTTCAAGAAACACTCGCCCCAAACACCCTTAAACAAACAAAGGATAAAATTATTAAAAAGTGATGAGGATGATGATGTCAAAGTTTCAAAACGAGGACTTCCTTGGCCTCAAATCCATCTTCCAACAGCATGAACAGTCCATGTGCTGACTACGGGGTAACTCTACATTTATGTTCAAATGAATCAATCAGTGAGTTTCCAGCTTCTATGTCCATGAATTTAACTGAGGACTCATTAGCTTGAGTGCTATTAAATGAGGCCTGTCGACTAGCCTGCCGACAAATGATTTAAAGCGAGGAGGTAACTGAGGCCATTTAGAGGCGAAGCGAAGGGAAATACAGTCTCAGAGGGTTCCAAAGGTGCTGATAAAGCACCTCTCCATTCCTCCGACTGATACATCCACTGTAACTCTAACACAGGACATGAAAATACAAAAAAATAACAAGCTAGCATGACAACTGACTAGCACATTAGCTTAGTTGGTGTCCTCAGCACTTTTTCTCAACCTCAGTGGAAAAAAATAAATTTCTAAATCTGTATTTTTGTCTTGCTTTCCAGTAACGATATGTAGGCATGCTTAAAACAAGATAAATTTATCTGAGAAGCAAAACTGTATAATGAGACCTGTATCATTATTTTTTTTTTTCTTCATTGTTTTAAGTATAAACACCACACATTTTTTTTCAGATTTATTCTCAAAACAAGAAAAAAAAAAAAATCAATGAGGTAGGGGGAAAAATCTACTTCATTGGAGATATGAGTGTTTCACAACTATGGGCGCTTTTATTGTTGTAAATGGTGAGACTTTTGACTGCACTTTTATTTTGTTAACCTTGTTCCAGATCAAGTTTTTTAGACATAAGATATGCACAACCATCATAAGTATAGTATTTTAAAATATATAATAATCAAATAAAACAATATTCTTGTATTTTTATACACTTTAATACTTTTATTTATGTAAAAAGTCTTCAGTTGCATTATGACCAACTGATAAAGTTTTACCTTAGTGTACTAAATCACTATGTAAAACAAAACAAAACTAACAACACAACCATGCTGTAATATTGAGTGGGAAAAAAGTGTGAGAAGTGAAAATGTGAAAAAGATACTTAAAGGAGAGATTCTGAAGAGTTTATGTAAAAAATAAATAAATAAATAAATTAGTTGGATCATTTAAACAATTATTTTCAGTCATAAAATATGAAAAACCATCATAAACCATTTAAATCTATAATAAATCAAACAAACATTTTAACATTTCATATTTTTAATTGACAACACAACCATATTGTAATTATGTGTGGAAAACATTTTTTTGAAAATGTAATTGTACTTAGGATGCACAAAACTTATCCACAGAATGCTATTAAATAATAAGACTTTGTGGAAATGGTGGAAAAAAAATTCTCCTGGCTGTGATGCATTTATGTGGGCCGTTAGACATTGTTAGTGAATAGTGTGTCTGTATTCTAGAAGTGAAAAGTGCCCATAGTTGAAGAAAACCCATATATACTCAATGGACTATTGTTGTGGTGCAGTGCAGTGAAGAGATATCAGATGATGTAGTACATATAGTCTAATGGATAAGAAGTGGGCGCAGAACCTGGCTAAAGGGCTCAGGATGACCTGATTAGCATAGCTGTGCTGCTCTCTCTATGTTTATGGGTCATGGCAACATACTGGATCTTTACTCTCCCCCACGGTCTAGGTCAAGATGGTATCTTGGTAAGAATAGCACTTTAGAGCACCAGAAAAGGTCAAATATCTGACAGCGCTTTAGGAAAAGAACAGGCTGCCATGAACATGATGACCACCATGTTGACACATGGTGTCAGCTGCGTGAAAATCCCAAAATCCAAAGAATGACTCAAAAACGTAATTACCTAACACTAAGACCCCTCTACAACAAAGGCTATAAGATGCCCGACCATTTATAGGAAAAAAACAAATGAATCTGAATTTGGAAAATAAAAGAATTTGGGATTTCCAGGATGCCAGCAAATTGCCGTTTTGCCAGTATAGCTCATCAAGAGAGATGAGCAGAAGCTAAGAGCCAAGTAATAGTTTTTCCTTGCAGATCACAGACTCACTTTGGACCCCTATCCAGCAGCAGCCATGTGGGAGAAACATAGAACAAAACACGCGTGAACAATGAAACACGCACACATTCGCTTGCCACTGACATCACATCACATTTTATAAAGGCAACAACATAGGGTCTTGACCAACTGCATTTGATGGGGAAAAAAATGCATAAATAGTTTAAGAAATCATTCACTCAAAAATAAATATTCTGTCGTTATTTACTCGCCTTCATGTTATTTCAAACCCATAATTGACTTTCTTTTGTGGAAGCATATCCTGGCCACTCTTTACTATATAATAAGAAGTGAATGGGGACTTAAAAAGGGTTTTCTTTAAAGGGATAGTTCACCCCAAAATGAAAATTCCCCCATCATTTACTCACCCTCATGTTGTTCCAAAACCATAAGACTATCGTTCATCTTTAAAACACAGATGAAGATCATTTTGATGAAATCTGAGAGCTTTCTGTCCCTCCATTGGCAGCTATGCAACTGACATTTTGACGTTTCAAAAAGTTCATAAAGAGATCGTAAAACTAATCCATATGAATTGAGTGATTTAGTCCAAATTGAGACACGATCACTTTATACGACGAACAGATTTAATTTAGACTTTTATTCACATAATATTCATCAACGCACACATCAGTCATGGTTCGCTTGACGTACGAAAACCAATGAGGTTCATTCGTGTGTTATGCAGCACATTTGAGCTTCTGTTTTTTTTGCTGATCAGTGTTTTGATGTGAATAAAAGCCTATATTCAATCTGTTCATCATAAAGCAATCGAGTCTCTTCAATAAATTTGGACTAAACCACTCTATTCATATGGATTAGCCAAGTTTTATCTCTTTATGAACTTTTTGAAGCATCAAAGTGGTAGTTGCATAGCTGTCAATCGAGGAACAGAAATCGCTCAGATTCCATTAAAAAGATCTTGATTTGTGTTCCGAAGACTTTCAATACTTCTGAAGCCATTTGATAGCTTTGAGTGAAGAAAAGACTGAAATGTAAGACGTTGTTCCCCTACTTCTACTAAACTCTGAAATGGACAACAAAAGTCGTACGGACAACAAAAACAGTACATCAGCATCATTGGCTCCAGGTTATAATTTCGATCTGTTCATCGCACAAATTATTTTATGACTCCAAAAGACATGGAAAATAGTGCACGAGTCAAATTGACAACTTTTATGGTGCTTGTTTTGTCATTTTGATGCTTGACAGCCCCAGTCCCCATTCACTTACATTATATGGAAATGAGAAAAAAGACCAGCCAAGATTTTTTTTGTTGATTAATTCACATTTTGTGTTCTATTGACAAAAGAAAATTATACAGGTTTGAAACAACATGAGGGAATATTCCTTTAATACTCCAGGTACAAACAGTGTTTCTTAAGAAATCAAAGGTTTATCTCACCTCTCACAGACATGTACTGTCCAGGCAGCAATGATCCATGATGATATGCTGAAAACCAGCAGGACTGTGCCTGGGCAGATAGTCATCAAAGTCTTCATGACAAAGCGTGTGTTAAAGTTGATCTTATTGAGGGCTCCGATACTGCGTGACGAGGCGTCCGTAAAGAGCTTACTGTGCAGGAGCATGACTCGGCCAATCAGATACAGCCGCAGGAACATGGGGATGGAGAGGATGATGTCCACGTCTGCATCCGCCACAGACGGTAGGTAGGAGTAGGCCAGGCGGGCGGTCCATGTGAAGACGTACTGACCTGGAATAGGGTGGATGGCACACACCAGCAGCTCCAAAACGATAAAGAAGATACGCTCGTATGTCATGGCTATCCGCCAGTCATCTGCTCCATTGTCCACCATGAAGAGCTAGACGTTAGACAGGGAAATGTTTTTAAGGAATGAACAGATTCTCTGAACAGGACTAAGATCTTTATTGCAAAAAATATTACATTTTAGCCTTATTTTCCATTAAAATATGCCAACATTTTTAAAACAAGCCAGATTTACCTGAGAGTATTGTGTGTGTGTGTGTGTGTTCGTTCAGTAATTAACAAATGTTTAGATATTATTTAATAGATTAAAATAATATTGTATAAATGTACCATAATCTATTCTAGTCTAATATAATAATACATAAATGATATAAAAACATTATTTGTGGTATTAGTATTAGTATAGTTTATTTATGACCAATAGTTTATTTATGACTATGATATGTATTTTTCTTCTCTTTTGTTTCAATCAGGAATAAAGGTTTTCAATTGTTCATCCATTCTGTAATTTGACCATCATCTGATGTTCCAAGTCATTAAATAATGCCCACAAACCAACTGATTGGCAGGCCTGTATTGAATTACATCTCCTATTAGCCATAAGCCCCACTTGTAATACCATCATTAATCAAAATCAGTGTCTTCTCTATAAAGACCTTTTAATGGATAGGTAAAATGGCACAGACACTGAATGCAGATATCAGGAATTACAAAAGCCAGGGCAAGTTTTCATTCTGCTGCTACTATAAGTCATTAGGAATTGGCATAAGTGTTTCCTCTGCAATCTTTTAGGCTCCTGTTTCAGTCTCTACTCTAGTTTATGGCTTCCAAAGCTGAGTCGGCTACTTACCTGAATCTCTCGTGCGTGGTACATAATGATCAGACAGAGCAGAATTACAGTGGAGAGGCTAATAAGGCATTTCAGTGCAAATGAATATGAGGATTCCTGCAGAGAAAGTGGAAAAAAACAATATTAGTTTAAAAATGTGTGTGTGTGTATGTGTATGTGTGTGTGTGTGTGTGTGTTAGAAATGCCAATAATGACAGTTTGATTCCCAGGGAACACGCATACTGAGAAAATGTATGTCTTTAAATGCACTTTATGTTTTAATTTAATGTTGCCCACAAGAGCAAATGTATTCACAAGGGATAGACAAACACAATTTCTTGACAGCAACAGTATAGTGTGCACAAGTCTTGAGCATGTGCTATATGCAGCATACAACAGTTTGTGGAATTTCAACTGTAGGATTCATTATTTTGAATCCAGGAAGAATTAGCATTTTTGAGTAATAGATTCCATTGAGAATTGAATTTTTAGAATACCACTACAATAATTGAAGAGTACATTAAGGTCTGTGGCTAATATTACTTGTTGTTCTAACAGAAATTACACACAGTCCCACTTTAAAACTAAATGTCAAACAGTTTTTCCCCCAATGTTGCTAAGAAGTTGTCACATAAAGACTACAACAGTTTTGCTGATTTGTCCAGCAAGTAAACTCAGATGCTTGTGGAAGTTGTAGTTTATGTATACAATACAACTTATGCTTTGAAAGTACTTTTACTCATAAATCGAAAACTGCTATTCTAAAAAATTCCCCAATGGAACCAATATGGCAAATTAGCATTCCAGGTTCAGCCCATAAATTCACATCATAACTGATTATTTTAATATACATAAACCAGACAAGAGAATAGGTTGGAGGACCAGCTTAGAATGCAGACTGGTTTAGATGTTCTTTCAGCCTGGTTGAGAGATTTTAGTATATAATACTGTTCAAAAGTTTGGGGTCTGTAATATTTATTAAAATGTTTTTAAAAGGGGGTTCTTATGTTCAGTAAGACTGCATTTATTTAATAAAAAATACAGTAAAAACAGTAATACTGTGAAATATTATTGAAATTTAAAAAAACTGTTTTCTATACAAAAATATTTTAAAATGTAATTTATTCCTGTGATGCAAAGCTGAATTTTCAGCATCATTACTCCAGTCTTTATTATTATCAATGTTGAAAACAGTTGCAATGCTTAAAATGTTTGTGTAAAATCAGGATTCTTTGATGTATAGAAAGTTCAAAAACACAATTTATTTTGAATAGATCAGAATAGACTTTGATCAGAATAGACTTTTGATCAATTTAATGCATCCTTGCTGAATGGAAAGCATTAATTCCTATTCTAAAAAAAAAAGAAAAAAAAAAAAAAAGTACAGACCCCAAACTTTGACCGGTAGTAATATATATCAAATTTCCCAAACAGGCTGAAAACATCTTAAACCAGCCTGCATTCTGAGCTAGTCTTCCAACCTGGTCTGTTGTCTGGTTATAGACTGATTTAGCCAGTTTAAGTTGGTCAATCTAGGAGCTTCAGGCCAACTAGACAATCTAAAACCAGCTTGTTGATTTTTTTTTCCCAGCAGGGAAATATAGCATGTGTTCATATAATTCCAACAGATGTAGCCAACACTGATTTTACAGCACAAAGCACACCCTTTAGTTCAATATTGAGTTTTTTTCACACAATCGTGACTAGAAAGGAACATACCAACAATCATCTCTTTCTGTCCCTCAATCCAAGCTCTTGTTCTTTCTCTCTGGGTGACAATCCTCATTATGAGATCAGTGCAATTGGAGCTCATTAAACCTTTCTGACTCTGCTGATACACTGGAACAAGCTGTGCTGGCTAAGGGGAAGGTAAAAAAAAGAAAAAAGAAAGCTCCCCCCAGGGATTGTCTAACTAACTACAGAGCCAGCCATTCACTTAGGGCAAAATAATCTGCAAACAGATTTACCATAGCACCATATGAGAATGACACACCTTGTAGGTGACTATTTTAATGGTCCGGCTTGGAAACAAGCTAAACAGAGACTATGAACCAACCCAAAATCCTTCGGATTGACAAGATGGCCTACTGTGCTTAAAGGGTTAGTTGACCCAAAAATACAATTAAAAAAAAAACTATAATCACTGGTTAACGGTAACGGCCGTAAGTGAGTTGAGTTCCGGCAGAACAATGACCTCTGACCCGACCGGAAGCCAGTGATTATAGTTTATAAAGTTATATGGATATTTTTCCAAACGCATCACTTCACTTCAGAAGGCCTTTATTAACCCCCTGGAGCTGTGAGGAGTACTTTTATGATGGATGGATGGATGAGCTTTTTGGAGCTTCAAAAACTCAGGCTCTATTCACTCCCATTATAAAGCTCAGAAGAGCCAGGATATTTTTTAATATAACTCAGATTTTGTTTGACTGAAAGAAGAAAGTCATATACACCTTGGATGGCGTGAAGGTGAATAAATTATGGGATAATATTCATTTTTGGGTGAACTATCCCTTTAAATGTCTTCAATGATAATATACAATCATCATCTTTTCTTTCAAAAATAGCATTTTTGAATTTCTGAGGAGAAAAGATCTCTTGCTCTTACTATAGCTGAGCCCATTAAGCTCCCTTAAATAATTAAGTAAGGATATAATTAAGGCCAATTAGCTCATTCAGGCCCTACTTTTGTATACAAGCTAAACCTTGGAGTGAAAGTGTGCAAATGCTTAAATGAACAATTACACGATGTAATGGACATATAATAACATGGACAATAACATGTTATAAAGATTTCATTGATTGATTGATGCTCTTTGATGCCTCTAACCATTAAACAATTGTATTGTATGTACAAGTGTATGTATATGCTTTGAAAGTATTTTTACTCATAAATCGAAAACTGCTATTCTAAAAAAATTCCCCAAACCATTGCAGGTTCAGCCTCTCTCTCTCTCTCTCTCTCTCTCTCTCTCTCTCTCTCTCTCTCTCTCTCTCTCTCTCTCTCTCTCTCTCTCTCTCTCTCTCTCTCTCTCTCTCTCTCTCTCTCTCTCTCTCTCTCTCTCTCTCCTCTCTCTCTCTCTCTCTCTCTCTCTCTCTCTCTCTCTCTCTCTCTCTCTCTCTCTCTCTCTCTCTCTCTCTCTCTCTCTCTCTCTCTCTCTCTCTCTCTCTCTCTCTGCTATACATTGCTAGGAATGTTTTTTTCTTTGTGGAAGTTTTGCATTTGGTGAGCTAAAAAATGATTAAAATTTATTAAAATATTTTGTGTAGTTATTTAATTATGCCATCCAGTATCGCGGACTTGCTCTCTCTTGTTTCGTACAAACGCAGCTGCAGCCATTTTGTGACTATTGTTTTTTAAACTGTTGGATTATAAGATACAAACAGGTACGATTTTAAAACAGTTTAATCGGAAACCAATATCTCTTATCTCCATAATTACTGTATTTATGTGGCGAAATGCTGTGTAATAAGTATACCATATCTCTTATATGTCCGTCTAGTTTGAACTTGCCGCGCTGCAACTGGTTTCTGGTTGTTGAATGTTAGTGGTTACATTATAACAGTTAATGTGATGAACTACACCTGTGGTCACCCTGCTGAAGAAACCATCTATTACCAGCCGGTGGATGGTCTGTTGGCTTGTTTTAGGTTTTTGGGGATTTTTTTGTACTTGTTTGCTAGTCAGACAGGAAAGAACGACTGGTTGCCCATCTAAACCGCCTTGGCCAGGCAGGGAGACCAGCTTAAACCAGCAAACCAGCTTACGAACCAGTTGGCTAAAGTTTAGTCTGAGAACATCTTTAGCATAATTTGCTTGCAAATGGTTACTTGCCACTTGGTTTTATCATTCATTCATCTAATTCATCTAATGTAATGAAATTCAGACAATTTCAGAGTGACTTAAAGGGTTAGTTCACCCTAAAATAAAAATGAAGTCATCATTTACTCACCCTGCTGTTGTTCAAATGCCATATGCACTTCTTTCTTTTTCAGACCACAAAAGGAGAATTTAAAAAAATGTCCATATAATGGCAGTGAATAGCAACCAGCGTCCTTTTTTAAAAGACGCAAAAGTGTCACAGAATGATCCCATGCGACACGTGCTGTATATTCCAGGTGTTCTGGGGGTATATGATAGGGTTTGGTGAAAAACAAACCAAAATTGTATGTATTATTTAACGCAATTGCCGTTGGGCTTCTCTGAAACTCCACGCAATTCACTCCATCTTGCCCAGAAAAAGCACTCAAGTTATCGAGAAATCAAGATTAACAAAAACACGACATGAAATACAACCCATGTAGGCCTACCTTCTTCTCTGAAGTGAATATATCCGTTGTGTCGAAACAAGAAGTTATCGCGTTCGCATCTATCAACTGTCATTCTGACTGTCATAAGATAAACAGAGTTCCAGTCCGGCAATATTTGACTATTTGAATATTTGAAGTACACGGATACTTTTTTAGGGATATCTAGGTGTCATGTCGTGTTTTTGTCAATCTTGATTTCTCACAACTTGTGTGATTTTTCTGGGCGAGTTGGCGTGAACTGCAGTGCTAATAGAGTCTCATGAACGTGCACTGCAGCCATGCACAAGACACCAACGGCCAAGGTCAAGGATTTTGTTAAATAATACATCAAATTATTTTTTTTCACCAAACACTATCGTATACTCCCAGAACACATTCGGAATATAAGGCATGTGTCATCTGGGATCATTCTGTGATACTTTTGTGACTTTTTAAAAAAAGCTTTAAAGCTTTAAAAAGCTATTCAACTGCCATTATATGGACGAGCACAAGCGTGTATTTTTTATTTATTTTATCCTCCTTTTGTGGTCCATAAAAGAAAGAAGGGCAAACAGCATTGAAAAGACAGCAGGGTGAGTAATTTATGACTTAATTTGCATTTTAGGATGAGCTATCCCTTTAAGTGTACAAAAACTCTGAGGCGACTCAAAACTTCAGAATATCCATGTCTGAGGAACTTTTACCTTTGTATAAACTCCCCAAGAGAGTTCAGTCTCCGTCACCATGACAACAATCCCAAACATTCCAAAAATCAGGGCGTAGTCGCTAAGGCGCTTGCGTTTCTCGAACAGCACCCTCCGGTGGCCGAGTTTATAGCCAATGTCCTTGTTCTTCTTATGCGGAGTGCTGCAGGGTCTTTGCCTCACAAGGTTCTCGCTGGACTGCTTACTAGGGTCTTCCCCGTTCCCTTTGGAGACCACCACCTCCAGGCCGGAAGAGTGCAGGGTCTGCAAAGGCTGTGTCTCAGAGTCCAGCTCTGCCAGGTTCCTCCGGGATGCCCCCAGACTGCCGAGTGGTCTGACTATGCCCCCATTGTACTTGCAGCTGTTCATGGCTATCTGAGGATACTGTGGGCCGCCGTGGGACAGGGAAGGCCCCGATCCAGCATGGCTCAGCCTGCTGGCATCCGCATTCACCTGCCAGAAACAAGAACATGTTTTATAGATTTTATCATTGTCTTTTGTGTCCAGGATCTTGTGTACTGGCTGAGAGAGAGCACTGCCAATTCACAATCATGCTTGATTTAATGGATATTTCTTTAGAAAATTACATTATAAATGCCAGCATCTACAGGGTTCACAATGCATGCGGGAGGAGGGTCGTCTACTGACCGTGACTACTGAAAAAACTTTCGGTCAGGTCATTTACTTAAAAATATACATAACAGGTTAATTGGTATGAAAAACATCACAGGGTTAAATAAAGAAAAGCTGAAACTTGTATAGTAAAAACTGAAATTTTCAACAACAAAAAACAGCTGATGGCCAATATATACTACTGGTCAAAAGTTTGGTGTCAGTATTTAGTAAAAAAGAAATACTGTTATTCCACAAGGAATGCATTAAATTGATCAATTAATAGAATTCTATTTAAAAAAGTCTGTTCTTTTGAACTTTCTATTTAACAGGGAATGGCCCCTAAAGGCCCGTTCACACCAAGGACGACAACTACAAAGATAACGATAAAGATATAGTTCTAAAAATCATTCTCAATATTAAATAATACCAGACTCCACACCACAGCTATACCGATAACAGCACAGAGAAACGATATTGTTGAAATCACTTTCAGAGCGATTTTATCCAGCTTATGAACGATAAAAAAACACATAGTTATCGTTCTTGGTGTGAACGAGCCTTAAGGGTTAAAATTTGTCAAGAAAATTGTTTGGTGTTTTGGTATTCAACGTCAGCAGAGTATAACAGACCAGGGCTGCACGATATTGAGAAAAACTGACATTGTGATTGATTTCCTGCAATATATATTGCGATATGAAAACAATTTCACCAGATGATTTGAATAGCTCTATTATATTAACATTGGTGACAAACAGCTGAGGGTATATTAGGCTGCTGTCACTTTAAGACCGAATGCACAGATCCACTATAATGATTCACATCCGTTTTCTTTCTCAGTTGTTTACAACACATAACCGACCGTGTTTACGTGGATACTTGCTGAGACGGGCATTTTGACTTTTTTTTGCGAGTTTTGCGTGTCCATTCAAGCTCAAAAATAAGAGACAGGGAACTGAATTCGGTGTTCATGTTCCAGTCTTCTTGCGCTTGATGTTCAAACTGATAGGACTTAAAAACAGATGCAATGATAAACTTTCACTCTATAATGGTTAAACTTTGCAATTAATCTTCGAATAACATGCATTTTAAAATGGAGGAGCTCTGGCCCGTACGTATCTTGGATCAACTACGATCCCAATACTTCACATCGCCCATCCTGCGATGTGACTATCACAGATAAGCACATCACAATACTGATGCTAAAACTATATATTGTGCAGCCCTAAAACAGACCAGGTTTAGCTTACTAGTTTGGTACAAGAAAAATCAACATTATCAGAGCACCTCATTAAACTTTAAACAATGTAACGCTGTAACATTAAAAGCAAGGGATCATGGAAAAAAATGGGACCATGCAAATAGTTATTTTAATTGTTCAGAAATTAATTATATTAGACCAATAAATGTGGCAAAATACTTGCGATAATGCCTATGAAGATCATACAAAAAAAAGCTTGTTCACAATAATCTCACATTATTAAATTATTTCTGAATTAAATTTTTATTCTACTGTTCTAAATTTCGTGGCAATAAGGATCAGTTTCTGTTATCTAGCTACTGCTGCTGGGCTGACACAATGCCAACTCATTTGCAGAGACCTACTTCTGTAATGTCATTTTCTGATAGGCAGTTCACAACATAGACCCACATTAGAACCGAATAGAGAGACGCCAATGGATTACAAATTAGAGTAATGACAGCTTCTTTAAAAAAAAATATCTAACATACACAATTATCACTGCTGATTAGGCATAGTTAACCAAAGCTAGTTGTGGCACCACCTGGAAACCCGTTCCTGTCACAAACCTGGTTTTGCTGGTTTACCTGAACCTTCTTAAAGATCACATTGAGTCCACGACCACTGCTTGAACCTCCATCCTCCTCAGCATAACTGATAGTTTCGCTGTTTTTACTTGAAAAAATATCTTACTGCACTAGGCTGTCTATATGCAGGAATTATCACTGCTACTACTGTACTGATGATAAGCTGAGCTTAGAAATAATACAATTCAGGACTAGAAAAACTAGCATTTAGGACCCCCAAAAGTAAATTTCCATCAAGGCCCCTCATGTGAGACAGTTCTCATGCAGTCTTTCACAAGGCTTTCTGCTCACATGGCAACAGAGAATATTTATTTTGTACAGCTTTTTGTTTGTCTCACTTGTACATGTTTGTTTTTCAAAAAAATTGTGGGAAGTTCTCCAAAAGTACAGTCTCGCTTAAACATAGCCACTATGTTAAGACTGTGTCTTAAGAAATATTTTGACCAACCATCAGTTAGGACTAGTCTTGAAAAGAAATACAATCAAAATGTATGACCTATAAAAAAACATACAAATAACATACAATCTAAACTTAAATTGAACAAAACCCAACCCCAAAACCAAATCATCATTGTAATAGGAAATAGTTACAGAACTGTAATAGTTTTCATACGATCAAAATAACTTTATCATACAATGTCAAGGCGTACAAAACAAGCTAGCAGAAGTATGAAACTCTAAGGACAGAAAGGACACTTACTGTAGGAACACACACACACACAATTATATTTGGAGAACTTCTCCTTCAACAGATGTCTCTGAAATACTGTAGGCTACAGAGAAAAATATTGCCTATCTTGTCCTTGCGCTGCTTATGTGAACCTATAGTACCGTGGCCCAGTAGTACACAACACATGAAATTTAAAAAGCAAACAATAGAAATGAGCCACAGCACAACGGAAAATGTACAACACAATGGAAATAAGCCACAACACAACGAAAATAAGCCACAACACAACGGAAATGCTCCCGACCACTAGAGGGCTCTCGGAGCACGGTAAAGTTAGTTTTTCATGCCACTGTTCTGAATCGGCAGTCTAAAAAATATATCAACATCACGATTAGTTTTAACAGTATGTAGCCAACCATTGTATATCGAGTCGACATTTATTAATTCAAAATCACCTATGTGCATTATAGCTGCATATTTATACTCTAGAATGCATTGACGCGCTACCACGGCGCATAATCCGGAACATCTGCCAATACCACCAAGTGATTAAAACTTATAATTTGTATTAATTAAAATGACTTTTAACATTCAAAAACAGACATGTTTAAAATCCAAAGCTTGATTGTATTGGACTTACTACAATCGACTTTTTTCCAATACCTACCTTCATGTTACAGTAAACAATTATTTTTAGGAAACTTTCTGTAACAAGTTTTTTTAATTTTTTTTATCATGTTTTAAAGGTTGTAGTACATTCCTAGTAACCAGACTGACTTACTACAGGTGATTACTGGTTTTATTTTTAATTATCAAATTATATTATAATAAATATATATATGTTTTAACCACTTGGTGGAATTGCCAGACGCTCCCTTAGGGATCATGCGCTGTGGAAGCGGGTCAAAGCATTCTCGAGTATAAATAAGAAGCTATAATTAATGTAGGGGATTTTGAAGTAATATTTTATGTCGATATACAATGGTTACATACTGTTAAAACTAATCCTGGTATTGATATCTTAAGACTGCCGACTCTATAGACCTTATGTAGCCCCGCCTCTTTTCAGCGCTGCGCTCATTGTCTTTTGACTTCCGGTCTGTATTTTCACAGCGATTCTGCGTGTTTATTAATGAACGGCTCGTTTTAAAATATTCCCGGTCGACTGACATTTGTTAAGTCATCTGCTTTAAACATCACAGTCCTCATGATAACTTTCGTTAACTTTACATTAAGTAAATCCACTTCAAAAGCTAATTACTCCTGGACAGTGATGCCAGAAATATACAGAGCGACCGCAAAAACGGAAGTTAAAAGACAATATTCTAAAGATGGCGGCGCCCTCGTTTCTCTGGCGCATAAGGTCTATAGAGCAGTGGCAAGGAAAACTAACTTTACCGTGCTAAGACAGCCCTCTGGTGGTCGGGAGCATTTCCGTTGTGTTGCGGCTTTATTTTGTGGTGTTGTGGCTTTATTTCGTTGTGTTGTGGCTTATTTCCGTTGCATTGTGGCTTTATTTCGTTGTGTTGTGGCTTATTTCCGTTGCGTTGTGGCTTTATTTCGTTGCGTTGTGGCTTATTTCCGTTGCGTTGTGGCTTTATTTCGTTGCGTTGTGGCTTTATTTCGTTGCGTTGTGGCTTATTTCCGTTGTGCTGTGGCTTATTTCCGTTGTGCTGTGGCTTATTTCCGTTGTGCTGTGGCTTATTTCCGTTGTGCTGTGGCTTATTTCCGTTGTGCTGTGGCTTATTTCCGTTGTGCTGTACATTTTCCTTTCTGTTGTGGATTAATTTCGTTGTGTTGTGAACTTATGACTGCTTTTTAAATTTCGTTGTGTCGTGCACTACTGGGCCACCGTACTATAGTACTTCAAATACAATGGAGGAGAAATAGACATAATAAAACAGACCCAGAACTGATTTCCAACAAGCAGTGACTATCTCTCTGATGAAAAGGCTCCAGGGATCAATTGCAATACATAGCAAAGCTTCTGTCAAAACTTCCACTCTTTCCAAGGCCAACATGGTCTGCCACTTGCCAAAAGAGCGCTTTTTTTCTATCAATGTCCACAGAGAGCCAGCAGTCATTTGTGTTATTAGTCATTTATGTCTTTCTTCCTGTAAATGTTAAAAGGTACAATAAACTAAAATTTGTTCCGGAAAGATCAAGTTGAATATTAACATTATCCTGAGGTTTAAAATAATCCAATCTCAGAGCAGTTTAAATACTCAGAGGATCTTAGTTATGGTTCAATTGAATATAAACTTTGTCTCGGATCCTTGAGACTATTGCTGACGTACAGTAAGAGTATAAAGCTAGAAAGTGAATGCAATTTATATACTGTTCAATGGTTTGGGGTCAGTAAGATTATTTTTTCTTTGAAAGAAGACACTTGTGCTCACCAAGGCATTTATTTGATCAAAAACAAATAACTTTTCTAAAATGTAATTTATTCCTGTGATGGAAAAGCTGAATTTTCAGCATCATTACTCCAGTCTTCAGTATCACGTGATCCTTCAGAAATCATTCTAATATGCTGATTTGCTGCTCAAGAAACATTTCTTATTATTATCAGTGTTAAAAACAGTTGTGCTGCTTCAAAGTTTTGTGGAAAACAGTGACATTTCCCCCCCCAGTATTAACTGATGAATAGAAAGTTTTTTTTGGAACAATGAATAAAAGGTAGCCTAACACTTTAGTTTAGGGTCCAATTCTCACTATTAACTAGTTGCTTATTAACATGCATATTACTAGGATATTGGCTGTTTATTAGTACTTATAAAGCACATATTAATATCTTATTCTACATGACCATAATATTCTACATCCCTTAATCCTACCCCATACCTAAACTTAACAACCTTACTAGGAGTTTGTTGAGGCAAGGCTAGTGGTAGTGAGAATTGGACCCTAATCTAAAGTGTGACCAGATTTCATGCATTCTTGCTAAATAAAAGTACTTTTGAATTGTACTGTAGGCTATACTGTGTATTTTATACATGCTATACATATTTCTTATCCAATTTCCAAATGAGCTGTTCTATTCACTTTTTTTTTTTAAATATAAATACCATACATAGAGAAATCCCTGACTTTTCATTGCAGACTTAAATCTCAGCGCAGTTAGTGACATTGATCTCTTCTGAAGCTCAGAGGAGGCACATTGATTCCTGCATTTTTTAAGCAAAAGTCTCCATTTGCTCTCCATTTAATCACATTGCTGTCAAGAGAAACAATTAGGATATTGCAGAGATCTCATTTGTGATTTTTCTTTCCAATGGGATGCATCACAAAGTAAATTCCAACACAAATGACAGCACAGCTGCTGTAACGACATGACACACAAAGCTAGAAATTCTTCGCATGACCTTGGAAGAGTCAATAAAAACACACAGCTGCAAACTCCGGGTACAATTTTATGCTGATTTGGGATACGTCTACAAAACTGATCATATATCAGTCACAAAAAACAACATCTGCACCATCTCCATTTACTAAATTTTGATGCAACAGGCTAAGCATTTACCACATTGCAATGGCGTTTTCATTGTCTCAGCCTCCCAATTTCACAGATTTTCCATATTAACCAATATTCTCTTCTGTGCGTGACAAAACTGAAGGGCCCTTAGACTTCACCCTCCCCTGCTCCTTCATTCTCCTCTCTGCAAGCTTTGGTCCGTACAAATCCAATTTAGCAAATCTATTTTGACATTGAATTTGCACTCATTCAGATGTGGCATCAGACTCTGTTCCTCAGGTCTCTTTCTGTAATGAAATGTCTGCAGCAGACCTGAGAGCTGATTACAGATCCCACTATTCAAGAATATCTTTTCTAACTGCTCACCACTATCAAAATGTGATCTTTACAACCAGACATCTTCCCACGTCTCGTGTTGCCAAAATGTGCACCTCAGGGCCCGTACGATGTAGGAGACAAAATAAGAAAAACATTTACAACATCCAGTATGTGATTTGTCTCAGCAATTGTGATTTTTATGTAGATTGAATCATGATACCTGGAGAAAGCTATCAGTTAGCATCTCAATGCCAGTTGTCTGGCTCACTCAGGACCCTCGGTCGGAAAAATGCAATAAGAAATCTGCCATCTTTGTTCATGGGAAGCACAGAACTTTTTGAGTCAAGCAAATGAACCGTAAAGACCATGTGACTTAATCACACTAGAGCTGCTAGATGCTGATGGCATCACAAGAACACACCGTCCCAAACACTTCTTCACTAGCAGCTACCCAGAGATGTAATAGGAAAAATAGTGAAATTCATTTCACTATTATTATTATTAAAGGCACAATATGCAAGATCTTTGGATTAAAATATCCAAAAACTATATAATATATTTTGTTGACTTGTGTACTTACATTATCCCAAATGTTTCTAACGTTTAAATGCTGTGAAGTCAGTTATTGTAACCAGTGTTACATCCCGTGTCATTGCGTCACCTGTGAATGATGTCATATCCGCATTACCCTTGATTTCCCGTTTTACATCCATAGAAACACCAAAGATGCTTTAACGTATTATGTGTTTTATTAGACAGGTGACCTTTATCGACAGAAAATTAATCAATGTTATATAGCTCAACACGCTTAGTTTTATTGTTTGTTTTTTTATTTACTGCGAGTAACATTTTTGTATAATGCCTCAAAAACAACACTATTTAGTCAAGTGACTAACATAGCATAATCAGAAAGAGCATTATTTGTAGCGACAGTAATAAAGCATTTTCTCCATCATACAATGTTTTAAAATGAATTGCATTCATCCAGCTTTTACTAATATGATCTTCTAATATTGATCTAGCATACTGCAGTGTGCAACGTGTGTCATACCAGCCACCAAGCGAACGCACAGAATAACATTATAAAATAACTTTCAACACACTCATGTATTTTTTATATTATTTTTCTGACCAAGTAAAACAGCGCTGCGTTACCCCACAATTTGAATTTGTCAAACAAAGTGACCTGTCTGAGTAGTAATTGAGTAGGCTGTTTATTTCGTATTAAATAAAATAATGTGAATTTAAGTTATCAAACGTAACTGTAAAAAAGTTCAAGTTCAGGGAAGGAGGCGAATTTTAAACGTAATTTTAATCGTAAAATATACATGAACAACAAAAACGAAAGAAGCGGCAGCGGCATACAAGAATAATAAAATATTTCCCACGCTCTCGGCCCCGCCCTGCTTCATTAGCTCATCCATGAACACGATTTCTGTCTGAGTACCGTCGGATTGCTTTTCATCAGCTGTGGAGGTGAAGACGACAACTCCCATGATTCCACGGCATGCTCATTCACAGCGTCATCAAGCTAGGCTACGCCTTTGTTATTGTTTTGCGACCTCTAGCGGCAAAACTTACATACTGTGCCTTTAATTAGATATTATTATTATTCCAAACCTTTAGTGCACTCTTAAGGCCGATTCACACTTCACCGACGAACGCCGACAGACAATTTGTCAGGTTTTTGTTGAATCTGTCTGTTGGCATCCGCCTGAGCTTTTTTCGCCGATTGAACATGTTAAATCTGCGCTTGTCTGGTCGTGGAATGTATGAGAAGTGACGTACTGTAATCTGGTGGTTGACCGTGATGGTTGCATCTATCGCTGCAGTGTGAATTGGCCTTTAAAAATAAAGGTTCCAAAAGGGGGGTTTTCACAGTGATTCCATAAAAGAACCATTTTTTGTTCCTTACAGAACCTTTCAGTGAACACTTCTTACAAGAACCTTTTTTTTTCTTCAGGCCAATTCACACTGCACAGACAAACGCAACCAGGTTTTGTCAGTTCAGTGTGTTCCCCCTGTCAGCGTCTGTTGTTGTTGGTCGGCTCTTGTTTTCGCTTGTTTGTTGAGTCGTGGAATGTCTGAGAAGTGACGGACTGGCCATAGTCCGTATTGGTCAGCGTCTGTCAGTACAGTGTGAATTGGCCTTTAGTTTGAGAACATTTTAAACATCTAAATAACCTTTTTCCACAATAATCTTTTGTGCAATGGAAAGGTTCCATGGATGTTAAAGGTTCCTCATGGAACCATTGATGGCAATAAAGAACCTTTATTTTTAAGAGTGTGCAACTCATCCTGCTACAGTGATACAGATATGAATATGAACGACACCATAAAATCATGCCTATTGGCTAATTACATTTCTAAGGTAATGGACATGTCTTTTGCATGCATGGCGGGTGATAAAATCCGTGAGCAAAACAAATCTTTAGATTTACATTTAAAAGGTACTTCGCAACAACTTAGAAACCACATAGCAAAACCTAGCAATGTCATTGAAACAAGGAATACTGGGAAAGCTTTACAGCCAACTCCATTATCATGGAAAGTAGTAAAATATCGATTTTATAATGTTTCACTTGCAAATCAGTTTAGGGTAAAAAAAGACAGCATTTACATCCTCAAGTAACTGACTTCATAACATTACTTCCATCCTTTTCCCAACTGAAATTTAGTGCATTATCACACAAATAACTGCAGAGACTCTCATGGGCTAGACAACAAGAACAACAAAAAAATGCAGAATCAAGAACATTGTTTCAAATCAAAGGTTTTTTGTTGTTGTTGTCCATAGACAACAGAAAACAGGAGAATGATCAGGTATTTAAAAATGGATGGATGAGTATTCTGAAATAGCAGTGTTTTAACTGGTAGTATCAATAATTCAAACCTATGCCCAAGTATGCCATTAGAACATAGCCTATTCTTTTATAAATAATCTATACTATCCCTGCAATAGGACTTAAAACAGTTTGACATAGTAGACAGACACACACACACACACACACACACACACTGTAGGTATTACAGAGAGAGCCTTTGGCTAGTTTCAGTTCGAATACACACAGAGACAAGAGAGCTCAGCCAATTATACTCTCCACAAATTACCCTTGATTAAGCAGCAGAACACCAGCTGCAGAGCAACAACACCCAGAGATTCTCCCTTCTGCCTGCTCGCTCATACTGAACCAGTCATTCCCTCAACATCCACAGCACATCCCAGTGCTTCCACTCAAGAAGAAGCCTTACTGTAAACTCTGCGTAAATATTTACATAATTACAACCCCTCCGCCGAGAGAATTCAGCATGGTTTTCCTAAAAGAGTGATTTGTACAAACAGCTAAAGCTCCAAGGGTTATTTTACTTCCTACCAATGCTGTTTCTGAGCCTTGCATTAAAACAATTCATTCAATTACAAATTAATCAAATGGCACAGGCTGAACAATCACTTTTTTTTTAGAACAGGCACAATGCAGTCAAACACAAGAACCAGTCAAGCGGAGAAAGAAACAGACTGACGCAAACAACGGGAAAGACTTATGGGAGATTTCATGAGAAGAGATCGGTGATGGCTTTTACCTCAATCTGCTGTGCATTGTGAACTAAACTAATACTAATGTCTCTTCGCTCTGGCAGTGATGTCTAACCCATCATGAATAATACAGGCCTGAAGTACATGTTAGTGCCACTCAGGGGGGCTTTCCCTTGGCTTGCACAGGCAGAAAATGGAACAGCGAGGCAGAAACAGGGTCAGCTCTCCCACAAGGAATGAATGACACTGATTTGCCTTTCTGCCTTTCTTTTCTGTCCCTGGTCCTTTCAGGCAACGGATGCATTGATATAAGGATGGATAGATGGATAGATAGATAGATAGATAGATAGATAGATGCATTTAAAGCATAATTCTAAGCTGTGGCTCACATAATGAGGTAGGCTAAAAATATTCAGGGCTAGACTAAATATGAATGATGCAGGTGTAGGAATAAACGAATGCTTCATAATGTTTACTTACTATTAAACGCCATCATGGGAATCATGGACAGCCTGTTGCAAGCACCCCCGCCTTTTTCTTTCTTTCCATGCTTTCGAGGTTAGCACGAATACCAACACCTAGCAACTACAAACCAGCCTTCTGCATCTATACGGCCGAAATGTGGTGTTAAAAATGGGAAGCGATATCAAGCATGACCTCCCAGAGTCGAGCTGAAGCCTGCGTAATCGGGTGCATTGATAAAACTGGCCACCTGTTAAGCATAAACTTCACAGAGTGCACGCATAAACGATGCGTATTTCATGCGGTCTGTGCGCAACAACAACAAAAAATGAGTTGGTACATGCAGGTTTACCTTATATCCTTCGTGTCTATGTTTATTCTCCTCGAGGCACACGCGACTGTCAGAAGACAGCGGGCTGCTTTTACTCCGCGGAGAAACGGAGTTCCTGGCTCCCTGGCATCTATCAGGCGTGCATGCACGGGCGTGATGAGCTGGATTCCGCTGCTCGCCTGATCTCAGGCTGTCGTTTTCACGGTGCTGCAGCAGAGACGGCTGCTGGCTTCTCAGCTCCCCGGATCCTCGAGCACAGCAGTTGGGCAGGCTACTCCTCAGCACCCGCTGCTGCTGAACCTGTAGCTGGAGGGAAGGTTGAGGGTTGTGACGCTGGCTTGGATGCTGCTGTTGCTGCAACAGATGCTGATGTTCATGCAATCCGCAGCTGCACGAACAATGATCTGGTTGGCAATTCGCAGTTTTGGCAGCCCCTCCAATACTCTGCTGCCGACTTAGGGAGGGTTTGGAACAGTCTGTGAGACTTAGGTTGCTTCCTTGGCTTTTGACTGGTGCTTCCTGGCCGAAAGGGCTAGGCAGGTTCTCTTGGCTCTGTTTTGGCAAGGGGTGTGCGGTCTGTCTAAGGCCACCCCTGTGCTCCGCGTGTTGTTGGTGGTGGTGCTGCTGATGGACGGCTCCCGAGTAGCGATGCTGCATCCCCGCCTCACCTGCGGCGGAGTGCCGCTTTGCGTTGCAATGATCCGGCACCCTTTCGCTGCGCGCAGCCCCGGTGGAGTCAAGAAGGCCCGTTTCATTGGTAGGTTTAACCAAGACCAGCCTCATCACGTCACTATGGAGTTATAGGGAGCCCCACCTACATGTGACAGTCGAAGTGTTTATATGAATGAGTAGCCTATACTAGGGGAAGTGCACAGTACGAGGGTGCGAATTATGGGGAGGTTGGCGAAACCAGAGTCCCCGAATTAAGACTCGAACCCCCTAAAGGAAATCAAAACAAAAGGTTGGGTGGGGGTCTTAGTTTAAATATGTATACAAGTATAGGTTTAACGAACAAACGTTAACGAATTAAAGTTGTGTCCGCCTGATAGTGCAACCATAGCAACAGGAGGCCGCTCGTGCAATTCATGGACCTTTGTCACAGACTGTGATGACGCGTCATCAGCATCGTAAATCCTGCAGCTTTTCATATATCTTCATTTAAAAATTTTATTTAAAATGATCATTTGTATTATATTACCTTTGCATCAAATGACAAAAAAACTAGTTAACGCTGCCGTGAGGGTGTTTCAGTGTTTCAAGTGACGGAAAAAATGGCATTTCTCTCTTCCGACAGCCGTTTATCGATCTCTCTCTATTTTCTTTTGAAAGTTCTGAAAACACTATTGTGGGATTTTTCTTTTGCTATTTGAGCAAATGGGAGCACACACAAAAAATATATTTAATGTAGTCATTCACCGCTATAGAATTAAGTTTACCCAACTATGACGACTTCTGAAACCCAGAAATGTTAAGGGTTTGTTGTGGTCAGATTCTGGTGATATGTCCATAAAGCGTGAGAAGTATTGTCATTATTCCAATCACTTTCAGATTTATATATCACAAAAACCATTACCATGGTGTTTGAAAATAACTTTAGGATGTCAATTACGTTTAGCTAACTTTCGATAGATTACAATTTTCGCTGCGCGAGATGAACCACAGCATGCCAAAATTGCAAAAAAAAAGTAGCTATAATTCATTTAAAATCATTATCCATGGTGCTCGTCTAAAAAACCTTATACTTAGGAGGTGGTGATGGCTAAGTAGTGGTGGTGAAGGTTCTAGGTTGCTAACACAAATCCTGCTGGTTCGTTCCCCTGTAGAGTTGATTCAGGAACTGGAGGAATACTAAAATCATAGTCCTGATCTGGCACCATTGTACTCATGATGTTTATATGAAGTTGGCCAAGGGCAATTGTCCATGTAGTAAGTGTCCTTTTGTGAGATTTATCAGCTTAATGGCAACTTAAGCTTGGCCATTTTAATAAAATAAAAATTTAAACTCCAAATAATTGCGTAAAAAACAGACAAATTATTGTGATCAGCTAGTTTTTTTGTGAGTTGATCACATATCTAATCTTAATGTGATGTGAGGCGATGATGGGTCAATCTGGTGGTCAGGCAGTCATGAAACTCCTAGTAACCTGCAAAAATATCAGAGAATAAATGCACATCAGTTCCACTGAAACCTGTTCTCAAACAATAAAGTATACTTGTATTATTCTATTGGTTAGCACATGCACCTAAACCAGTATCAAAAAAGCCTTGAAATTCAAGAGTAAAGTTGTTTAGATTTCAGGATAGTAGTTTCGGTTTTCACAGGATTGAGTGCTGATGTCAATGAAGGTGATGCCAAAGTTTGGAGTTGAACTCCGGAGTGGATCTGGGGCGCAGATGAAGGAAGCTGGTAATTTGATCTTTTTCATTAAGTAATTAGTCCTGGAGACCTGTATGGGTTCCTGGGCAGAATGAAGTATCATTTGCTTGCTGGTTTTGGAGGCAATGTTGCTTACAACCACATGAATTATTAATTTCTCTTTCCCACTCCATGTTCAGTGACATATGTGAATGGGATTGCCTGTTGAAATGACCCCAGTGTGTGTGGCACTTACAAACAGCATTTAAATTAGGCTAAACAAAATCTTCTCAGTTGTCAATGCTATTTAGATGTTGTTTTGTGGGGTTACAGACTGAAAATTTAAACCAAAAGGGTATTAGTTGAAGTAAATAGGGAAATGTTGACCATTAAACTAATACATTATACATCTACACATTTTCAATAATAAATAAATAATAATAATACAGATTTAATTGGTTTACCTTAGGTGGTAATAAGTATCATGAACTGACAATGACAAATACTGGTAACACTTTAAAATAAGGTCCCATTCATCAACTTTAGTTAATACATTAGTTAACATCAGTAACGTGCGGTGAAATCTTGTCATGGGTAGGCTGTGACCTATCAATGTGGCATATATTCATATTCATTCAGTTAATGAAGCAACCCAAGTTCATATCAGGCATCATCACATCGCTGCCTGCATACAGCAAAGTCATATGTGAGGCTAATGCACAATCAAATCTAATAATCAAATTAATTGACACATCTATCTTATGATAGATATATATTATACAAACAAATGTTTTGTGCGGGACACAGTAAGAGAGGGAGGCGGCGCGGTGTCAGCGAACCGACAAGCAGCCTAGTCATTGTGTAGTTTGTATTAATGCCATGGTTCAAAAAATAATGTAAAGGTTAAATAATAATTCACTTAGACTTTATAAGAAGCAATTGCGACTTTATTTCACACAATTCTGACTTTATATCTTGCAATTCTGACTTTATAACATGCAATTGCGACTTTATTTCACGCAATTCTGACTTTATATCTCGCAATTCTGACTTTATAACACGCAATTGCGACTTTATTTCACGCAATTCTGAGAAATAATGACAGAATTGCGAGATGTAAACTCGCAATTGTGAGATAAAAAGTCGCAATTATCTTTTAAAATGTTTTATTCTGTGGCGGAAACAAGCTTCCATACCTCCTGGCCTCTTCCTCCCATCCATCCTCCCTGACGCATAGCTACCGGGCCGGCCCAGCTATCGGTAGGCGCCGGCGGTGCCGCGGTAGCCTTCCTGAGAAAACGTTTTGGAAAAGACGGGCTATGGACCCAACCAACTCTATAGGAGGGGAGGGGAGAACTCCCTCACATGGTACAACCTATGCAGAGGCTGCGCGCTGCGGTGTCAGAATGCGGAACGTGTGTAGCCTAATGTAACTAACGTGACAAATGTGAAAAAACAAAAATCCTCGACCGGCCCAAAAGTGAAGCGGCCCACCGGGAATTCTCCCGATTACCCACCCCGGGCCTGTTGACAGCCAACGCTAGGCGCCGCTAGATCGGGAAGTGCGGATTGAGTGAGAGCGAGTGGATCACGTGACATGAAGCAAGCTCGGTCTCTGCCTCAATGTTGATAATTCAAGACAGCATGAGAACTGACTGCGCATGCGCAAACCTACGTAAACTACGTTCTATGGACCAAAGAGGAACTGCTAACCTCTGCCTCAATGGTCATGGCCTTGAATTTCCTGCATGAAACAATGGTTTTAGGAGCAAACAATGGCAAAATGAGTATATTATGTGTATTCCTGAAAATTTTTGTTACAAAAATTAATATTTGGAATAAAATAAATGCAATTAATAATGTGGTGAATTAATAAAGTTCTTGGAATTAATAAATGTAATGTCAACATTTCCTTTGGTGAGGCACTGCCTACCCTGCCTACCCTGACCGCACGTCCCTGGTTAACATAAACAATGAACACTATTTGTAATAAAAGTACAATTCATCATTGTTCATGTTAGTTCACAGTGCATTAACTAATGTACTAATGTAACTAGTGTACAACTTTTGATTTTAAAAATGTATTAGAAAATGCTGAAATTAGATTAACAAATGTTGTAAATATTGTTCATTCATGATTACTTGAACTAATGTGAAAAAAATCAAGTGATCAAAATACTTTTACAGCATTTATTACGGTAATTGGTCTAGATTAATGTTAATTTCTGCACATACACATTTGTAATGTTATACGAGTTAACAGTTAATGCATTACGAATTAACAGTAATTCACAATGAATAATAGTATATTAATAAATCAACATTAATCTTGATTAATAACTGCTGTTAAAAATGTTGTTCATTGTTAGTTTGTGATACTTAAAGGAGACATATCATGCTTTTAAATTGTTCCTTTTTACATATAAATCATACATTTGTAGTCTATATAAAGCGGAACTGCAATGCTTGGGTCTGAATTCCTCATTATTATAGCTCCACAGGCCCCTTTCCTGATGTGCGTCTGAGAGCAACTCGTTTTGGTGCGGTCTCTTTAAATACAATTGAGACACTTCATACCCCGCCCACACTCGGTTCAACTCCACCCCGTTCGGCCATTTTTGTAGTTTGATAGCAGAGATACGATTATCTAGCGGCACAGAAACTTTTTATTCACACGTTATTAACAAAATGTCAACAACGGAAGACTTGTCCAGCCAGCCTTACATGTTCGAGCCAGAGTCGGAGCAGGAGCGAGATGAAAATGAAGACGACGAACCTGTAGAACAACGTCTTCATATGGATGTATCGCAATGGTGTGTACTGTATTTACACATGAAACTTTGGTCTTCCGACCTTTTACCACCGTGTCGATTTATTTTGATTAATATGTGCGAGGGAGAGAGAGCAAGACAGCGTCTAGTTTAGAGACGGTGATGTCTTGTTTACACTTTCGCCTGGCTCTGAAGAGAGGGAGTGAGCGCGCGCGCGACCGGGTCTCTCTCTCTGCTCGTTCTTTCAGTTAAACATGCGTCCTGTAACAAGCGCGGCAGTTCATCTACATTAGACGGTGTAATGAAGCGTGTGGGTTACTACATCCAACAACCGAACATTTTAACTTACCCTCTCGTAACTTCTGCATCCTTTAGCTTGGACTACAAAATTGCAGCGAGAAATAAAAATGGCGGATTGCTCGAAGTGTTGGGCCGGAAGTCAATGTCCTTATTTGGCAGTTCCGCTGCAAATACTGTGACGTAATAGTTCAAAAAACGTCATAGATAACAGAAAAATCGGAACAGGTTGAAAAATATGACCAAAACAGAATATAAAGATATCAACGAAGCACCTGAAGAGAATGATTTCATATTTTCTGTACTTCTAAACACTCCAAATATACAACAAAATGCATTTAAGGGCTAAAAAAGTG
Source organism: Abramis brama (assembly GCF_963993115.1). Classification (NCBI taxonomy): domain Eukaryota; kingdom Metazoa; phylum Chordata; class Actinopteri; order Cypriniformes; family Leuciscidae; genus Abramis; species Abramis brama. The sequence continues at coordinate 29,879,641 of NC_139978.1, read as the reverse complement.
CATTTGGCATGATATGTCCCCTTTAATGCATTAACTAATGTAAACAAATTGAACCTGAATGTAAAGTGTTAACCGAATAGTATGTCATTTTTAGGAGACAAAAGTTGTAGAACCATTTACAGCAAGTTTTTTTGTTTTGTTTAAGTAAATGAAATCTCAACACATTTCTGTAGTCTGACATCAGAATCAAACCCTCCCATAGCGACCAGACTGTAATTTGTAAAACCACTTAGGGCCTAGAAACAGCACACCGTACAAACAGAGCAATTTTATGGGCTATCAGGTATTTAATATCCAGGTATCACTTTTACAACAGAAGGGCCATCTGTTTTCTATTTTAACCTGTACAAGAGAGTGAACATAAGTAATTCTTTTAGCAATCAAACTGACAGCTCTTATATAAAGGCCTCTCAGTGTGCATTATTTATATATCTCCTCCTGCCGTTCCACCTGTTCATTAAACTGCATTCGAACTTCTCGCCCACAGCTACGAGGAAGTAACACACATCCTAAATATAGATTTTTACCTTTAATTGCCTTTCTGCTGATCTTGGATCATTTTCCTTGGAAAAATCCAGGCTTGAAGAAAAGCAACACTGCCTCCAGATCAGCACCAATCAATAGCCGTAAATGCACTAGAGCGGTTTGTGTTAATGCAGATTAATTTGCATAAAGCAAATGTCTGTAGATAGAAATTAATTGTTATATTCAGTTTCAGGGATGCCAAAATAACAGTTTACAGTTTATGGAGTCAATTTGAACACTTAAAACGTGTTAATTTCAAGTAGGCCTATAAAACTGATTAGTAATGCCGTGAGAATGGCTCAGGAAAACATTGCAAAATGGTTGCTCCTGTTTATTTTCTGTTTGTGCTAAGCTAACTGTTGCTATTACAGATGCTCTTTTGTATGAAGAAGCGCATGTTCCTGTCTAACAGCGAGAGAGAGATGGAGAGGCCCTGTCACAAGCAGATGAGTGTTCATTACTTTATCTTTGAGAAGGGGGGGGGAGGGGTGAGTATATGGGGGGATTTGGGAAGCAGGAAAGAGATTTCACACTAATTTGTGGAATGACGCCTTAACCATTTACAATATATATGAACAAACTGACCATAAAACCCTTCATTTAATATCTCCCCATATACCATGACACATTTCAAAATTGGTAGATGTTAAAACAAACTTAAAAGGATGAATAGCATGTCTGTCATAAATATAAAGGACATTTCTCCAATGCGTCATGTACAATACATTACAGATGTCTAAAAATACAGCCTGATGATCTGATTTGAGCAAACAGGTTGTTTAAACAGTAACACTTTACAATAAGGTTTTATTTTTATTCTAACATTAGTTAACTACATTAGTTAACATTAACGGTAAGCGATACTTCTAGAGCATTTACTAATACATATTTAAAATCAAAAGTTTGAATCTGTTAACATTAGTTAATGTGAACAATTGTATTTTTATGAACTAACATCAACAAAGGTTAATAAATGCTCTAAAAATATATTGCACATAGTTCATGTTAACTAATGCTAACAAATGAGGCATTATTGTAAAAATAAGAGTAAAATCTACCATGTTAAGCCATAATGCCAAAAATATACGTAAAACATTGCACAGTAACTACTCAAAATAAAAATGTCATTTTTTTCCCGAGCATTTGCTCAGGAATGACAGCTGTTTATTAGAACTGTAATTGCTGAATTAAGTTCCCAAAAAGCCCAATCTCTGCATACAAGATTTAGCATTAAGGGGTCTGACATATAGATAAAACAAAACTTTCATAAAGCATTAATAATTGTAAACTGAGACATCCTTACCTTAAAGCAGCGTCCTTCTTTCCTTCGGCAAGCACGTTATACTCGGGTCCCCAGACATACATGAGGTGTGAGTGACGGGCGCTTTTTCGAGAAAACAGGATTTAGTCATCAGACATGCAGCTTTTTCCTTAGACGCTTGTCAGATGTAGGAGGCCGGCCGGTCTCTCTTTGAGACGCATAATTAGGATGCAGGCTGAAGAAAGGACAGCCCAGCTTGATAAGGGTTGGCATGCAAATGGATAAGGAGACAAAGAAGCACAGCGAGAGAGAGAGGGAGAGCAAAACACTATATGTCGCACACAACACTTTCTGCTTTAAGCGTCGGGTATCATTATTGCGTCCACTGCTCAGGTTGGCTGTGGTAGTCGAATACATTGAGGTCTGCAGATGAGGAAATCGAGGAGAGAAATCTGCGATTGATGCTCAGCAGTTCAAAGGCCTTCCCAAACCCTCTTATCTTTCCCGCCACAGAGGCAGCTCAGATAAAAGACGAACACACATCACACTAAGCGTTGGACCGAAACATGGATGTTAGAGATGTACATGTACACAAACAGCAGTGCTCAGTGCATTAAAGAGTGTGTACGGTCCTCTATTTATACTTTAATTTGAAGTCACCATGAAATTAAAATTTACTTCTTTGTTGAAATATTGCAGTATTTATTATAAATTATAGATTTTTTAAAAATTCATGTGCCCTTGTAATCTTTACTCAAAATAACTTCCCCTCCCTCTTGCAGGGACATCTCTTCTCTGATGACGTGTTTAATGCCGTTAGGGCGGGACAACCTGTCATTCACGTTACATTACATTACAGCAACAGCAAATCACAACCATACAATCAATTCCCGATGGACAAGTCCCGCCCAACATTTTTTTTTTATGTTCGACAAGCCGTTTCAATCGGATATACCATATACATCACAATAGGGAAGAAAAGTCTATAGCAAATTCAGTTTCATGCCGTGAAGAGGCAAGTTTTTGGATTGAAATATTGTAATTTTTGTTTCATCTTTGTCAATAATAATTTAGAGAGGGACGTGCTAGGAAAAAACAGTGGGGCCCAAAAGTCTACTAGAAAAGGCAAGAACTGAATAAGCTTGTTTTGCATTTTGAATTTAAAAAAAATTAACAATAATTTAAAAAATAATGTTTAACATTTTTCTAATAAAATATTTTTTCATTTTTAAATGTAAAAAAAAAAAAAGTATTGTTATTTTTGATTAATGTTTTTCACTAAATAATTTAGCAATGTTAGAAAAACGCTGTATAAAATGTGGAAAAATATCATGGGGCCACTGAATTTACAACAAAAGGCCACTAATGATAATGCGTGTTTGGCATTTTTCTTTCTTTCTTTTTTTTAATTTTTCTAAATTAAGATTTTTTTTAAATGAAAAAAAAAAGAAAAAGAAAAAAGAAAAAAAATAATTAATTGTTATTTTATTGTTTGTCACTAAATAATTTAGCAATGCTAAAAGGGCATGGTACAAAATGTGGAAAAATACAGTGGGCCCCATATGTCAACTAAAATGAAAATGTTTGTTTTGCCCAATTCAATTTTTAATTAAGAATAAAATAATTACAAACAATATATGCTTAGCAGTTTTCGAAGCAAATTATCATTGTTTTGTTTTTAAATAACATTACAAATGATTCAACACATTTTGAGTGGAAAGTTAAACTTAAAAATGTATACGGATTTCCTAGTGTTTCTCCAGTCCCCTTAAATGTCAATGACAGCAGCATTCAAGACTTAAACAAAACCTGATAATGTTCTCCAGCATGATTTGAGATGTTCCACAGAGCATCTTGGGCTGTAATGGAAGCAAAAACATCCGAGGTAACATTTTCAGTGTCACAGATTTGATCAAAATCGGTGCAAAATCACTTATAATTAAAGTTCTTCAAATGCCTCCAACTAGAAAGAATAATGAGACTTTGCATCTTGCCTTAGATGTGGACCGTCATCAATCTTTGATGCTCTGAGACTCAGCAGATAAGGGAACTCCGTGCTATTTTGGGCCTGATGCTCTCTAAGACAGCAGGGTCTCTCTAATGGCTGGCTCACCCCACACTTACCACCAGATTTTCAAAATGTGAGAGACCACAAACATGATGAAAACATGATCACAGATTTTACAGAACTGTTCCTATAGAATGTGGATTGCCGCGATGTGAAAATCAGCACACCACACACTAAAGCCGAGTGCACACTGCATGATTTCTTATAGTCCTTGGTAAGACTGTACAAGCATTATCCCCGCTGTAAGCCATGTCACACTGTGGGATGTCAGTTGTCATTAATGTCAGACTGTCCAGCAGTCAAGACGCGTTAAAAACGGGCACACGCAAGAAGACTTGTCCAGAGTTTTACATTATCAATCCGTGACGCATTCAGTGATGTGAGCTGCATTTACATCCGGGATAGAAATTGTGGCTAGGAAACAAAAACAATCACTAGCATGAATTTTATCATGCCTTCTCTTGAAATAAAATGAAGACGATGTGTGTGGAGCAAGTGGTGGTTTTCTTGTTGTCTCACTAATTGCGTCATCAGGTTCAGCGCTCATATTGGTTTTTGATTTGATGTTTGTCGTAGGAGAAGTTACACTACAGGACTGTGCGTCAAATCTTCTGACACTGCCAGAATTTATTCTGCGGTACAACTCGTTCGCAATGGCCGTTAATCGGCTGTCGGTGAACATGTCAAACTAACGATCAGAGACTTCAGATTTTGGCCTAGGATCCGAGGAATTGTTTAGGATTCACAAATTTGTCTCAGACGACCAAATCGCAGCCAAAATCATACAGTGTGAACCCGGCTTAACTGATTCCATTCACCACCAACCAGAATCCCGACTGTGAACTTGCAAAATCTCTCCCAGCCAAACGTGACAGTAAACGATGATGGCGGCAATGGGCAAGAAGAAATGGCGATAACAGTGTTTGGACTGCTTTTTACTGAAAATTTGCAGGAAATAAAGAAAAAGGTTATGGAGACGGCATGAACATGGACTTTATGTTTTCGTTCCACGTGACAATCGACTGAGTGCTTGCACGTTTGTTTCAATTTCTGATCACAAATTTTCAACATGTTGGATAGTCACGATTTGAGATCGGTGCGGCTCCGTACGGTGTACATGAGGACAAAAAGGCATCATGCCTCAGACTGAAAGGCTTCAGTCATTGGATGAAACTGCATCGCGCCTCAGACCAATGTTGCCAAATCTGGGGTTTTACTGTGGAAATGGGCTACTTTTACACAGTTGTTATTTTTAGTCAGCGGGTTGAGGCGGATGAAAATGCAAATCCACTCTCTGACAGTAGGTGGCACTTATAGAACAGCAGAAATACCTTTATGTCTGACGCCTTTTTAAAAGGCTGTTTCGCCTCATGCCCAATTGTATGAGACCTGACACCTGACGTTGTTTTTTCTGAGACCTGAAGCCTTTCAGTCTGAGGTGCAATGCCGTTTCGTCCAATGGCTGAAGCCTTTTAGTTTGAGGCATGATGCCTTTTTGACTGAGGTCTGAGGATGTCCGAAAATGTACACCGTAGTCCCGACATTCTTCTAAGCAGATTCAGTTACTCTTAGCACACCTAACACCACAGGAAAATCTGATTCGGGAGGGGAGAATTGGGCCCAAAATCGGCCTGATTATCTTGTAGTGTGTGGGTGCCTTTAGATTCATCTTCTCATGCTGCGCAGATTATCAGCTATTTTATTTTGAGTTTGATCCTACGACAAAACCACTCATTCAGCAAAGAATTTTGCTCTTAAGAAACCTGGTCTCCAAAACGATCTTGATAAAATGATCACGACGAACCAGCGCTGCTAATAAAGATTAGCCAAATATAGTCATTGCCCTTGAGTGCAGGAAGGGGATGTTTTTTAATTAACACTCTCAGTGGGTCACAACTAATAATGTGCAAATAGGTTTAAAAATAAAACGACATACTTACGCAAGTAATATCTTTGCTATTAAACACCCCTGTTCAGAGATTTTTAGGTTGATTAAGAACAGCTATTGTTTCACAATTGTACTTGAGGTCTTCATATGTTGTCATTATGATTGTTTTATAGGCAGTTATGTCGAAGTTATGAAAAGGACACATTCATTAAAACATTGTGCATGGGAGAGATGTTTAATAAAAGGTGAGTAAACGGGAGAGGTTATCGCATGGCATAATCTCTAGATGACCAACAGTTCTTCCACTGTGACGCTGCTTGATGACACATTATGGCCATAAATTACTTTAAGTGCGAAAGAGTGTTCTTGCCAAGGATAAAGGTGGCTACTGGGAATTATCCAGCCTGCAGGCTAATTTCCTTTCCTTCCGGAACGTCCCATAGGGGTCAGTGACCGTTTATGTCCATCGATTGTGCACCTGCAGAGACGTTATTAAAAGCAAATCTACCTTCAGTATGTCTGAAGTATCACATTAGCAGCAAACGTGGTTGAACGAGGGGAAATGTCATCATAGCATGGCACTTTCCATACACAGTATAAGACCAGAAACTCTTTAAAAAACATTTTTTTAACAAATGTTCAGTCATTCCAAGGGGTCAAACTAATTATTCCATGTGCTGTTTTGTTTTTGGCTTTTTTTGCAACACTGTCAACCAAATGTCAGTATTATATGTGCATGATGTTTGTAATTTTCTAGCAATAATTTTAACCATTAGATAAAAATTAAGTGACTTATAAATGAAATTTATAAAATGAAAATGTAAACATTTAATTATTTCATATATATATATATATATAGAGAGAGAGAGAGAGAGAGAGAGAGAGGGAGAGAGAGAGAGAGAGAGAGAGAGAGAGAGAGAGAGAGAGAGAGAGAGAGAGAGTGTGTTAAATAATTTAATATATAAAATGCTTATCTATATAACGGGTTGCAAGTAAGGGTTGTAATGTTAACCTTGTAAAGCTAGCCTAAATTAAGCTGAACAAGTTAGCTAGTTTAGGACCAAGGTTGGTTTGTGGTTCTCAGTTTCCCTTAAATTTAGGAAAAGTATTTGTTTGATCTATTTTTCTTTAGGATTAAATGATTCAGCTTGACAAATGCAGTCAACAATCCAATATTTGATCCAATAAATGAACTAGGGTTAGTCAAAACAGACAACAACATTTTCCTGAAAAATAAATGAAATGGGAGACCAAAAAACTAGAACTAAACAGCTTTCCATCATATGAGGCCATTTCTTTTAAAGGAAATTAGAAAAAAAAGTGAAAGGAACTCTTTCTTCCTTCTTTATTATTTTTTTCCAAGAACCACCGAGAGTGTTTGTCCTCCTCCAGATGCGGAGCAAAGCATAGAGTGTGTTAACACTACTTGACACGCGTGTATGGGAATCCAACGGTTATCAGTCCACTCGCTTTTGGAATGTGGAGACATCGTTCCAGGGTCCAAAGTGCAGTTTCAAAACAAGGAGTCATGTAAGATCAATCAATCAATCAAAAAAAAAATCCCTACCATCATCTTAACTAAGGGCAATTATCAGATCACCTTTCTCTTCTCCATACATTTCAAACCAGAAGCTAAAGATCTTCACACAGACTAAATAAAAAAATAAAAAATTGCCTCAGGTTAACCACACTCCAGCTCATGTGCAGCATATCAGATGGAGACATTAATAAATGGGCTTGACACTGCTGCAGTAAAACATGTTATGAGGAAGAAACATGTGCTAGATGAGAAGAATCCACTCTGCATTCACTCCAAACCAAAACTAAAAACTTCCCAGCAGCTCTTGATATGCTGTGGTCTAGCAGATAAGCAAATTAGGTTGTATGCTGTTCATACATCATGAGATATTTATTGAATAATTAGTTAAATAATCCAACTTTGTCTATGAGTTCATGTAAGAGGCGAGGGGTGTGAATAGATCACCAGTGCATGTGTTAATTTTGTGTGTCCTAATTAATCATGGTGCCTTTTTTGTATTCATTAGGATCTGCGTCGAGGGTCAGTCTTTAAGTGCCATTGTGTTGGTTTACTTGGAGTTGTAGGAGGCCACGCGTTGGTTGAGGGGGTTTTCCGGAGACTTCGTCCACTCCTTCTTGAGCTGCTGTTTTAGCTGGGAAAGTCGCATATTGGGGTTCTCCATTTTAAGGCGTGCCATATTTTCTTCTTCAAACGCAGCGTAGGCGGCTTTCATACGACGCTCAGGGTGTCGATCCAGGTCTTCCTTAGTGCTGAAAAACAGAAAAAACAGAGGCATGAACCAAAAGTAGAATGGAATCTAGCTTTAAAGAAAGGCAATGCACAGATTATTGTGTTGATACTGGTAAAATCTATATCCTGAATGTGTTAAATTATGTTTAAAGTCTTTCCTTCCTGTGACAGGGCGGCCCAGAGAGAAGCCACAATAGCTTACGTTAAAGTAAATGCCAGATATAGTTTATTGTGCAACCAAAATCAGAACAATAACCAGAAAAATTGTATGTATAATGTGAGACTTTTAATTATAAACAAGCCTGAAATATACTGTGACTCTTATTTTGAAATGTATATGCTTCCCTACTTCCAGCTGCTTATTCAAAAAGTTGAGGGAGATACAATACTTTCAACCATCGACAAACCATAAAGTAACAACTGTTATAAATCATCAACATTAAATCATAAGCATTCGCTTATAAATGTGCGGTATTAATTGATCGCGAACTGCTCCGAAACCACGAGCCTGTAGAACGCGCAACAGTGCCGCATTTTGAACTTTGAACTCAGTTATTAATTAAATCATACCTTCTGAAGTTTAATCACATTAGGCTGTGTCATGATTCCTAATCTCCATCCTCAAATTCAAGAGCTCTTAAAATGATAATTAAGCCTTTTGTTGTACATTTAAAGGCAGGGTAGGCGATTTGTTCCAGAATAATTTTTTTGTTATGCTGGTTGAAAGTCTCTTCACATCCTGATAGCAATCACTAAGTTAAATGGTCTAAATGTATTAGTATTTATATATCGTCTGTGAAAGGTGTAGGACCATAAAATGTTCGGAAATGTACGAACGTATAAAAATGGTCCAAGCGTACATATTTTCGTCCCTCCACACACACTGATCGCGCAGACATCACACGTCATCAGCGCGTTTCGCAAGGTTATGCAGAGTTAGGCATACGAGCAACAGCAGCCACCTTATACTTTTCCTCCTGAACCATGTTTATGCTAATAACTACTGTAATTTGGAAGAGATGGAAACTCGTAACATTGTACTCGGAGCGGTTTGTGACTCGAATCTGTGCGTTTCAAAAGCAACACTATCAACGGCAAAATGAATCTGCAGCAGTCAAGTGGTACAGGTCAGAGCTCTTTAAGTTGTTTATGTTCATTTTTATTGTAATGTTATGTGCTTTGACGCATGAGGTAATTTAAGAGACATTGTCTCTTGTGACGCTTTGCAGACTCTGCCTGTGTGCGACTGTGCGTTGTTACGTTCATGTGTTTTAAAGGAGGCATGGCTTTGGAGATGCTCTGAAGATCTGGGATCTTATGCTTTCAAAGCTAGCTTGCTATTGCTAGCCGCTCTGAAAATTGCCTACCCTAGTGAAAAATAAATATATTTGAAATACATTTATTTTATGCTAAGTATACTACAAATACATTTACATATTATGTACTTAATATAAAAGCAATTGAACTTTTGGTATACTTAATGTCTGCTAAATTGGAACAACTAATTTTGTACTTAATCTTAACCTTTAGTTGGACCTCAGCACTATTTCTGGATAACTAAAGTACATTTTGGTGTAGGTTTTTTCACTAGGGCACCTTTAAGATATTTAAAACTTTTTAACTGAATTTAAGACATTTTAAGACTTTTTAAGAACCCACAGGGACCCTGTGACAACAGCAAAAAATATGGGAATTGTGACTCTAACAAATGTTTTTTTTTGTTTTTTTTATACATATTTGCATTATGTTTGTAGAATAAGAGAGAACTCTAAAAATGTATTTCTCCAGAGAGCATGATACCTGAGAACTGCGATGGCATCCTCTATGGTTCGGGCCTCCACCGTGCCTTCTTCTGGAACTATCCGATTGATGTTCTCCTCAAGTGGCATCTCCAAGTGGCTTTTCTCTGTAGATTTGAAAGCACACATTAGACTAAACGATCTGAAAATGTCAATTCAAACAATTAAACAATATAGACACAAAAATAAGTGCAACATGTGGCTGTCGATTAGGTGTGCACACTTTGCTCAGAGGCGTTCAAAACAGTTGCAATGCACTCGATGTGAACAGTCCGGGTAGGAATTTTGACAAGCAATCCAGTTTATTTTGTTGTGTGAATATAAATAGAGCTAATGTCAGCATAAAATGATAATACACCCTATTTATTTTACCAATGTAATGTTATTGATCTTAATGTGAACAATTCACCAGTTCAAATGACTTTTTGATTTTCTGGTAAAAGCGAAAGGCTGTTGATGCATGTCGGACTTCTCCAATAATTTACTGTAGTCCGCTTAAACCCCGCCCCTTTCTACAAGCAAGCTCATATTCAGATCTGCCTCCATCCAATCATCAACCATTGTTTTGTTTTTTCCTTTCCATAATCCGCTTCACTCTGATTCATGACATGATACAGAAGAAAAGATCTGTTGCAACTTCAGTTTCATAGTGACTTTAACTTGTCAGGGTTTCCTTCATGGACGATTGGAATAATATAGTGTAACAAAAAACATTAAAACAATAACCCATGATATTAAATGTAAAAAAATAAATAATAATAATTATATTTTACCTAATTTGTGTGTTTTTATGTTCATTAGAATGTCATGGTTTTGGTTCATCAACATTCAAATGTAAAACTCCACTGAAGTCAATGCATGTCAAATCTCCCATACAGTATAGCGGGCCTTTTGAGTGACACACGCTATGTACAGCACTGGAAATCAGTCACTTATGAGGTTTCATGATGTTTAGGATGTTGCCTACAGGAAGCACAGTACGTTTTGGAGCAGAGTTATTGGATTGGATTTGGCCTTACCTTTTTCCTTGGTTTCCTTGGTTTCCTTAACATTTTGGCCTTTTTGTAGGGTCTCCTCGATCTGAGCTCGAGTCACTTTACTGGGGGCTTCTTTTGTCTGTTTACCCTTTATCTTGGCATCTTCTTCCTCAAGGAGCCTTTGCTTTTCTCTCTTCCTCTCCAGAGCCTCCAAACGCTTCTTCTCCTTATCATCCTATACACACACACGCACACACACACTCTTTTAAATTACAACAGGACCGATGTTATCAAGGCAGCCTGACGGTCATTAAGCAAATGTAAGTGTAAACTGCAGAGCAGAGTAAAGAAATTAGAGATGCCTCTTGCCCGCTCAGAGTCACTCTGTGTCAGCGCGGCAGTAAGTAATGGTTACTAGGTTCCGACATGGTCTTAACTGTCCACATCCTAACCACCAGCCACCTTCTTGTTGATAACATCCCCAGAAATGGTGACACAACAGTAAGGAGATACGCATAATGAGATGACACCTTCAGATGTCGAGCAGAGGCTGAAATGTCATTCGCATGACACAGATAAGACGCACGGCAGGGCGCGCTTTAAGAGCAAACCAAGATATGTTCCTCTCTCTTGACATTCTCACATATCTACTGGTGATAAATTATAGTCACCAAACCTGATCTTCACCGAGTCCAAGTCGGTGGCTGATCTATAGAATATGCTAAGGATAAATCAGTGTGTTTCCAGTGCAGGTGAGCTTTCCCGAACACACAAAGCGGTCCCAGTGACATGGGGTATAATTAGCAGAATGGCTGCAGTGGGATAACAGCAGCGTTGGTCTGATAGGACGCTGGGGATCAGATGGCAGAGATGGGAGGAAACAGGAGGAAAGGAACAGGGTGTGAGGAGCTCCTAACCAGAGTGCCTTACCAAGTAGACTGGCACATCATGCCAGTATTGCTGACTCTCACTACATATGCCAACACTGGCTAAATAATGTATGAAATAGAGGCAAGAGAGAGCCGGGAAGGGAGAAAAGGCACCAAAGGCCAGCAAAGACTGCTTTTCAAATATTTAGACTACCGAAATATCTTCTAATAATTAAAATACTTAATCTATATCAGCCCAAAAAACATATCAAAATAGGTAAACAGGATTTAAATTTATATGGCACTTTGCTATAAGCTTGTTTCCAAAAATATTTAACAAATTAATTTGAGAACTGCGTCAATCCGATGCAATGCAGCTTGCAAATGTGTTAAAGGGATAGTTCACCCAAAAATGAAATTATTCTGGCATTATTTACTCAATTTTATGCCATTCCAAACCTGTATGGCTTTCTTTCTCTCTGCAGAACAGATATTCTTGAAGATATTTATTAAACTCTTTGTTTCCATATAATGAAAATCAATGGGGTCCAAAACAACATTGGAGAAAAAGCTAAGGCATTTTTCAAAATATCACATTTTGTATTGCACAGAAAAAGAGAAAAACATACAGGTGAGTAAATGATGACTGAACATTTTCTTTTTTGGGTGAACTATCCCTTTAACACATTTGCAAGCTGCATTGCATAGTACTGACCCACATTTTTTGGGTGAAATACTGATTTAAGATTATGCATGTGTTACAACAGCCTTTCAACCCTAATTAAATTCACCTGATCCAGCTAATCAAGTCCTTCAGGCTCATTTGAAAACTACAGGTATGTGTGTTGGAGCAGGGCTGGAACTTGTGCTGCGTTCATGCCATGTCGTAAGTACCATAATTTCATGATGACAACACGTGACGTTCTACTTGAAGCTGTTTGCGTCCGTGGATTGGGAATTATGTGTTCCTATGGCAACACTATCAATGCTAAATAAATCTGAAGCGGTCAGGTGGTACAGTGGTCACAAGTAGGAGCTCTCAGAAAATTTGTAATTACGAGTTCTACGAGGACGTGAACGCTTAACACACTTTAAACTCTTTAGGCTGTGACCCTCCAAGAACCGAGTTTTACACCCCTGCTATAAACATGTTACATGTGTTGATGTGGATCACTTGCAATCTGGTTTGCTGACACTTAACATGGCATAAAAATTGCTTTGGAGACATAATAACCAAACAATCACTGCATATCAGTCACAACATCCACGCATGGACCTCACCCAGGCCTCAAAATCATGCTCCATTACTGACAACAAACACTCATCAATATGCGGCATAATTGATAGAGGATATCAGAGCTTCTGTGATGGTGTAACTTTAACCCAGTAGGCTTCGTCTTTCATTTTATTCGTGGGGACCTCATTTCCTGAGCAACCCTAAACCTGACTTGCAATGTATTAATCTATTGTGTGCTACTCAGACTCATATGTCTGCAGCTTTAGCGAGGAAGACAGCTGTGTCATTTAGATACAAGATTAGCAGCCAATGACGGGAATGTTAGACAACATAATATGGAAAACATGGGCACGGTGGGAATCAATTTTCTGTACTTTCAGTACAGAACTCAAAAACATTTCAATATCATAAAGACAATTAGGACAAAAGGGGCCAACGTTTTGGTGGTTAGCATGGGTAGTTAGCTCCAGCTGGTAGTTGCTATAACTATACTGGACCATTATATGAGCAAAAAGCATCTTGACGGTGAGGGTTTATTTTTCATACACTACCCATCAAAATTTTTCATAATTTTTGTTGTTGAATTAATATTTTTATTTAGCAAGGATGCAATAACTTGATCAAAAGTGACAGTAATGACATTTATAATGTAAAAAAAGAAGAAGATACTTTTCAATCCTTTGGATTTTCTATTCTTAGAATCTTGAATTTTTTTTTATCATGGTTTCTACAAAAATATTAAGTAGCAGCACAACTGAAATGTTTCTTAAGCACCAAATCATCATATTAAAATGATTTCTGAAGGATCATGTGAAACTGAAGACTGGAGTAATTATGCTAAATATTCAGCTTTGCAATCACAGGATTTTTTTTTTTAATGTTTTAAATTGTAATAATATTTCAAAATATTACAGTTTTCACTGTATTTAAAGGGTTAGTTCACCCAAAAATGAAAATTCTGTCAGTAATTACTCACCCTCATGATGTTCCAACCGCGTAAGACCTTCGTTCATCTTCGGAACACAAATTAAGATATTTTTGATTAAATCTGAGAGTTGTCTCACTCCTCCATAGGCTGCTATGTGACCGAAACTTGCTGGCCCAGAAAAGTTATTAAAGAGATCGTTAATATAGTCCAAGTGACTCCAGTGGCTCAATCTTAAGTATATCAAGCGACGAGAATACTTTTTGTGCGCAAAAACAAACAAAAATAACGGCTTTATTCCACTTTTCATTTCCTTCTCTCTGGGCCTCGTAGTGTTTTTGCGCTGCGCGTCTGTGTTGCACGTCATCACGCATCACACACATGACCGGCGTCGGCCAATAGTGAGCCTACGTGGTGACGTGTAACACAGACGCGCTGCGCAAAAACACTACGCGAACCAACTAGAGGTCCAGAGAGAAGGAAATGAATAGTGGAATAAAGTTGTTATTTTTGTTTGTTTTTGCGCACAAAAAGTATTCTCGTCGCTTGATATACTTAAGATTGAGCCACTGGAGTCACTTGGACTATATTAACGATCTCTTTAATAACTTTTCTGGGCCAGCAAGTTTCGGTCACATAGCAGCCTACGGAGGAGTGAGACAGGGCTCAGTTTTCATCAAAAATATCTTAATTTGTGTTCCGAAGATGAACGAAGGTCTTACGCGGTTGGAACAACATGAGGGTGAGTAATTACTGACAGAATTTTCATTTTTGGGTGAACTAACCCTTTAAATCAAAATGGAGCCTGAGCATAAGAGTCTTTTATTTAAAACATTTAAAAATCTCACTGACCTCAAACTTTTGTATGGTAGTGTATAAATGGCAAATAATAAATATTTTCACAGTGACTATTTTCATTCTGAAGAAGTGTGAAATGGACTAATATTTTTCCTTATCTGCTGCCTTTGATGTCACAGTTTAAGATGTTCGTAATTGTATGGTGCCATCAGCCAACTATCGTCGTGACATCATTTTCCTGTGGCTTCTAATGGATGGCAATCTCTATCCAGGTACTACTGACTGCATTGATTAAGACAAACTATTTCACTGTCGAACAATTTAAAGGGTCAGTTCACACAAAAATGAAAATTCTGTCATTAATTACTCACCCTCATGTTGTTCCAAACCCATAAGACTTTTGTTCATCTTCAGAACACAAATTCATCATTCATCTTTTTGATGAAATCTGAGAGATTTCTGTCCATCCGTTGACAGCTAAGCAATTACCACTTTGACGCTTCAAAAAGTTAATAAAGATATCGTAAAACTAATCCATATGAATCCAGCAGTTTAGTCCAAATTTTCTGAAGAGACTCGATCGCTTTATATGATGAACAACAGATTGAATTTAGGCTTTTATTCACATATAAACATTCATCAACGCACACATCAGTTGTGGCAAACGGAAGCTTAAGCATGTTTGTTTGACGTGCGAGAACCAATGAGGTTCATTCTCATGTTAAGCAGCATGTTTGAGCTTCCGCAAGAAGCTTCTGTTTATATTTGCTGATCAATGTTTAAATGTGAATAAAAGTCTAATTTAAATCTGTTCATCATATAAAGCGATCGAGCCTCGAGAAAGTTTTGACTAAACCGCTCAATTTATATGGATAGTTTTACAATCTCTTTATGAACTTTTTGAAGCGTCAAAGTGGTAGTTGCATAGCTGGAGGGACAGAAATAGCTCCGATTTCATCAACAAGATCTTCATTTGTGTTCCGAAGATGAACGAAAGTCTTACGGGTTTGGAACGACATGAGGGTGAGTAATAATAGAATTTAGAATTCTTGGGTGAACTATCCCTTTAAGTGGATTGGAGGAACAGTAAACAATCTTTACTGCCACCTTGTGTTTATTCTACACTCTGTCTGTATGCACGCATTTCATAGAATGTCCTTCCAATTAGGTGTGGATGTGACATAAATCTAATCACAGTAATGGTACATTTCAAACAATCCCAAAGCAGATCACATTTCCAGGGTTCCCACACCTTGGTTAACTTCAAATTCAAGGACCTTCAAGGACTTTCCAGGTCCAATACCCTTAAATTCAAGGACTTAATGTGGGGGCACATTTCAAGTGAGAGCAAGGTTACATAGTGTTACCTTGAAAGATACATCGTTACAGTTTTGCGCATGTAAACATCATGGCAACGTACAACACAAAGTACCTCACGCGGGAAACACTTAACGCAACACGTAAATGCGCGTAACTGACGTAAATAAAGCAAGCTAGTATGCATAGGCCACGAAGTGTTGGCGAAATAACACATTAGCGGACCGGAGGGAATATGGAATTTTTTCCAGAAAACTTCTTGCACAAAATACATTTTCAAGGACCTATATCTAGGCATGATTATTTATTTATTTTAAACTTTCCAGAGCCCTGACATGGGAAGCCTGCATTTCCTGCTTTGAAGGACATAAGTTGTTAAACCAAAAAAAAATCAGTCCTACCTTCCTCTGCTCTTTCTTCATGACATGTTTGTCGTTATCTTGCCAGAGCGCATCCTCCAGATCCTTCTGTTTCTGTGCATCAGCGACTGCTTTGGCCTCGGCCTTCCTGGCCCTCGCTGTGGCCGATTTGGAATTCTCACCCTGGAATTTCTTCGGCATTCCTGGGACTTCCCTGGGGAGATAAGGTAGAGATGATGACCAGTTAAAAGTGGTAGAATACTGTATGTGCTGAGATCACAAAGGGCATTAATGTGTAGTGTATAAACATACTAATGAGAGAAAGATTGAAAACTAAACACATGGCAATCATGACCTGAGGCTGAATCGATAGTATTTATTTAGAACCAGTTGTTATTGGGCTCTCTATTGGGTTTTGTGCATATGTTCTGTGCATCTCATACATTTCACAGTAAAGCACAGACCTCAATAAAATAAAATAAAATAAGGGATTTTTGAAGGCCCTTTTTTGTAACCACAGTTGCTTGTAGCTATTGACTTCTATAGTATTTATTTGTTCCTACTATGCAAGTCAATGGCAACCATCAACTGTCTGGTTACCAAAATTCTTCAAATCTTTTATTTGTGTTACATAACAAAGAAACTCATACAGATTTGGAACAACTTGAGGGTAAGCAAATGATTACACAATTTTAATTTTTGGGTGAACCCTTTAACATAATCTGGTATTAACTAGGCAGTGTTAAACTCCAAATATTTTGTTTACAGCACTTCCAAAAGAGGAGATTAACAAGGTAGACGGTAAAATATGCATCCACTTTTTCTTAATTACCTTATAGACTTTATTCTAATGTTATTTGCGATATATATATTATAATTATTATGATTTATTTGATATATATTATGATATACATTTAGCAGCACTGTGTGTGTTTGTGTGTGTATGTGTATGTATATATATATATATATATATATATATATATGTAACGTTATGTATATATATATATGTGTGTATATAATTAACTTTATCATAAATCTTACACCTGTTCGGTTTTTTTTATGTTCTGACAGCACACGTATCATCTGACATGTCTCGTGGCTAGAGGATTTAATTATCTAATTTCCTAAAATAGAGTGTCGCAAAGGGAAAATTCTGGAACTTTAGGAACATTTGAATTGTACTTTTTTTTCTTTTCGGAAACCTTCTCGTTAGCATCTTTGCTAATCACTCTGGTTTCAGAGAGTGATAGTATTCATGTACAAGCTTGTATCAGACACTGTCAGCTGACAATGAAAGCAGATCTAGACGGGGGCGTTTAAAACATCTAATTTTATTAATCGGATTCATTTTCAGGCACCGAATCTAATATATAATGTAACAGCACCAACCTTTTCCTGCACCGGGATGATGTTCGCTCTTCTTCTCAAGCCGCTGCGCCACAGTTGAAGCGGTTCATTTAGCGCCCTCTGGAGGCTCGACGGTCAGTCCACTACACGCTTACGGTAAACAGCGAACGCTAAGCTTGTTTTGTCAATACTCAACAGGTACAGAAAAATCGAAATACGTGTGATACTACACGACAACATCCGGAGTCACTCTGTTAATAGTCTAATTGCTCCAGTCCTTAACCAGAAAACAGTGGAGTCCAAAACAAAGTCATGAGAAAGTCTTCGATTTTATGGATATCAAATTATTAGCTAGCTGTTATTCTCATTGTACTTTCAATTCTTATCTAATTTGACGTGAATTAATTTATATATATATATATATATATATATATATTTTTTTTATTAACAATACAATTGCTTTTTAACATATTTTACTTTTAAAACATTTTTTATAGAAATAAATCCTAGTTATAATGAGCAGGGCCTATAACAAGCTTTATTTGAATTTCAGGATTTTTGTATTTCATTCAGGATTTGAAAATAAAACAGCATCTTGTGCTTCAGTGGAATCAAGGAAATGTGACCTTTTGTACAAAGGAGTTTACATGGTCAGTTTTACATATTTATTTGATTAGTGACCACCAGTATAAAATCTAAAATATTTCTTCATTATACCTATTTCATGTTATGTCAATGTGATCTTAGACTTGTATAAAAAATAAAAACAAGAAAGGAAAAGATCTCATTCAGAATAGATGTTTTTCAATCCTGCTAAACACTGTGAATCCAAACAATACCACATTATGGTACTTTGCTTAACATGTTTAATATTCCCATACATAATTGTATTTACATGGTACAGTATGACAAAGAATGTGATGGAATCACATGTCCATGTCCAAAAAAGCAATAGGTACATTTTGTTTATTTTTGTTCAGTGCTTATTGAATCTGTCAGATTAATCAAAATATTAAATCAAGACTTTCATAGCAAAGAAAATGTTTTAAGATTAAACAAAAATTAAGGAAAGAATCGGTGGTGTCAAATGACTGTCAATCACAACATACTCCTCCCTCCACATATTACCGGTACATTAATCCCTAATTCCCCTCCCATCAGACTGCCTTCGATTATCCAAATTATCAGCCCAGACAAATAAATCCACCTCTGTTTGAAAGAATGCTCATTCACTTTCCACACTGGTCAGTGATAGTGAACATATCTTTAAACCAATTCTTTTTTCTATCCTGTATGAGTTGATTACTGTACATGCTGGCATGTGGAATTTGGTCTTTCATACACTCATAAACTCATTTTGCATTGTTTTGGTCAAAAAAGGTAAGTTGTTTTTTAAATATTTAAATAGTGTGTAAAAAATAAAAACTCAAGCTGCTTTTACCTTAAATGACACTTTGCACTGCGTGAGCCCTAACCTCTGAAAGTCAAAAGAACATAACAGGGAGTCGATTAAGAATGCATTGTGATTTCTGAGTTTGTTGTTACAGCTGACAGTCTCTTGAAGAGAAGGACTCTACTCATTTAGGCTCTGGCAGAGTCTAAACAGAGAGCACTATGGCTTCGGACTCAGACAACTTGGGCTTCTGTTTGGTGGACTATGTAGTATTTGCTGCTATGCTGGGGGTTTCGGTGGCCATCGGGCTATTCCAGTCTCTGAGACACACCCAGGGTCGCTCGAATGTGGAGAACTTCTTCACAGGGGGCAGGGGTTTCTCTGCTGTGCCGGTTGGACTGTCTCTCTGTGCCAGCTTTATGTCAGCTGTCCAGGTGCTCGGCGTGCCATCTGAGGCATATTTATATGGCTTTAAGTTCCTCTATATGTGCCTGGGACAAGCCCTCAACTCCCTCATTACTGCAGTTGTGTTCGTTCCTGTGTTTTATCGTCTCAAAATCACCAGCGCACATCAGGTTTGGTTTTTGTCCATTTATTTCTTTAGTGATTTTGCAATATGATTATATATATGCACACTCTCTTTCTATATACAGTATATGAATTGCATACAATGAGTCACAATGAATTTCATGGATTTCACAAAGAATGTGAGGACGAGTAATTTCTCTGTAGTATGTGATAAAAAGACACATGTACTAAACAGTGGAGTCTAAAGATTTGAGTCCACTTGTGAAATTCCTTATATTAGCTTTTTTTCTAATTAAAAGGCATTTCCCAAGTTTTGATGCTTTTAATTTTCTGTATTTAGTATGTTCCCCTAACAAGCATTTACATACTTTTGGACTGCACCGTTTTTTCATGTGTGTGTGTGTGTGTGTGTGTGAAATGTCAGTATTTAGGAATGAGGTTTGGGAGAGGGATGCAGCTCTTGGGAAGTTTGCAGTTCATTGTAGCCACAGTAAGATGAATTCATATAATCATAAAAAAATATATAATACTATTGTTAATACTATTAAAGCAGTACCCTGAAATCAAAATGTAGAATGCTGATCGAAGCTAAAGCCTTGAATCGTATATGTATACTTTTAATTCCAATATTTAGTTTGCACAAAATATGTATTAAAATAATAATGTGTTTTATTTTAGTTTTAGGCTTGTGTCTAAAGGATACATAATGCTGATATTGTGTTGTTCTTCCTGTAGCTTCTCTACACTGGAATAGTGATCTTTGCTCCTGCAGTCATCTTGAATCAGGGTAAGAGAAATGAACTGATTTCTTAGCTTCAAGTCTCCATTGTATGTGTCATTGCAAATCCATTAGTGGATCCCATATATGATTTTGCCCTTATTCTTATCAAGCTTTTCTTCTTTTCTGAATCAAGCCACAGGCCTAAATATGTGGGCGTCTCTTTTCTCAACTGGACTCATCTGCACATTTTACACAACAGTGGTAGGCCAGTGTTGTGAAATCTTGCCTGATTTGAATAATACAAATACTGGTGTCCAGTCTTTATTGCTTTATTGGTGGACTATTTTGACCCTTTTAAAGTGGCCAAATATTTCTCATAAATTGTGTACACTGTAGTCGCCAAAAGTGATGTCCGGAGGGGATATTTGTTTTAAAGGGTGAAGATGTCAATTTTCCTAGTCTGGATATCACTTTTGGCCTGTATTTGTGTATGATTTGTGTATTTGAATGATTAATTAGTAAAACAGTTGCATGAGTGTATAAATGTTTGTTTGTGAACGTAACATGTTTCCGTTTTCCTGCAGGGTGGTATAAAGGCTGTAATCTGGACAGATGTTTTTCAGATTGTAGTCATGCTCTCTGGATTCGTTGCAGTCTTCATTCAGGGCACTTTATTGGCAGGAGGGCCTGCCAGAGTTTTAGAGATCGCCAACAATGGATCCCGCATCAATTTTAATGAGTATGAACAGTAAATGTTTTGAATGTTTTTAAATGTTTATTTAGTGTTGTATTGCTCATTCCCTCTCTGCGTTACAGTTTTGCCATAGACCCTCAGAGGCGGTACTCGTTCTGGAGTTTCACAGTGGGCGGCACAATGGTCTGGTTATCCATGTATGGAGCCAATCAGGCCCAAGTACAGCGTTACATATCATGCAGGACTGAGAAACAAGCCCAACTGTGAGAGAATAAATCAGTCAAATCTGTCTAAAATAATCTCTTCAGTTCAGTCTACTAAATTTAGTTTTGTTTGGCATTCAATTTCTCCTAATAATGATTGTTGAGTAACTCACATACAGTATTTTCTGCCACTGCTCACTGAGATCCACTGAGTGTCAGTCTTGTTCTGCAGGGCGCTGCTGGTAAATCAGGTGGGTCTGTGTCTGATTGTGAGCAGTGCAGCCACCTGTGGGATTGTGATGTTTGCTTTATACTCCAACTGTGACCCACTGAAGACTGGCAGAATATCTGCACCTGACCAGGTAAGTGAATACATGCATGAACAGAATTAACTGTACCTACTGTATCCTACTAATCACTATTCAATTTTAAACCAAAAATCTGTCTTTATCTTTATTTTCACAGTACATGCCGTACTTGGTTTTGGACATTTTCCAGAATCACCCAGGCTTCCCAGGTCTTTTTCTAGCCTGTGCCTACAGTGGAACTTTAAGGTGGTTGAAACTATCTTCAGTGAGGTGTTGATTACTGATACAAACGGAATAAACCACCTGCTTCTTTTTCCACAGTACTGTCTCTACCAGCATTAACGCAATGGCAGCTGTTACTATGGAGGATGTAATGAAGCCATGGCTAATCACTGTTTCACAGAGAAAACAGCTCTTGCTCTCCAAGTCATTATGTAGGATTTCACTTCTTATTCTTTCCTGTGGTGCAAGTAAACATAGAGTTGTATATATATATATATATATATTATATATATATATAATAAATGTAATGTTATATAACATTATGTATATATATATATATATATATATATATATATATATATATATATATATATATATATTATGTTTTATATAATTTGTATTTGTTTGCTGCCAATAATATATGCTGATATGTATTTATTTTAAATTAAGGGAAAAAGATTATTTGAATATATTTTATAATGTTATATTATATTTACATAAATATAATATTATATTTATTTAATATTATATTATATAAATTATTATAAAATTAATTAACTCTAAAAATATAACTATATAATGTTTGTATTTATTTGCTGCCTTTAATATATGCTACTTTTAATTAAAAAAATCTTAATTGTCATAAAAATACATTTACATTTAATTCCATCTTAATTCAAATTTAATGTTGGATTTGCAATGCATTAAAATTAGATTATTGGTGAGATTTTTATACAGCACTTATTTAACTAAGAAAGCATGATGTGATGCTGCAAATATCAGATGGTGTCAACATGATAATGTTTAGAAATATACCTATAGTGTCAACTAATGTTATTATTGTGTGTTTACATGTGTAAAACAGCTCTGTTGTACGGCCTTGGCTGCATTACAATGGCTGCGCTCTCCTCCCTGCTGGACTGGGGAGTCCTTCAGGTGTGAACTACTGGAATAACTGTGATTTTAATCAGGCTGTATTTCAGTCTATGTGTCTGTGCTCTAACCAGCTTTCTTTTTTAACTCTAATAACCTCAGGGTTCGTTCACAGTCATGGGTGTAGTGAATGGTCCACTTCTGGGAGCGTTTGTGCTGGGCATGTTTGTTCCAGCCACAAATAAACCGGTAAGGCTCTATAAACATCACTGTTGTGTACACCATATATTATTCTATCCCTCCACTCGATGAATAGCCATGTAATATTTATTTCTCACACTATAGGGGGTTTTCTCAGGTGTGGCTGTGGGTTTTTGTCTGTCTCTATGGCTTGCTGTTGGAAGCACAATTTATCCTCCTACACCACAAATAATGGGTGTTTTACCCACTAGTGCTGATCACTGTATATCAACTAATGCAACACTCAACAGCACCACAGCAGTCACTAAATCATCTATCTTGTTATCATCAGTCCCCCGGGATTATGGGTAAGATTGTAGAATTTGTATCACATTTTATATTAACCATAATTGCATAGTATTTCACTGCTCTGTGACTTGAATTACTTGTGAAAAATAGCACAAGAGCTAAGTTTTCTTTTTCCAACTAAATTCATGCAGCTTTCAAAATATCTATTCAATATCATACCTGTACTTCGGAGCCCTGTCAACTAGTGCAGTCATGCTAGTAGGTGTGGTGGTTAGCTACATTACAGGTGAGAGAAATTCACTTACAGTATTGTTAAAGAGTTAGTTCACCCAAAAATGAAAATTCTGTCATTAATTACTCAGCCTCGTCTTGTTCCAAACCCGTAAGACTATCGTTCATCTTTGGAACACAAATCTTTTTAATGCAATCTGAGCGATTTCTGTCCCTCCATTGACAGTCCACGCAACTGACACTTCAAAAAGTTAATAAAGAGATTGTAAATTAATCCATATGAACAAAATGGTTTGTTCTCACACATCAAGCATTATGGTTGAGCTTCTGTTTATGTTCGCTGATCAATGTTTAGATGTGAATAAAAGATTAATTCAATCAAGTGATTGAATTTCTTCAGAACATTTGGACTAAACCGCTCAATTCATATGGTGGATTAGTTTTACGATCTCTTTATGAACTTTTTGAAGCATCAACATAGTAGTTGAGTAGCTGTCAATGGAGGGACAGAAATCGCTCAGTAAAAAAAACAAAAAAACATCTTCATTTGTGTTCCGAAGATGGAAGAAAGTCTTAAGGATTTGGAACGACATGAGGGTGAGGCCTAAATGATGACAGAATTTTCATTTTTGGGTGACCTAACGCTTTAATAATTAAAACAAATGTTATTTTACTTTCAAATGAATATGTGCTGAATTACTGCAGGTCCCACCAAGAAGGATTCTATCAGTCCTGGTTTATTACGGTGGAACTTGGAACAAAAAACCTGCGATGCGTCCTGTCATAACTTGGTAAGTTAGATGGTAGTAGCCGTTCATTTACTTATTTAACTTATAAATTTATACTATTTATAAATATTTTGAATGAGTTTTTATTTTTTATTTTTTATATATATTCTTATTTAGCTTTATTTTTATTTCAGTTAGTTGCCAAGACAACATTTCTAATTTGGTTAAGTTTAGTCTGTTTTTATCTAATATTTCATTTAATTTCTGCTAACGAAAACAATTTGTAATAGTTTTAGTTAACAATACCAACACTGCTGAAATTATTCTTGTCTCTACAGAATGAAACTACAGCACACAATCCCAACGAAATCCTTCTCAGTTCAAAATAACTATTTGCTACAGCTGATAAACAAGTTGTTTTACTGAACAAAGGTGAAGTTTAGACAGGTGCAGGACCCGCTTTAAAAGTCAAGTTTCAAACTAAATTTCCAAGAAATAATGCAGTTTAATTCAAATTTAAAATAGCTTTTTGTGGAAGCACTGTGGCTGTGCACAGTAAAATGGTGAAAGGCACAGCTTTACTATTTAACATCATGCTAGGTACACTCTGTACAGTCTTGCATATCAAATATGTCAAAGCCATACTGATTTGGTTATCTTCCTTTTTGATTGGCATTACTGAATACCTGACCATCACCACCTGATTCAAAGGATGATTCTTTGATCTGTATAACAATAGTGCTTTCTTTCATAGTACAAAATCACGCACAATACATTTCTGTTCATCACACACCTGCATCGCACCTGTTTGTCAAGTTCACTTTCATTCCTAGCCAAGTTTAGAAGAAAAGAGAGCATAAGCACGCACACAAAAGTCATTTGAAATTTGTTTAATTAACAGAATGCTTTTAAAGGAGATATATCACTATGATCCAATAACTCTCTGAAAAGTATTAATGATTATTAGTGTGAATTAATTAAAAGAATATGTAGCCTAAGTTGTTACACACTATAAAGATCCATTTTATTGACCATGCTACTATAGATTTTAACTACACCATACTACCTACAATGAGAATAATGCATTTAATTTGTTTTTTGGCAGACAGGAATATTATTTGTCTGTCTAAACCTATAAAACAAGGCTCATTAATGGGATATTAGTTCCTCATTTTAGCATGAGGATCCTAGACCTAGAAAAGTACTAAAAAGCCCCAAGTCACCAGAATCAATATGAAACTGTTTCAGTGTTTATGTACTGAATGATGTTGGCTGTATAATTCATGCATATTTTGAATATGTATTATTTGTTAGTAGTCTAGTATCACAGAGATGAGCTGTAGAATAATGCACATTCACAATAAACTGAAATGTCAACACTACTATCAGGTGCACGTATACTTTCTGATTAAAATAGTTTAAATTAAAGTTTCATAAGCCACTGGGTTGTATCAGGCCAAAAGGAAGAAAAACTACAGTGTTTCTCTGCAGGCGGAAATAACAAACCCGCCGCTCACTAGCAGAGAAAGAGGAAACCACAGTTTCAGTCTTCCCACGTAAAGAAAGCAACAACCCCAGCAGCTCCAGCAAACACTCTCATTCTCTCTCGCCCTCACACTGTTATAAATACACTATTCTTGAACTTCAGAATTTGCAGGGGGGGAAACTGTTGTCAATTTATAGCCTGATCACAGGTCTAGAAACCGAGATGTCAGATGAGGCCGACCAGTAAAGAAACACCAAGTGGTGTCAATCTTGCTAAAGCAGTCAGGAAATGAGGTGCGTTTGCGGTTTGTCTCTCTTGCCGGAAACGAGTCTCATTTGGTCCCTCCCACCAGAGACTCACAACAGCGAAGGCCGAGTTATATTTACGCAGCTCATCACATCAACATGAATAAATCATCAATGTTTCTTCTTAAATAAGGTAACACCTCTTAGTTGTCTTTATTAGAATCGTAATATGGAAAAACAACTTGTAACTTTACCATTTAAAAGAATATGCCAGTGGAAGTCATGTGACTACCAATGAAATATATGTGTTTTTTTTTTGAGTGTGGCGTTGTATCATGTTTGCTTGTATGTATTATTGTTATTGTGTTATTGGACAATGAATAGATGTATTTTTGTATAAGGATGTATAACTATAATATTTAACAGCAAATGAAATTATCAAAACCAATTTGATAACCAATTTGGTTACCTTACCTAACCTTAACTTAAAATCTTTAATATATATTAAATCCTTTTACTGTTTGTGGCTTAATATGCTAAAGCTCTTGGGAAACACCCATGAATTAGTTTGTTACGGAAAGTACAGATCGTCAACTTGAGAAACGATGAGCTCACTTCTATCATGGGTATGACCACCATGGTTCCAAGAACTGGTGTTAACAATAACTCACTGCTTTACAGTACAATGTCAACGTCAACTTATAGGCCTCGAGTTCTCTTAAAATGGGCTTAATTGTATTTATGTTTGGGATCTTGAAGACCCTAATGATTTGTGTCTAAAAAATAATAATAATAATTGCAAATCTGGCCTTTCAAATTCACCTTTTAATATGTTCCTTTGACTTAAAGCCCATTTGAAAGATATTGCTAAATGCCAAAAGGTTATACTTCTCTAAAACGTTAGGGTTAGGGTTGACGTTATCAAAAATAGCAAAGTTGCTTCAGTTTGGGGTAACAAATATATATGTATATATATATATAGCTGAGGCCTAAGATGAGTTCAGTATCAGTATTCATATAGCAAAAGTCAACTTTAAAGTGCCCCTATTATCCTTTACATGCATCCAAGGTCAAAAAACACTTTAATTTTCTCATCATATACATTGCACATCACCTCTTTTGACAAAAAATCTCTCTAACCCCTCCTTTCCACAAGCCCACTCTGCTCTGATTGGTCAGATGACCCAGTCTGTTGTGATTGGCCTACTCTGTTTTGATTGGTCAAAGGGCCCAGTCCGTTGTGATTGGCCTACTCTGTTTTGATTGGTCAGACAGCTCAATCTGGGCTGCGTTCAGCCCCGACAAAACGTTGCACAACGTTTTTTAAACAGAAACGGTGATGCGTTGAACACACTGTTCTGATGACGCAAGAGTTGCAACTATGGCAGCTGAGAAGGCTATTCTTTGTGTTCTTTGTGAAGAATTTTCTGAGCCTGATGAAGTCGGTATAAATATGTGTTTAATACTACAAAATATGCCGATGTTACAGTTACTGCACTTGCCGCCCAGAACAAAAGAGAACATCCCAATCGAGTGAAGGGATTGCTGAAACTGAAGCACACATCTTACCTAATTCAGACTAAAACACATCTATTTAGCCTCACATACTGACTTTATTTGTAGTTCATACTGTTTTAATACCCTGTATTTTCTTTCTCATTTTTAGGAAAAGCACTTAATTACCATTGTTTATTTCTATACCAAATGTCATACACTTGCAATGAAGCTAAAAATATAAACAACTACATCATTATGTTTATATCCTATATTTTTACAATAAAACTTATGACAAACATGTCTTCTAATATCCTCAGTTGTTGCGTATACCAAGCTGCATCGAACTAAATTAAATGTAAATTACTTTCCTTGAATCCATTGTGCGAGTTCACTTTAATACCGCTTGCTTTATATACACGTTGCTGCTGATTGGACTGCAGTTCTGACACACCCACCAAACAAGAGAAAACGTATCTCAAACCCCGTTGCACACCGGTGCACGCCGTTGCCAGGAAACATGACGTTCAACCCGGAAACCGTAGCAAAACGTTGCGCACCGTTTTGAACTTGAACGTGCCCCTGTTGTGATTGGTCTTCTCTGTTTTGATTGGTCAAAGGGCCCAGTCTGTTGTGATTGGTCTACTGTGCTTTGATTGGTCAGACAGCCCAGTCTGTTTTGATTGGCCTACTCTGTTTGATTGGTCAGACGGCCCAGTATGTTGTGATTGGTCTACTCTGCTCTGATTGGTAAGATGGCCCAGTCTGTTGTGATTAGCCTCCTCTGCTCTGATTGGTCAGATGACCCAGTCTGTTGTGATTGGCCTCCTCTGCTCTGATTGGTCAATTGACCCAGTCTGTAGTGATTGATCTACTCTGTTTTAGGGCAATTCCACGCAAAACTGTCACATCCATAACGCCAACACAATGCCATTGTATTTAGTTGGCGTTATGGATGTGACAGTTTTGCGCGGAATTGCCCTTTATGAGCACTTAACCTCATAATAATAAAAAAATATATATATTTCTTTCCTTTTCCTTTAATCCTCCCTTATCGGGCTTATGCTACTCTGAACAATGCCTGAACTTCGTATTTTGAGCACTTCTTGCGTTGTTTTTGCCTCTTCACGATGACTTGCTTAATTTAGTCCTAAATTGTAAGTCGCTTTGGACAAAAGTAGTGTTGTCAAAAGACCCGGTGTTGTGCCGAATTTCACAATTAATATCAGTCTGTCAGAAAAGCAGTTTTAGGCTTATTCTTGGCTGGATAACTCTTATCAGGTTTAAAAATTAATTATGAACGCAGTTTTGGATTAAATAAAAAGTACAGTCAAGTCAAATAAAACACGATATACACTTTAATACATGTCCATTTAATCTAAATTAAGCTTTGGTACCGAAATTGGTACCGAGAACCGTGGATTTTCACCGAATACTGACATTTTGGTACCGTGACAACACTAGACAAAAGCGTCTGCTAAATGACTAAATGTAAATGTAAATGTAGTCAAAGGGCACAGTCTGTTGTGATTGGTCTACTCTGCTCTGATTGGTCAAAGGGCCCAGTCTGTTGTGATTGGCCTCCTCTGCTCTGATTGGTCAGACAGCCCAGTCTGTTGTAATTGGTCTACCGCTTACAGTGTGTGTGAAACGAAACGTCTATTACTATATCTAAATTTCAGTTCTGGAGGCTTCCTTAGCACTCGATTCACAGTGATACAAACAATGGCGACAGGTTTTTTTTAATCAATTTGAGCGTGAGCCATCCTTTGGAAGTACATGAAGTGAATTCAAAGCACTAAAAACAGCCTCTTCATGTTAACAACAAACCAAACTCTTCCAGGCTTCCGCTACTGTACAACTACAGTGTTTGAGGGCGGGCCAAAGAAGACGTTGTTCGCGGGCAATCAATGAAGACCATAGGCTGGAATTATGCAAATGTGTTACATTGCTATGTATAGACCTTATGCGCCAGAGAAACGAGGGCGCCGCCATCTTTAGAATATTGTCTTTTAACTTCTGTTTTTGCGGTCGCTCTGTATATTTCTATGGCATCGCTGTCCAGGAGTAATTAGCTTTTGAAGTGGATTTACTTAATGTAAAGTTAACGAAAGTTATCATGAGGGCTGTAATGTTTAAAGCAGATGACTTAACAAATGTCAGTAGACCGGGAAGATTTTAAAACGAGCCGTTCATTAATAAACACGCAAAATCGCTGTGAAAATACAGACCAGAAGTCAAAAGACAACGAGCGCAGCGCTGAAAAGGGGCGGGGCTACATAAGGTCTGAATATGTAAAAAGAAGTGAGACTGAAATTGCTGATGACTCATTACAGGCAGTTCAGAATTGATTCTTTCTTTTAGGAGACCATAACTTTATTTGTTGTGTACTTCGATCTTTAAAACCATTCACAAACAGCTATATTACACTGTGTGAAAGGTAATATTTGACAAAGCATAAAAGGGGCACTTTAATACCTTAACAATGTTATTCTTGTAAAAGTTGAAAAAGCTTCAAAAAGCCCCAAACAGAACATGAGGGTTTATTTATCTTATTTTATCACTTTTTTTAATGCTTCTAACGTCAGAATAATTAACTTTCTGTCAGAAATAACCATTAGTCTTATTTTAATAACATCCTAATTTGAGTTTGGAAATTGGAAAGAAAGAACAGTCAATAAACATCTGCATCTGTTGAGAAAAAAATATTCTAGTTCTTTTCGTCCAATCAGGAGATTGCTTTGGTGAGAACACCATGAGTGAAGAGGAGGAGGTGCCCTTGATGAAGAGCGAAAGGGCCGGCAGTCAGAAGTCCAGCTGTGACTCTGCCCTGCAGGTCCATCTGTACTACAGCCCCTGCTTAAATTCAGAGACCACTTTTACTATCCCCACCATACACATCACAGCTGAAAGTGTGTGTATGCTCGCTGCAAAAGCCAGCGGTGAGACGTTTAACGTGTTTAAGATGATTAATAATGATGCCTGTTTTTTAAAGGTCAAAAGCTTCTATATATACACTCTTTTCACTTTTTTTATCTGCTTCCCTTATAACATCTACAAAGCTTTTAAAAAAATGTTGCAGAGGTGTTGCTGATGATAAAGATGATGATTGATCTGATGATTCCTGATTCAGTATGACTAAAGCAGAAGTTAAACTTTAAGCAATAATCTGCTCATGTGTAATCTTATAATTAAATTTTAAAATAGTTGTGCACCAACAATATTACAATAACCTGAATTGAATATTTATATTTTTAGGAATTCTTCCTGTGTTCCACAACCTGTTTGCTCTGGCATCAGAAGATCTTTCATACTGGTATCCACCAACTCATGTATTTAAGAGTGAGGAGACCATCAAGGTCCACTACAGAGTGAGGTACAGAAACTGCTGCAATAATCATATTTTATTTATAAATAGCTTACTCTTACTGAATATTTGGGAATATTTCCTTATTTAACTAGCCTATTCACGTCATTCATTTAAATTTAATTTGCAAATGCCTGTTATGAAAAGATTATATTATTTTAATATAATCTGGTATTTCTCCCTGACCCAGATTTTAATGTAGGCTATACATTTGTCATAAAAATACTATTATGTTTTATGTTCTTTCAATAAATGAAAGAGTAATAATCATTACTCGTGTCATTTCCATCACAAACAAAAATGTTTGGTTACCAAGAAGACAATAGTGTCTGTGAAGAGCATACTAGAAGTTACTGGGTTAGGTCTCCCAAAAAATGTAAATTCTATCATCATTTGCTCACCCTCATGCAGGCACGTGCACACATAGACATCAAAGGGGGCTTGAGCACCTGCCCTTTTTATTCCTGGAGAGAAAGTGCCCTTTTTTCTGGGGTGCTTTTTTATTTTTTTAAATAATATATATTCCTGTTTGCGCACAGCTTCCCTGTCAAACAAATATATTTATTGAAGAATAGTATATCTAAATATCAGGTCAGGAGTTCTGAAGCGCGATTGTATTGCTTCCGCTAAAGAAAATAGTACGCTCCGTCTCTACGGTTAGAATCCTGTGAGTCCATAGCAACGCTCTGTTTTTCATGGCAACGGTCTGTTATACTCCGCACAGCGGTCTGTTATCAAGAAATAACACACCGCATTCTACATTGGAATTCAACCAAGCCATGTAATAAAATAAGTTAATAATAAAATAAGCATATATCACTACCAGATAGGTTATTTTGTTTATCCTATTTTGCCCTGTCAATTAGATGCAAATGTGCGCATTTTAACTAGTTGACGCCTAATTTGCATACAGAACGTCCCCAGTTAATGACTTACATCAAGAGTCTTTCCCCCTGAAATTTAGAAATCTAAATTGGTGAATTTAGAAGAAATCTACAGATGCAAACAGATGGAGGATACACTCTAAAAAATGTAGTAAATCTGAGTAACTGCATCTGGTACATTAATAAATAAAACTGAGTAGAAATAAGTTAACATTAAACATTAAAAATAGCCATATTTATAAATTAACTTTTTATTTATGAGTAATTAATAAATTAGCAGATTTTGCTATCTGTAACAAAATAGTTTAGAGTGAATATTTGTGTTGATTTTAAAGTGTTATGTATTCTGATAACACCAAAATAATTAAAATGATGTAGTGCCTTGTGCAAAAATAAACAAATGAATAGTAAAACACGCCCCTCTGCTTGATGCAGTTATTTAGGTTATTCTAAATATATACTTGAAACTAGTAGCATAGAAAATGTTTTCAAAACATGCACATTGTGGAATGGTTTGCTTTGCTGCTCTATAAACCTAGTGAATACTAAGGAGACCATGGTTTCTGTGTGAACTGATTATTTTGTAGACATCTTTTGAAAATGAAACAATTGTGTGAGTTTGAGGAAGATAAAATTAATTAACTTTTTAAATAATTTTTTTTAAAAAGGAAGTCAGAGTTGCGTTAATATATATACTTTTTTGTTTAAAAATAAATAAATAAATAATAATTATGAGAAGTGCCCTTTATTTCACTTGAGCCCCTGCCCCTCAAAATGTCTGTGCACGTCCCTGCCCTCATGTCATGTAAGACTTTTGTTCTTCTTCAGAACACAAATTAAAATATATTTCTGTTTCTCCATTGGCAGTCTACGTAAAAAATGACAAAATTCTTCTGTGATGCAGTGAAATGCATTGTTGGCCATTGCTTGCAGTGTTGTTATGGTACTAAAACTAAAACTAACTAATCAAAATAGCTGAAATAAAGTAAAAATATCAGATGAAAAACTTTAAAAAAAACTTAATAAAAGTACTGTAATAAAATGACTAAAATAAAACTGACAAATAAACAATAAATTTATAAAAACTTAAACACTCGCAATCATTGTTATTATTTATATGTTTTCCCTTTTAATTTTAATTTTAGATAAATTAAACAGTGAGAGAGTGAAAAGTGTGTTTTAAGAGATAATCTGTTTGTGTGATTGTAAAGCTTTTCTCTGTGTGTTAAAGATTTTTCTTCTCAAACTGGTTCGGTCAAGGGTCCAGAGCATCGTACCGCTTTAGTCTCAGCAAAGGACGAATCTGTGCTGCGCTGGACTACTGCGTCATTGATTATCTATTTGCTCAGGTATACAGTATAGCACAATTTTTCATTGCCTTCTCAAAATTTTCAAAACCATATGTGAATGTGAAATGTACATTATGTGCCTCTATCCTGATGATGTATTGATATGATTCAAATAATAATAAAAAAGCTGGCATTAAAATGCTGACTCAACTGTTCAGTATCATTTTCCTTCCCCTCTGACTGTACTGTCTCCCTGTTTCAGTCCCGCAGTGATTTTGTGTCTGGGTGTGGCGGGATTTCTCCTGCTTTGAGTTTGCAGCAGGAATGTTTGGGTATGGCAGTACTAGATCTGTGGCGTATGGCCAAAGAGAGGAACCAGAGCCTTGGTGAGATCTGCAATACAACAAGGTGTGTTACAACATGAGAAACGGAGAAAGTCTCCAATAAATTGATGGATGGACCTATGCAGAGATTTTCTGTTCATTCAACATAATTTAAGTGTTTAAGCTGCATTAACCATGGTAAAAAAAAAATCTTATTCCAGCTACAAGTCCTGCCTCCCAGAGACTCACAGACAAGATATACAGAGCATGAGTCGCCTAGCGAGGTATCAGATCCGCAAAACCCTGAAGCGCTTCCTAAAGAAGCTGGCCAGATGCTCGGCTGGAGAACGCAACCTGAAGCTCAAGTATCTGATGGAGCTGAGTGTGTTGGAGCCGGCATATGGTTCAGAAAGCTTCACTCTACATCACTCTGGATGGTTAGAGCAGAGCGAGCAGCAGAGGGTCAGAGCCGTTCAGGTGTCTGGAGAGGGAGGGATTCAGATACAGACCACGGAGAGCCAGGTAGGCTAGAAGAGTAGCCGTGGTGATATTTAGCCGGTGTGATGATGTTTTAATACAAAAGTTCAATAAACAAGAGGTTAATTTTGAGTAACTTACATTTTAGATGAAATATTGCCAGTTACTTTGTCTATTTTTGCTCCACCAAAGAAAATAGTTCCTAACAAAGCCACAGTGGAATGGACAAAACACAGTAGGGCGAATCAGTGTTTTTGAACGAAACTGCTGAGTGAATGATTCATTGAGTCACTCATAAACGCAGCCTCTTGATTTGTTCATGAATGAATGAGTGTTTTGAATAAATCGGTTCAGTGAATGACTCAATGACTCCCCCATAAAGCCAATAGATTAGTTCCTGAATGTACTCATGAATGCAGTCTCTTGTCGCCTCCTATACAGGAGTTGTAAAAATATAAATAATTACGTAAATTATCAAAAGTGTTTAATTGGAAAAATTAACTTAATTAAAAAGAAATGAGAATCTTAATGAATTAAACATGCGATCTTGCTTATTTAAACTAATTGTCACGCTTTCAAAAATGTACATTCCACTAGTCAGTGAAGTACAAGAGACTGATAACTCTTCATAAATCTATATCTATAAAACTACATTATTTGTTTAATTTTATTTCATTAATTTTATTTAATTTTATACTTTTATTCAACGTGGATGCATTAAATTGATCAAAAGTGGAGAAGAGTTACAGACATTTATAATGTTACAAAAGAATAAAAACTTTGTATTAATCAAAGAAAAATGTAACAGTTAGTTTCTACAAAAATATTAAGTAGCACAACTGTTTTCAACATTTATAATAATCAGAAATGTTTTTTGAGCAGCAAATCATCATATTAGAATGATTTCTGAAGGATCATGTGACAGAAGACTGGAGTAATGATGCTGAAAATTCAGCTTTGCATCACAGGAATAAATCACACTTTACAATATATTAAAATAGAAAACATTTATTTTAAAATGTAATAATATTTCACAATATCACAATTTTTACTGTATTTCTCATCAAATAAATGTAGCCTTGGTGAGCATAAGACACTTCTTTCAAAATCGTCTCCAAACATTTAAGCGGTATGTACAGTACATTAGACTTGCGCTCTGTTATTTACTGAGCTACCTCTGGTATCATTCACAGGAATGGCAGACGTTCTGTGATTTCCCCCAGATCACAGACATTAGTATTAAGCGTCTTTGTCAAGAGCAGATGCCCTTGGAAGGAAGGGTGGTCACCCTCACACGCCAGGACGACCAGTGCATGGTAGTGGCATTGCATTCATTTATTAAATTCATTTTTTTTTTAAAGTATTACAAATTCTGTCAGTGATTCATCTACCATTTTGATTAACCAAGGTTTATGAAAGTATAATAAATTGTAACTTGTGATTGTTACAAAGTTCTTTATGTTGAATTCTACATTACATAGCCATTCATATAACATTTTTTTTTCTCTCTTTCCACCAATAGGAGGCTGAGTTTCACACCCTGACTGAGGCTCTTTCCTTTGTATCTCTGGTTGATGGATATTTTAGACTGACTACAGATTCGACTCACTATTTCTGCGCAGAGGTGGCCCCGCCAAGCTTACTGGAGGACATACAGAATTACTGCCACGGCCCGATCACGTACTACACAATTTCATATATGCCCATTTGGTAAAATTAGAAAGGAAATAACTAAATAATAAGCAGAATTTTTGTTTTTTGTTTTCTAAAGGTCAGAATTTGCAGTGCACAAGCTTAAGAAAGCTGGAGCCAAAAATGGGATGTTCCTGTTACGTCACAGTCCCAAGGACTTTGACAAGTACTTCCTCACTGTTTGCATACAGGTACCAGATTTGCTGGACTCATACAAACATTATAAAGCTCCAAGCATTGGGTTTTCACTAACAGTAAGTAACTAAAACAGCACATGACTCATAACTGCAAGCTTCACATGAGTTTGTATCAGATTCATGAAGAACTACATTTTATTGATCACTCCTTAGCAATGTTGGGGTAACATGCATTATGTAATCAGATTACTTTTTTTGATGTAATGAGCAAAGTAATGCAAAGTAATGCACATTACTTTTCATTTTAATTAATTTGCTGAAACATTTTTTAAACCACCGAATTAAAATTCTCTCTTCTCCATAAAGTAGTCACTTTATACACTCATGTGTGCGCAGGAACAGTCAAAAAGTACAAAACAAATAAAAGAAAAGAATTCAATAAAACGAGTTATACAGTAGGCATTATAATCCATAATGCGAATATATATTTTGTACGGCATACATAGTTCTAGGGGTTAGGAAATATTCTAAGTGGGCAGAATATAACAATATTCTAAATGTGTTTTAAAAGAAAACGATGGTGTGTTATCTAAGATATGTTGTTGAATGCATTGCTGCATTAAAGTAAAACAATAAAAATAAAATAAAAAACCTAGAAAAAGAGCAAGCCTCAACCAGGTGAGAAAAAGTAATGTAGCACATTACTTTCCATATAAAAAAGTAACTAAAAAATGTAATTAATTACCTTTTAAAAGTAACTTTCCCCAACAGTGCTCCTTAGTATTATTATAATGTGAATTTTGAAACAACTCCAGCATGACCTTTTTTTAGTTCTACAAATTAGCTGCATTGTTAATGACTAAACTCCAGTGATATATTTCTTAACTTCTGGATGTTCCACCAGACTCCTCTGGGAATGGATTACAAGGACTGCCTGATAGAGAAAAATGAGAAGTTCAGCCTGGCTGGGATCCACAGCTCATTCTGCAGTCTAAGACAGCTCACAGACTTCTATCAGCACAGTACACTTCTCATGTCAGACATCCCCGTCA
Source organism: Abramis brama (assembly GCF_963993115.1). Taxonomy (NCBI): domain Eukaryota; kingdom Metazoa; phylum Chordata; class Actinopteri; order Cypriniformes; family Leuciscidae; genus Abramis; species Abramis brama. Next base: position 29,843,166 of record NC_139978.1, on the reverse strand, counting down.
CCCTGGGCAAGTGCTGCCCACCCAGACCTAAAGGTAGAACATTTCTGTGAAATATTTGCTTTTGTGCTTTGTGTTTATCTTTTATAAAAGTTAGAAAGCAGGAGTTATTTGGAATTTAATTATTATTATTATTTTTTTTTGTTATAATAAAGTAACCACCAGAATTTAAAATGCTAAATTAACTTCACCAGAAAATTAATATATATTTAAAGGGTTTTTAATTTATTTTTTACGTGCTATTTCTTGTCTTCTCTGCAGAACTTACCAACATGATCATTGTTCGTAACAGCAGTATGGCTGAGATGCCCAGTTCCCCCATGTTACAGAGACAAAACCCGAGCCACATGCAGTTCCACATGATTAAACACGAGGACCTCATCTGGGTACATTTATACAAATTTATAAAGGGTTTAAATATATTTTCATGAATGTTTTTTAAAGGCATCACCACTTTTTTTTTAAGTGTCCCTATTATGCTATTTTAAAGGTTCCTAATTTTGTTTTGGAGGTCTCCTACAATAGGTTTACATGCATCCAAGGTCAAAAAACACTTTAAAATGGTTTGTCTCACTAAGCCCCTCCTTTCCTCAAGCCCACTCTCCTCTGAGCACTTGATACAGTGATACAAACACTAACTATGGCATAGTTATTTCCGTATCAATTCCAATATGAGTCCTCATCCTTTTGAAATGCATGAAAAGTGAATTTGCAGTGCTGCAAACAGCATCTTCTCGACATGTCGACAAACCAAACTTTTCCAGGCCTCACTGTGTGAAAGGTTATATCTGAAAAAGCATAATAGGGGCAGTTTAAATTCATCTTTGTTATTTATTATTTTCAAAATTGACTGAAAGTGTTTTATTTTAGGGAGGTCAAAAGATGAATTTTAACAACAAAATGTCTAACCTCAAAACAACTCAAGTCAAGCTCCTTCCTTTTCTTTTAACAGAGTGAAAGCTTAGGCCAAGGTTCCTTCACGCATATCTTTAGAGGCAGTAAGACAGACCAGCGGGACGGGGTGACACACTCCACGGAGGTGCTTCTGAAGGTCCTGGATGCAAATCATAAAAACTGCTGGGAGGTGTGTTTTCATTCCTGGAACATATGCTGAACATGGTTGTTTGCAATTAAAAGACAATTTCCTATTAAACTCTTACTCGAATATGCTCTTTGCCATTGAGAATATTGCATTTTCCATTAATTGAAAATCCATGACTATGTTTTGTGTGTGTACCATAGTTTCAACTTGTCTTGGAAATAAGCTTCAGATTTTTGAATGAACTTTGAAAGGTTGGCCATATGCAATCCAAAATGTTAAAAAGTGACATGTAATAAAGAGCTTGTGTAAATACAGGGTTCCTACGCAGTTTGGAAAAGTATGGAATTTTGATTTGGGTAATTTCCAGGTCTGGAGAAGTGTGGAAAAATTGCCCCTATTCAGTTTTCTAACATATAAAATTAAGAATTTCTAAAAATAAGTGTATCATACAAGTAGGGTGTTTTCATGGCAAAAGTTTAGTGATCATTTAATGATTGTTCATTACAACAACATTTTCATTACGCAAAATTTGTCTTTCATGAATGTGTGAAAGGTTTGAACTTTTCTCAGACTGCACTTTCCTGTTTGGTAATTGTGCAAAATCAAACCACATTTGCAGGATCAAACTGATGAATACATGCAGGTTATAAAGTGTTTTAGGTTTCTTCTCATCATTTATAAATGCATGTTGTCACTTTGAGAAAACCAATAAAACCCTGAGAAAATAATATTTACAGATGACTACTATATACCAAATATAATGCCAATGCTGTAAGAACCATTAATGTTAATTATGGTCTGAAAATGTGAAAATTTTGAGATGGAAAATGTGTAGGAACCCTAATTACAGCAATTTTGTATTTTCAGCCATTTAATTATGCCTTTTTTTCTGTTTTAAAGTCTTTTTTTGAGGCGGCCAGTTTGATGAGTCAAATTTCCCACAAGCACCTTCTCCTGGTATATGGCATCAGCGTGCACAAATCCAAAAGTAAGTCACGTAAAAGCACTCTTAGGAGTCACTCTTTTATAAAAGTCTAAACACAAGAGGACAAACCCTATAAAAGCAATTAAAAGTCTGTGTAATGACTTCAGCTCTTTAACTCTTCTTGAACTCTTAAGTGGGCCTGGAGTGTCGTTGGTGATGCTGGTTGCCTGTCAAAGTACCTGTGAATGCAACCATGTGACTAAAGTGTGTCCTCCCTGTCCCCCGCAGACATCATGGTGCAGGAGTTTGTGAAGCACGGGGCACTGGACCTGTACCTGAAGAGGAGCACGTCTGTCTCAGTCAGCTGGAAACTAGACGTGGCCAAACAACTGGCCTGTGCTCTCAACTTCCTGGTGAGACATATCCATCCATGCATGTTAAACTGACTACTAATGACAAAATACAGAACTACAGTATATTTAGGACCATATCAGTTATCAGTTTTAATTTATTGGTATTGGTTGATTTATCAGTCAATACTGAATATTACATTTTAAAACATTGAAAACTATTATTTTTTGGTTAAATAATCTGTAAGGAGATTTTGAATATTGGCCATTTATCAGCAATAACATAAAAATAATGTCTTTTTGGTTTCAGTTAGACATTTAATATTGGTACATATGAGAACAAACCCCTATAATCTAAGATACAATATACTCTACCATTCAAAAATTTGGCCTCAATAAGATTTGTTCATGTTTTTGAAAGAAGTATCTTATGCTTACTTACCAAAGCTGTATTTATCTGATCAAAAATAAAGTAAAACATATATGTTGTGAAATATTATTACAATTTAAAATAATTGTTTTATATTGGAATGTATTTTAAAATGTAATTTATTCCTGTGATGGCAAAGCTAAATGTTTAACATCATTACCCCAGTCTTCAGTGTCGCATGATCCTTCTGAAATCATTCTAATATGCTGATTTGCTGCTCAAGAAATATGTATTATTATTATCATCAATAATAAGGGTGGATGAATAGAAAGATTTCTTTGATGAATAGAAAGTTCTTTGTAATAATGTAAAAGTGTTTACTGTCACTTTTGGTTAGTTTAATGCATCCTTGCTGAATAAACTTATTAATTTCTTTCACAAAAAATAAAATAGAAAAGTGTATTTATGGTATGTATATTCTGGAAAGAATGTAACAAAATATTCAGAATTGAGAAGAACCAAAAAACAACCACAAAAGTTGCAGAGTCAAGAATCCTTCATTGAAAAACTCATATTGATTGACTTCTGTTCTCAGTATTCAAGGGGATGCATCCCAGCCCTATTTCGGCCGTGGTTAAAAACCATTTTTCTTTTTGTCTGTCATATGCAGGAGGAGAAGAATATTGCACATGGGAATGTTTGTGCAAGGAATCTGCTGTTGGCCAGAGAGGGTGACTCTTCCTCCGATAACTCACCCTTCATTAAACTGAGTGACCCTGGCATCAGCATGGCAATGCTGGGAAAAGAGGGTAATTATATTGAGCAACTAGATGAATATCAAACCAATGAAGATGAACAAAATCGATTTAATTTACTCTTCTAGACTTCTAGAATAATTTGTATTTTAAATGAATACTAGAGAGAATAATAATAGATTCTTTATTTAGCTCTCATTAGGAATTAATTACACCATGCATGGCTCGAAAATTCCCTTTTGGTGAGAACATGCAATAAATAATGTGCATAATGTATGTTATAATGCATTATATCTTTTCATAAATAAGTGTTACCAAAGTCAAAAGGCATTATAATATGTGAAGATTTCTTGTTACATCTGAAATTGGTTGTTTGTCATGTGTTTTAATGCATAAAGTATTATAATGTATTATGATCGTGGTTACAATTACTTATATAATACTTATATAATGCATTATAACGTATATATGAATACCTTCTTTAAGTAAATTGTTACCAATTAGTTTTTTATTTATGAGCTGTGTTGTGCCAACTTTTTATTTTTTGTATTTTTCTCAATCATTGAGCTTTTTGCCCACTGGATTTGTGTGTTTTTTTCTCTAATTCTTGCTGAATATTATATTACACCCTAACATGATTGTATATAAAAGAATAAAATGCACATTTCTGTGAATCCAGTGGTGTTGGACAGAATCCCATGGGTGGCCCCGGAGGTTCTGGATACACTTGAGATCGAACTGGAGTGTGACAAGTGGAGTTTTGGAACAACGCTGTGGGAGATTTTCAATGGTGGAGAAGCTCCATTGCAGGGCCTGGACCTCATACAAGTACATACACCTCACAATTAATATAGAATCATAAATTAAATGCAGATTTTCTATATGATGTTACACATTCTGGATAAAGATAACCACAACCCCAAAAAATTTGAGAGCTACGCATATACTCAGGCAATGTGACTCCACCATTGTACTATGGCTGAACAGCTGCTGTCCTTCTTTGTATCCAGAAGCAGCAGTTTTATGAGCACTTCTCAAACCTGCCCGCGCTGGAGTGGACTGAGCTGGCCGACCTGATCGCTCAGTGTATGCAGTACCAGCCTGAGCTCAGACCGTCCTGCCGGAGCATCATCCGACAACTAAACAGCCTCATCACTTCAGGTAACACACAGATGTACACCAGCTCCCTTCTCACAATGACACTGATGTTTGTGATCTGGAAGATCGCTTTCTTTTTCACATATGAAACTGTTATTATCCCTTTTATAAAATTAATGTAAGCAATAAATCTCTAATATAAAAAAATGTAAATGTAATTAACGAAAGTGTTGAATAATATGTATATATTTAATATATTTAATAATTAATAAATAATATTATCATTAAATACATGCTTTACATTTATTATTATTTTCCACTTATTTATTAATTAAATAATATATAGGCCTACATCTGTTATATAATAAATATGAAATGTTGTAACTAATACAAAAGTAATTGAATAAAATTTAAATATTAAAAATAATATTTAATACATAATGATTTTATTAGTAAGTGTTATTTATTCATGTTTGACATTTAAGGGGTATATTCAAATATTAAATGTGCAATCAATTTACTTTATTAAATACATCCATTATCATTATTATTATTGTGTTATGTTGATATTACTTTAATAATAATTATTTCCATGAATTTTAATTTAAAGATTTCATTGTTACCAAAACTGTTTATAAAAAATCACTCCTACATCTGGGTTAGATTTGTCCTAAAACATGTGGGAACATTATGATCAGCCATCATGACAGTTCTAATCGTCATTCTGTAGATTATGAGATCCTTCATGCGACTGGCACACTCCCCAAGAGCGATGGCTTCTGGAGAAGACCGAACATCTTCAAAAAGCAACAACAGGATGTTTTTGAGGAGAGATACCTGCGATTCATCTCCATTCTGGGGAAGGTACAATGTGGAGAAAAATTCCACCCATAGAGGGCGCTGTTGTACATGTAATAACACAGCTCTGCAGCCGGTTGCAGCAAAGCCTAGCAGTTAAGAATACCCTTAGTGATAATAAACTAAGTGTTTTTAATGATCTGACAATCTAACAAGTTAGTCATTTAGAAAAGACTGTCATAACTTTTTAAAAGCAGTTACATAAAAATGTAGATTGGTCTAATTTGAATCCAAAAAGTAAGACCCATTGATTACCCCTTGGTTAGATTAGTTCTTAAAACACAGTCTTAACATAGTGGCTATGTTTATGAAACTGGCTGATATACTTTGCTATTTCATACATTACAGCTCGCATGTAACCAAACGTGATGATTATGACTATTGGTTTTCTGAGCAAAAAAAGAAAAAGAAGACTGATGGGTTTTAACTGTGTGCATGTGTGTGTTTAGGGTAACTTTGGCAGCGTCGAACTTTGTCGATATGATCCGTTGGGTGATAACACTGGAGATCTGGTTGCTGTAAAGGAACTTCAGGCTAACAAACAAGCCAACATGGCAGACTTTCAGAGAGAGATCCAGACCACCAGCTCCCTGCACTGTGACTATATTGTCAAATACATGGGCATCTGCTACAGTGCAGGTCAGACTACATTTAATAATTACCAACCAATTACCAATCTGTACAGCCTGCCCATTCCAACATTCCTTATTTTTTTAACTCGTCACAGGTCGACTTAGCACAAAACTGGTGATGGAATATCTTCCGTACGGCAGTCTGATCGGATATATGGAGAAACACAGACAGAATGTGTGCACCCGCAAACTGTTGCTCTTTGCCTCACAAATCTGTAAGGTACAAACAGACTTTTTAAAATCAGATGACAGGTCAGATTAGCTCTTTTGAATTGGTTTGTGGAACTTTACACATCTAACCAGAAATGTAACTCTTTTGTAGGGAATGGAGTACTTGCAAAGCATGCGCTATGTTCACCGTGATCTAGCTGCTCGCAATGTCCTAGTCGCCAGCGACACACTGGTGAAAATCGCTGACTTTGGGCTTACGAAGATCATCCCAGTGGATAAAGAGTACTACCGTGTCACGCAGCCAGGAGAAAGCCCTATTTTCTGGTGACAATTACATCAAGCTCTTGGGAGTTTAGGATTAGGGTAACACTACAATACAGGTGCACTAATATGCATTAATTCTAATGCATATTAGACTAATGTTCCGATAATCTTGAGTTAATGTATGACTCGTATGATTCTTGTATGCTGGTTTTTGTGTGCAGCCCAACTTACCCATCCTTCAAACACATTCTCTGACAATACATTCACTGTGCAACTGTCCCACAAATCTCAAACATTAATGTGGATGTCAAAACCCATAACCATAATGCCACATTACTTAATAATAAGTTAATAGTCATGTGTCTCAGCAAGTAATCATAACTAGCTAATGATGTATTAAAACAGACGGCTGGAAGTTGAAAAACATAGCTTTGACGCATTGTGGTAATTAAAGGGATAGTTCACTTAAAAAGAAAATTCTGTCATTTATTCACCCTCAAGTTGTTTCAGACCTGTATGAATGTCTTCTGCTGAACACAAAAGAAGATATTTTGAAGAATGTCGGTAACCAAACAGTTGATGACTTCCATAGTATTTTTTTTCCTACTATGGAAGTCAATGGGGTCCATCAACTGCCTGGTTACCGACATTTTTCAAAATATCTTCTTTTGTGTTCAGCAGAAGACATTCATACAGGTTTGAAACAACTTGAGGGTATGTATTAATGATAACAGAATTTTTATTTTTATTTGGGGTGAATTACTCCTTTAACACATTAATTTACACTATAAGTTCATACTAGATATTTATATGGAATTAATCCATGATGACACATTGAATTAATAACAATTCATATATGACTTAATCTATTAATCGGATAGACTCTTTAACAGGTGCTGATGTGGCAATCATGTCTTAGTTCTTCATGAGCTATAGGCTTCTGTACATTAACTCATTATCTGGGCATTAGTTAAGCATGAAATCATGCATATTAGTGCACCTGTATTGTAAAGTTTGATTTGTGTGCATTTAACCCAACAGTTAACATAGCACTGAAAGTTAATGTTTTAATTGTGCAAATACTGTATATTTTTTTACAAACAAGTACACATAAAGGCCAATTCACACTGTGCCCAAAGCAACCAGGTCATTCCGTGTCAACTCAACCAGAGGTCCCCGGCAATTATTTTTATTTTTATTTTTTTTTAATTCTGGTGAAAGAAATACATAAAGAAGAAAAAAAGAAAGCCAAAATGTTACATGTCATGGATGTATATTTACTGAATAATCCATTATTTTGTAGAGGGGGGTCAAAATGACTATTTTCACCTGAGATTTGGAGCCAATTACAGGGGTATACAAATTACTTTAGAAAGATGGCAGCATCATTATTTCATTTTTGCACAGAGATTGATTGGTCTATTAGTTAAATCTGTTTACTTTGGCAAACTTTGTTATATGTTGTGTTTCATTCTTTTTTTGTTTTTTCCATGTCCTGTTCCCTGTTCAGGTATGCGCCTGAATCCATTTCAGAACTGAAATTCTCCCACAAGTCAGACGTATGGAGTTTCGGCATTGTTCTACATGAGCTCTTATCCTACTGTGACATCAGTCGAAACCCCAAACGGGTGAGTGAATTAAACTCCATGTAATGGTATTATTACTGTATGAGGAGTGGATGAATGATTGTCACCGTGAGCTTCACTGGTCACTTTTTAATAATAATAAATAAAAAATATTCTGTTATCATTGTCTCACTGGATGTTGCCCCAAATCTTTTAATGTATTAACTTTATAAACCTGCTTTATTGTAAATCATTTCATGCAGTTGTGTATCCAGAAGATTGGAAGTTATGTCCAGAGTTCATCCATGGCCATCCATGTTCTTAATCTTCTCAAGAATAACTGGAGGTTACCAGCGCCACCTCAGTGTCCACCAAAGGTACAAATAAAAACAGATTTGAATGCATTTGTATCGGTCACGTTAAGCAATCGAATTTTGACACATTGTACATAGACAGCAAGTCCATGAAACAAACATATACAACCCCATTTCCGTAAAAGTTGGAACATTTTGTAAATCAAGAATCTTTGATTTGTTAATTCTCTTGAACCTTTATTTAACTGCCAAAAGTACAAAGAAAAGATTTCCAATGTTTCCACTGACCAAATTAATTGAATTTTGATGGCACTGCATGAGAAACCATCATGCTATGGTGTTAAATACAGCCACATGGGCTCGGGAGTTCTTTGGAAAACCGTTTTTTCAGTCTGCCGCTGCATCAAGAAATGCCACTTGAGTCTCTGTTACGCAAGGAGAAAGCTATACATCTGTTCAATGCAGAGTTCTCTGGGCGCGATCTCATCTCAGATGATCCAAAAGACTCTCTGCCAGAATGTGGACTGTGATGAGTAGATGAGTCTACATTTCAGCTTGTTTTTTGTAAAAACTGACTTCGAGTTCTTAGTCCCTATAAGACCAAAAGGACCATCCAGATTTTTCTCAGCAACAGGTGCAAAAGCAAACATCTGTCATGGTATAGGGATGTGCAGCAGTGCAAACGGCATGGGCGACTTGCATATGTGTGAAGGTAGCATTGACGTGGTCGCGTATATTGGGATTGTACAGAGACATATACTGCCATCAAGATTTTTCCTAGGAAGTAAGACATCCAGTATGGATGTCAACCACAGAATTTTGAGCTGATTTGTATCAGGCGAGATTAGGCAAAAATTCAACCAAAATGCAACAATTAGTATCCTTAATTCCAGAAAAATTAAAAAGTGTAATTAAAAGAAAAGGTGATGTGACATAGTTGTAAACATGCCCCTGTCCCAACTTTTTTGTAGTGTGTTGCAGTCATCAAAACATATATACAAGGAGTATATATATGGTGAAACTAACCAGGGAGGAATCAGTATCTAAGGAAACAGGAACTAAACTGCAAGGAAACACAAGAAACATAGGCACATGAATGAAAACACAATAAGACTAAACATGCCCCTGACACTAATGTAGTCAACTAATGTTAACAAATGAAACTTTATTGTAAAGTGTTACTTTTTTTTTTTTTCAGGTGCATAATATTATGATGCAGTGTTGGGAGTTCAACAGCGAGGACAGACCGAGCTTCTCCACTCTACAGGACCTGATTGAGAATATCCTGTTAGATGAGAGAGAGGGATGTAAGGGGTAAAGTCAGAGTTACCCTAAACAGACCACTGTATTTTCAACATGTATGTATATTTAAAATACAATTGAGTAATTTTAGGACATTCTTACAGTAGTATTTTACTGTTTAGTACGTTGAACTTCAGACCATAGAACAGTTTGTATATTAGTAGTTTCCAGTACACTTACAGAGCTGGCACTACCCCTTTCAGTCATATTCCATTATAAAATGCTTTGGATTTCCTCTGTCATCACAAAGAAATAGTCATAGTTAAAGGCTGATTTATACTTCTGCATCGGACCTACGCCGGAGCCTCTACACTGTAGGCAATGCGTTGGTTTTCATTTATACTTCTGCGTCGTTGTCCGTGTTGACGTGCAATTACACTTGCAGAGGGAGAATGTGAAACGGGGAGTGGTCCTAACAGACCAATCACAGCGCTTGCGTCCGCATAGAGTTGACGCGTTGTTACATTTTTGGAGAGGTGCACGTCAGGGTACGCCGAAGGGTACGTGCACTACACACAGCCTATGACGTAGCTACGGCGTGAGTTCGACGCAGAAGTATAAATAGGCCTTAAGGCACCACTTTTTATTGTTGTGGCTTTATTTTGCAATGATGGTATTAAAGCAGGGTTCACCAATCTCGGTCCTGGAGGGCCGCTGTCCTGCAGAGTTTAGCTCCAACCCCAATTAAACACACCTGAACCAGCTAATCAAGGTCTCACTAGGCATACTAGAAACTTTCAAACAAGTGTGTTGGAGCTGGTTGGAGCTAAACTCTGCAGGGACAGCGGCCCTCCAGGACCGAGATTGGTGAACCCTAAAGGGATACTCCACTTTAAAATAAAAATTCTGTCATCATATACTCACCCTCATGTTGTTTCAATCCTTTATGAATTTCTTTCTTCTGCTGAACAGAAAGGAAGATATTTAGAAGAATTTCAGTAACCAGACAGTTTCTGGTCTCATTGACTTCCATAGTATATTTTTTTCCTACAAACAACATGAGGGTGAGTATATGATGACAGAATTTTCATTTTAAAGTGGAGTATCCCTTTAAGTTCTGAATAAGTGCAGTAAAAGGCAAACCAGGTTTTCCTGTTTCTTTTAATGGCACTCCCATAAAAAGACTATTCAAAACTGAAATAACCTGTCAGCCCACATCATATATGGTCTTCACTCTTTAAAGACAGGACAGGTTTTCCCCACTTCAGGAAGCCACACCAAATGATGTCAGCAAGTCATTTGCCTAGCATCGCAGAGAGTGAACTCAGAGCATGCAGCACGGACAACACTTCATACAAGCAGTCAGAGTGTGTCTGAGAGTCAAGCTACTTGCATCACCTGAAATGAGTTATATTTTTCCCATAATTATGTGCATTATAACAGAGTTAATATGTTACAAACTTACTCAAGAGACTATTACAGTAATAAAGAGTTATGATTTGTTCAGGTTACACTTTCTTAGTTAGTTTGTTGTCATGGATGTTAATTTGATTTGTCAATCTGTTCAGATGTGTTTGAATAATTACCTTGTTTGACTTCTGTATTTAAGTTCCTGTGTTTCTGTTCTTAGTTGTCTGGTCTCGTCTATGTTACGATTATGTTTTGTTTGCCTGCCTCGCTGTGATTATATTCACTTTAGATTATTAAAGACTTTTGAACTTGATTCCCTTATCTTCATGCGTTTGTATACAGCCAAGCTGTGATGTATGCAATACCTGCTATACTGTGCAACTAAGTGCAAATAGCCTACTTTGTGAGTCTTGCACTAAATAGCATCCCTTACAAAAAAATAAGTATACTTCAAGTTCATTGCCTTCAGAGCAGGCAACAAAGCAGCACTAAGAACAGCAAGGGCCAAACTGCCCCGGGCCATCAAAGAGGCAAAGCAGTGACACGTTGTATGTGGCATGGCATGCAAGCCATCACCAACTATAGGCCAACACCACCTGCATGTGACAGTGATACCTCCCTCCCAGATGTGCTGAACGACTACATGTTTTGAGGCACAGAATGACACCATGGCGAGGAAGATCAACCCCTCCTCCCGAATCTGACGACCAAGTAATGTACTGTGTACCACGGAAGGCTGCAGGTTCAGACAACATTTCTGGCAAAGTGCTCAGAGGATGTGCAGAACAGCTGGCAGATGTTTTCACTGACATCTTTAATTTCAGTTGTTACGTCCAAAGGGATGTAGGGGTTTATTTTTTGTTAGTTTGTATATGATGTGGGGCTTGTTTCTGTGTGCTTTCTGCTTGTTTCTGTGTTGCTCTTGCTCCTCCTAATGTCCACTTGTCATGATCATGAGTGCAACCTGTTTCCTGACTTGTGTAAGACAAAAAGAACCTCAGACACTTTGATCTTCTGAGATATGGACACCACAAATAATGCCATTCGTCTCCACACCCCACAGAGTGAAGTTGCGGGAAAGCTTCTTTCCCTCCTGTCCTTCCTTAACATTTGTTCCTTCTCCCCCCACTTCTTTCTCTTTACACATTCTTCTCTTCACTTATAAAGATTATATAAAATTATAGTGTTCTATGTCAATATAAGTGAGCTAACAGAAATGGTTGGTATCATTTAAAATGTCTCAGTGCGACTGGTACAATGGTCTCATCTCCACATGGTAAGCCAAATGGTAATAAGGGTTTAGATATACTTTGCTTATTGGGTGTGGACTTTTTCCCAGGGTCCTTCCTCCAAATTACCTCCAGTTCCTCGACAAGGTGTGAACTCCTTGTGTCTATAACTCTAGTCAATGCAAATTCCTATTGTAAGTTTATTCCCCAAATTGGGGAATGTTTTGTCTTGGTCTTAGTATAAAGAAATTGTCACAGGTGGAATAATGGTGAAGCAGGGATTCAAGTGCAGGAAATGAAGGATCTTTAATTAAGTAGTAAAATAAAACAAAAACACAAACAAAACTACCCCAAGGGGGATAACAAGACAGGCATCGACATAATCTAGTAGATTACGTTAAGTCCATACCACCAGAAGTCTAGGCCAGGGCAGTTTCTAGCCTTTTTGGCACCCTAGGCGAGATTCCTATTGAGCTATCCTATTGATCTAGGATTAGTCAATGGCCTCTGTTAATGACCAACTGTACGTACACACCGCCGCCGATTTGAGCTGCAAAGAAGCTCTGGCCGCCCTGTCAAGGACGCTTGTCAAAAAGTACGGGGAAGCTTGTTGACGCTTTGGCAGCACTGACGTAGCAGCATTCTATGTTCGATCATGGGAGAAGAGAAGTGTCACACCATGAAATGTAAACAGAAAAAAACAAGCAATACATTGACACTAGAAACCTTTTATAATGACAGCATTTTTATAACCGTTTTGGTCACATTTTAATTTTCATGTAGGTGCAATCCTGCGGGTATTAAAAGAACATGGCAGCAGCTGAAAATTAAATATAAAAACATAATTCAATCAGGTTAGGCTTGAGCATATCATGGGTGTAGGCTACCTGACTTTACAAACATTTGACATATTAAATAACTAAATAGCATCCAGTGTCTAGCAGTGCAGCAGCATTTTTTGCTGAGGGAATTCCTGGAGGGACTTCAGAGCCACACTCTTAGAAGAAAAGGTTCTATATAGAACCTTAAAAGGCGCTACGTATTTGGAACCCCTAAAAGGTTCTATATAGAACCCTTTTTAAGGGTTCAATCAAAAGAACCCTTTAGGGTTCTTTGTAACCAGGAAAAAGGTTCTATATGGAACCTTTTAGGGGTTCATTCATTATCATTTGTTTTGTCCTTTCCGGATTAAATATTTCATATTATTGACAAACATCAAGACCCTAAAATGTAATTCACATAAAAAAAGTCACCCATGAATACTGAAAAAAAGCACACCCAAAGTGCATAGAACTAGTAATTTATTTATATTAACAAAAATAATTACTATTACTGAAAGAATGCTACTGTAATTTCAAGTATTCAAGGCTTTAAATGTACAAATCAACATTAAAACATCAACCATTTAAAAAATATCTCATAAATAATGAAAATAGAGTTTCACCTACATCTACATATTACAAAATAAGTCCATAAAATGTACAAAATTACATTAATCTATCACTAATAAATAATGCAAATATACAGATTTATCTAAATTCCCATCAGTGTTAGAACAACATCAAGTCACTCAAAACTACAAATCCATATTAATATAACTCACAATGGAAATATACAGATATAGAAGTACTTCAAATCTACAAATTCATATTAATATCACTCATAAAGAATGTGAATACATAGATTAAAATTCAGATCAGCATTTCAGAACATCTAGTACTTCAAATCTACAAATTTACATTAATATCACTCATAAAGAATTGTAATTACAGATTCAAATTCAGATCAGCATTTCAGAATAACATCAATCGCCTCATATTTACAAATTTACATTAGCACTATTCATGACATATCAAAGTATTATGATAATTGATTATACATTTTGAGCACTGGGACAGACAGTTTTTTTTAGCTGCTGGAGAGTTTAAACAGGTAGTGCTCATCAAAATGCATTGTGTGAGTGATGTGCTTGGGGTATTCCACACTGAATATGAAATAAGTAGCAAAGAGGCACTCCATTGCCTCCATCACTGGTTGATGGTTTGGAGCCATTTGCAGACATCATCTGTAATCTTGAAAAGGAAAACAGGAAGTTACTATTAATTTCACATCATGTACATGTCACTACTTTATTAACCTCTTAGTCTACCATGAAAAAAAGTAAAGTTGTATTCTGTAAATGTAAATATTAAAGTAAATATTAGTAGAATTTCTAAATAATTTCTTGATTTTTCATATAAAATTGCCTAAAACTTTAAAATGAACAATCATGATGCCTATGTAAATTTCTCAAAAACAAATCTTCTACAAAAAGCATTAAACAAATTTGTATTTGAACAGGCAATTTAAAAATGTTGCTGAGGGAAAAAGGCTCCAGCCTCCCCACAACCCTAAAGAGAAAAAGTGATTTAGGGAATGAATGGATGAAGGGGGATAAGAACATGTGAATAGACCCTAATTGTACAGTCTACAAGCAAGTGCATTCCAAGTAAAGATACAGTGTCAATTTAATACACTTGTTATCAAGGCTGATTAATTGTAGTTAAAGGGATAGTTCACTTTAAAATGAAAATTCTGTCATCATTTACTCACCCTCAAGTTGTTTCAAACCTGTATGAATTTCTTTCTTCTGCTGAACACAAGGGAAGATATTTTGAAGAATGTCAGTAACCAAACAGTTAACTGGAACCATTGACTTTCATAGTATTTTTTTTTTCCTACTATGGAAGTCAATGGTTCCAGTTAACTGTTTGGTTACTGACATTTTCTTTTAGTGTACTCTCAGT
Organism: Abramis brama; assembly: GCF_963993115.1. Classification (NCBI taxonomy): domain Eukaryota; kingdom Metazoa; phylum Chordata; class Actinopteri; order Cypriniformes; family Leuciscidae; genus Abramis; species Abramis brama. The sequence continues at coordinate 29,828,158 of NC_139978.1, read as the reverse complement.
AAACTACTAGTTTAGTAGTTTTATACTACAAGTTTTCTTTAAGTGAACTTAACTTTATACTTATAGTTTACTATTTATATATAATTTTTGCACTTGCAGTAGGCCTATACTACTATGTTCAAAAGTTATTACTTGAAAAATACCTTTAACTGTACTTTAATTTTAAAAACATTTTATTAGCTTCATGCATCCTTTTTATATCAACACTTGAATGTTGGTAAGTTTCATAAAGAAAGGCAAAATTTTAAATGAAAAAGATGAGAAAATCAAATTTTTGTCAAAGACTACGCCTTGATCAGATTCAGAAACGTGATCAAAACACAGATGGAGTAGATCGAGTCCAACACCCCCAAAGCTTCACAGTCGTTTTCTCTTCATGGGTTACACTGGAAAATTCAGTCAATGGTGGGAAAAAGTAGAATTAGAGTAAATTCCTATGTACACTACCAGTGGACTAGCCTACACAAAAATTCAGATACGCAGAATTAGAAACATATCTGTTTTATATCAATATTTTCAAACAATGTAAGTTTCATAAGACTGTGTATGAAAAACTATGTAAAAAAAAGTATATTTAATAGGCTACTCGATCAAATTAATTATACTTTTAAGTATATCTCGATCAAAACATTGAGTACAAGTAAAGGCCAAATATTCTTGGACTTTTCTTTCAGTATAAGTCAAGTACACTTAAGTGTAATTAAGTATATTTCTGAGAAGTACATAAAGTATATTTTTGAGAAGTATATAAAATGTAGACTGAAAGTATGCTTTCTTCTTTTTAGTTGAAAAGAAATATACTAATAGAACACTTGAATAAACTTATTTTTCGTAAGGGAATTACAAGATCAAGTTCAGTTCCATGCTTATTTTATTTATCTCTATAAGCTATTCCACCCGAAAGCTTGTTACTATATAAACTTGAACATGTTAGTTTATAAGACAGTGTGTAATATTATGTTTAAAAAAAAAAATCTAAATAGTAAACACAAGTACAAGCCAAGAATACCTAGAATACTTAATTATACATATAAGTTTATCTCGATCAACAAGTACAGGCCAAATATACTTACACTTTTCTGTCAGTATAAGTCAAGTATACTTAAGTGGAATTTGAAGTATATTTCTGAGAAGTACATAAAGTATATTTCTGAGAAGTACATAAAAAGTAGACTGAAAGTTATGGAAGCAGATTAGTCTCAAATATAATTCACGCAAAAAACATGATTCACAAATGCGTAGACAATTTCACATGCATGAAACCTAATTCACGTACACACAAAAAAAATCCACGTGCGTGAAAAAAAAAATATATTCACAAAAAGCAATTCACATGCGCAAAATAAAATTATATAATCATAAAATACATTTCACAAATGCAAAACACAATTCGTAGATATACAACTGTGCACAAAAACCTTTGAATGTTTAAAATGTACGAGTGTATCCTTGCATTTGAATGTGCAAATCGTCATTCACGTACGAATCGCCTTAGATATGTGTGTGTGTGTGTGTTTTTGAGACTTTCCTGGCAGCATAACACTTGTAACACAGAGCAGGTACTCTTTAGCCAATCAGATTTAAGCTTATCAATCGACCAATCAGTATCACGTGAGGGCGGGCCTACCTACATGTCACCTCATCAGGGCTGCGTTCAGCCCCGACAAAACGTTGCACAACGTTTTTTAAACAGAAACGGTGATGCGTTGAACACACTGTTCTGATGACGTAAGAGTTGCAACTATGGCAGCTGAGAAGGCTATTCTTTGTGTTCTTTGTGAAGAATTTTCGGAGCCTGATGAAGTCGGTATAAATATGTGTTTAATACTACAAAATATGCCCGATGTTACAGTTACTGCACTTGCCGCCCAGAACAAAAGAGAACATCCCAATTGAGTGAAGGGATTGCTGAAACTGAAATGGAAGCACACATCTTACCTAATTCAGACTAAAACACATCTATTTAGCCTCACATACTGACTTTATGTAGTTCATACTGTTTTAATACCCTGTATTTTCTTTCTCATTTTTAGGAAAAGCACTTAATTACCATTGTTTATAGGCCTACCAATACTGCAATGAAGCTAAACATATAAACAACTACATCATTATGCTGATATCCTATATTTTTTACAATAAAACTTTCGACAAACATGTCTTCTAATATCCTCAGTTGTTGCGTATACCGAGCTGCATCGAACACATTTGTAAATGTAATACTTTCCTTAAACCCATTGTGCGAGTTCACTTTAATACCACGTGCTTTATATACATGTTGTTGATTGGACTGCAGTTCTGACACACCCACCAAACAAGAGAAAACGTATCTCACACCCCGTTGCACACCGGTGCACGCCGCTTCCAGGAAACATGACGTTCAACCCGGAAACCGTAGCAAAACGTTGCGCACCGTTTTGAACTTGAACATGCCCCAGCTTTCGACCAGTTCATGGCTGAGCAGAGGTAAGTGCAGTTAATCATTCATTTCTGTGTTAACTGAAGTTAAAGAAGTTTGAGATCAGTTGAAGCAATAGTTTATTAACTATTAACTGATGTAAGCAAGTGTTGTTGTAATCAGATGTCCCATATCGTGTCAAAAATGAAGAAGAATGATGCTTGTTTTGTTGTATTTTAGCTGAAGGTACAGACAGCTCTCACAGCTACAATCACGCTAATGATTGAAAAACAATCATCTGTGGTCAATACCCATCGAAATTGTTCTTTAAATAGTGAATAGACCTATTTTAATGAGCAGCCAGTGTTTTTTGCCATTTGTGTATGATGTTAAATTATTATTAACACTTGTTTCCCTGCATTTTTCAGGATTACTCACCTTTGGTGTGACATCTGGATAGCAGTCACGAACATCTTAATTCATGTTGTTTCTTTATTCTCTTTTATACTTTTTTTTTTTTGTATTTATGTCTTAATTGGTAACACTTTATTAAAACGTTTCATTAGTTAACATGAACTAATAATGAACTGCACGTGAACAGCCTTTATTATTTTTTTGTTAATGTTAACATTTACTAATACTTCATTAAAATCTTGTTAACATTAGTAAATGCACTGTAAACTAACAATGAACAGCTGTATTTTTAACTAACGTTAACAAAGATTAACAAACTCATGGTTATTTAATACATGAACTAATGTTAACTTAGTTATTGTACCTTATTGTAGAGTGTTACCAATATATTCAACATGCATTTCCTTATGCTGTATTGTAATCTCAAGGTTTTTAAATAAGGTTTTTTATTGTCATCTTAAGGTCTCACAGGACAATATTGTGAAGCATTAATTTGACTTTGCCTAGTAAAATAGGCAAATCTGATTTTATGCTGATAAGACAAAGGTACTTATCAAAGAGAGGTAATTAAGATTATGCGACTAAGATTACTCAGTAAACTCTATTCAAATACCATCACTTAATTTCCCACATCCTCTGTCTGCACCTCTTGTACTATAGGGTTTTAGTACTTTAAATATCAGGACAAAATCTTATATGTCCTAACAGAGAGGTCTACTGATGACCGGACTGAACACAATTCATTTTTTAACTTTTCACTTGATGTATTGCACTTATATTTATATACTTATAAAGCAAAGTAGACTCTGACTGGATCTCACAACTCCTGAAGAGACGTATATTTCTCTGTACTGAATATTGTGCTTCACAGTTTAGACTGTCAGTTCATGATCTTCATATGTAACAGGAACATTAATCATGATCAAGTCATTTTATATATTTTATTCCCAAAGGATTCGAAAACTTTCAAATTAATAAAACGTGTACATCAAATTGAACTATGTCTGAATCTTTTAATTCTTACAAGAACATTTAATAATGCATGCATAGCAAGGCTTTATTCCTAAAGCATGTACATAATAGTCCGCAGGAGACAAATGAATACAGTAACAATGCATCACTTTCAACCACTTGTTGAAACAACTGTCAAAATGGATGGCTTGCAACATGACTGTTTTCAAAGAATTACAGTAGAAATGGTAAGATCACAGTACTGGTTGTCTGCAACTTCATACATCATCTGTCTTGCCTCAGAGTGGCGAGCATGGCTCCTGTTTTACAGCTTGCCAGTCCTGAATGGTGTACTTCAACCATGTTATGTGAAGCACCTAGGCCTTCTGGTATCAGCAGTAATTCTATTTTGATAGGGTTTGATAGTGAAGATAAGCCCTGTCTGTTTTTTCTTTTCTGTTTTATGGCCTTGAGTGCGAATGTCCTCCTAGATATTTCTTTGGCCTTCTTTGATGTGAAATGACTTGACGCCATTGGGAAACACTACATTACTGACAGAACAAGGACCCGGAAGAAGAGGCTCAACGAATATTTGGAAACAGACATGCACAGTCTGTGAACTCCAGACCAAAACCGTTCACAGCGTCGACTGCAAAGGGGTCAAAGTCATTTCAAATCAACGACCAGTAGTCAGCGGAAGGCCGAAGAAATATCTAGGAGGACATTCGCACTCAAGGCCAGAAAAAAAAAAAAAAAACAGAAAAGAAAAGAAAAGAAAAAACACTGTGAACTTGGGTCATGTGATAACAGGAAGTGGTGGTGGAGGGGTGTTTGATAGTGATGATAAGCCCTGTCGCTTATCATCACTATCAAACACCCCTCCACCACCACTTCCTGTTATCACATGACCCAAGTTCACATTTAGGCCATCTAATGACACCTTAACCAGTTCCATTCATGGAAAGGCCCTGCAAAATCACAAGTGTGGGTTTGCCATGGGCTAGTGAGTGGACCTATAAATTTATATTATTCTGTGACAATACTGATCCCTAAGGTCAGTGAACTTCCATGCTGAAACTATAATCACCATGTTTGACAGATGAGGTGGTCTTTCAAGGGTTTTTCTCCAACAAACTGCTTTATAAAGTTACTGCAGTGTACTTTTTGATTAAACATCCTCCACAATACATTGTCAGCGGATGCTTGTAGGAACACTGTTAATGTAATCTCTTATATTATACTCATACAAAGTTTGTTAACTGACTGTTACTGGCCATATTGCCACAAAGGCTAGAAAATGTAGATGGTTAAAGAGGCATGTATTCATCTCACACATTAAGTATCAAGGGAGATGAAGCATGATAATTTATTAATGTGAATACTGAATGCACTGTATATATTGTCATGGTAGCAATGGTATCAAGTAATTCCTATAAATGTGAATGTAACGTGCAAATATTCTGTTGCAATAATAAAACTTATTTCAAACGGATGTTAATGTTCAAGAATCTATAGTTTAGTTTTATTTTATTTATTGTAATGCATTTGTATGAAAATTGATATAGTGGTATGTGTTGTATTGCAGGCCAAGTTTTTACAATATATTAATGTACTGCCCTTAAAGAACTCCTTGACATTGCTAGCCTAATTTCTATTTAATTGTCTTCTATTTCAGTCATTTAAACGTAGAAATAAACAAGTAACTTATTAAATGGACATTGTAAGTACTGGCTGCATAAATGTGTACAAAATAATGAGCTAAAATAAATCAAACAAAGACCATGCTGGTAGACCAGCATCATTAATGAGACCTTGCTGGTAGACCAGTATCACCAGCAAGACCATGCTGGTCCACCAGCATGGAAATTATGACGGTCTATGCTGGTTTTTCCAGCAGGGTATAAACCAACTTCCCTCATGGTCATTCCTGCACAAGAACATGGTCAACTAGTGCTTTGTATTTCATCAGGAACAAATGTCCTTTGACCCCATCCCCTTCATTTATCCTTTCCTCTCCTCTTCGTCTCCCACCACTAGGATTCAGATTCATTTTCCAAAGCACATAATCCCACATGGCCTTATTTATATTATACTCAGATTCTGATTGGTGTGTCATCAGTTTTGCTACTTAATGTATACACATGGATAAATGTGTGCTATTTGAGTTCACAGTGTGAAACTTGAGTTAAATATATTGTGTACTTGTGTTTTCTGAATGAGAACATGGTTAAACCTGTGCAAAATGAGAGTATTTTGTGTAGATTTTTGCAGAAAACATTGAGAAAATTGGAATGTGTGTGAAAACAGGAGAAATGTTTTAAACGATTTGAGAAACATGTCTTTGTTTCTAGAACTGAAAGAATGGTTTGGGAAATTGGGCCAACTGAATCAGTTATAGTGTGTATAACTGTAAAAACTGGAAATGGCATTGATGTAAGGTAAGAAATAAAGTAAAAATAAGTTGTTGCAAACTTTGTGCAAAAAAATAATAATTCAGAACAATGAAATTAACAGAATAATAAAAAGTATTTAGGCTACATTAGGCTAAATCACTGACAGACCCCCTCCCCCCAAAAAATGCTTTAGGGTTATGAGGGAAAAGGAGGAAACCAAATATTTCAAAAAAGTTTGGCATACTATGAATATGCATCACATCCTAACAAGTTCTTTGATTGTTCTTCAGTGTTGTGTTTGACCTTTGAAGTTGTAATTTGCTATTACTACGAACAGTAGTAACAGTATTAAGTTTCTCCTCGAAACGAGTAAAGCAAAACACAATATACTTTAAACAAAAATACTCAAAGTAAGCAGAAGTATCCCACAGCACTGTAATTTCAGAGTACACATCAGAAATGTAAAAACCTTAATTTGCCTTTGCAGCAATCATTTAATGCTTTGTGTGCATGTGAATGCCACTTCATCATATTACACTTAATATACTCTACTGATAAAGTTAAATTAGATTTAAAAGCGCACAATACAGATATTTCTATCTCCATATCTTGAGAAGCACTGTTTGATTATTTAAAAACAAGCATGAAGATTACAACTAGGATACTATTGCTGAGAAAGGAATCAACCACCCTTTTCATTTCAGTTAGTGCAATACACCACAGTCTGTTGTGATTGGTTTATCGCGTCGAAAAAAAAACAAAACCGCCCATTGCCATAGAGACAGAGCGCAACGCGTCATAATCTGAAGACCACGCCCACCGGGGGGGAAAACAATCCAACCGTCTCCATTGACTTTGCATTGCGAGAGGCTGCCTCCTTGTCATTTATGACTTATAACAAAAGACAGAAAAATGCCTAAAAGCTGCTGTGTGACAAGGTGTACAGCAAACAAGCTAAAAAACCCAGAAATAAGTTTTTATAATCTGTCGACCCCAAAAAACGAGCGTTTAAGGACACAAAAGTGGGTACAGGCTGGAACAAATGGGTAAATTGGGATCCTGACACTCAGTATGCACTAAAAAATGCAGTAAACATTTTGTCACTGGTAAGTCAAATATCCAAATGTCAGTTTTATATATTATAGTTTTGTAAGCTATAGCCTATAGTCTATGGTACCAATCACGTTAGTGAAGCATGAGTGGCACATGGTCATGATTGCATGATCTTCATAAAAAATTATGATAGCCTAAAAAAAAAAAAAATGCTTTAAAAAAAATGCTTTACAACATTGGGTCTAAGTGGCTTGGAAATGCCACAGAAAAAAAAACTAAAACTGTTTTTTAAACCTAAAAGCGCCAGGTAAACTCCGAATGACACGACAGACAGCACTTTCCATCAAGTTCTCCGCATCTCCAATAGCGTAAAGGAAAGAGCCACTCGCAAATAATCTTAGGGGCAATGCAAACAGTTTGTGTTGTAGTTAAAGCCCGACTCCGACAAGTCGAAAATAAATGTCCGTTTCCAACAAATAAATAATGTAAATGACAATCTCACGAGTCACGAAAAAAAAAAAATATCTCAGAAGTGCACTATCGCGCTGCGCTGGACTTCCCGTATCAGCTCCGATCGTGACAGAGGGCTCTGTCACGATCGCGACAGCACTGTATTCACACATGCATATGATTCACTGTTCAACCGTTTGCATGTTTATCCTACCCTTGGGTGCACACTAGGGTCAGGTTAACGTTCCAGTTTCATACATAACGCACTCATGACCACTCCATTACTACATTCTATCCTATATATCCCTTAATAAACATACACAAACACCAGATAAGTTCAGCAATACATATTTATTGTACTTATCTGCACGTTATCTCGTCATTAGTTGTTTGTTTGTGTTGCGTCTTTGTCCATGTTATCGGAAGCAAATGGCAAACCCCGGTGACGAACCAGAAGGGTATATGAGTAAATTCCCGTGTTGCGCATGCGCGATCACTCTGGTAACTGGACTGTCGTAAATGTTGTTTGTTTAGGGTTGAGTTAATTCATGTATGATAAGGAATGAGGTTTATGTGCATATATATATATATATATATATATATATATATATATATATATATATATATATATATATATTTAAGTGATGAATGTTATACAATGTGAATGTGTATATGGATGTTCTGACACTTATGTTATGTATATAAAAATGTATGTAAAGCTATAATACTTACCTCTGTGAGAATGTGGATGAATCCATGTGGGTGGAGCTTCTGCTTTAAAAGTCAGCCTTGTTTGACTGTTCTGGGGGATGGTAGTTGTGTGTACTTACCTTTCTGTAGAAGGATGTAACAGCCAAGGGCTGTCTGGATATTTTTACTCCAGGTTTCCCCATCTCGCTTATTTTTTTTTATTATTATTTTGCATATATATATATTTTTTCTCTTCAATAAAACAACTTGCACAAGAAGTGCTATTGCGGCCTTGCCATTATTTTCTTGTGGGGGACCATTTTTCTATCACGCCTCATCACAAGTGGTGTCAGAAGTGGGATTGGCCAGCCGCAAGACAGTGAGCATGGGGAGGCGGACCAGGAAGGGTCTGCGATCACAGCACAAGTTTGTCCAGGAGGATACGGGCGGGGATTCTGTGCTGGAGGAGGAGGAAGAAGAGCTGGAGATGGCCGAGGCGAAAGGGAGTTCGTCACGACAACAGTCAGTCGCAAAATCATCCTCGAACGAGATGGTAAGCCTGATGCGAGAATTCCTGACAGCACAGCAAAAGAGAGAAGAGGGTCTACTCTTTGAACTGCGTAGCCTGAGGGATTCACTGCAGCATCAGAGAACGCCACCAGTTTCACCTGGGTCGACACCGAGTCCGAGTCCCCGAATGGAGCTTCCTACTCCAATGAGACGGCGCCAGGAGATGACGTCACCAGGAGATGACGTCACCAGGAGATGACGTCACCAGGAGATGACGTCACCAGAGCGACAGCCATTGGGAGCAGATGCACCAACAGTGTCAGGTCTGACACCAAGACAGCCAACAGTACAGCGCTCAGAACCTGCAATGCCAGCCTATCACGAGGGGGAAGACATTGAAAACTACCTCCATCGATTTGAGCATTTGGCACGGACTTGGAATTGGCCAGAGGAAGAGTGGGCTTGTCGACTTGTGCCGTTGCTTACTGGGAAGGCACTTGAAGCGTACATCGCCATGGATGAGGAGAGTTCAATGGAGTATGGGGAGCTACGTGAAGCGTTACTGGAAAAATTTGACATTTCAGCAGAGACTTACAGACAGCGGTTCCGACAGACCTCTACGAAACCAGGAGAAACACCCACTGAGATATATCATCGTTTGAAGGGACTGTATGCTCGTTGGATAAAGCCACAACAGCGCACCAAGGAGGAAATCGGTGAACTGATTATTCTTGAGCAGTTGTTGCGTGTATTGCCGTATGATCTGCGTACGTGGGTGAAGGAGCATGAGCCTGCAGATGGACTGACAGCAGCCCGACTAGCAATGCAGTATGCTAACGCACGCCGAGGAGGGCGACCACACCAACCATCAATGATGATAAGAGGTACTTCAAAGACTGAGCAGGACAAAGAAGGTACTGTTGCAAATGTTTCTATGAAAAGTTTGATTTGCTTTTACTGTCAACAACAGGGTCATAAAGCTGCTAATTGCCCAATGCGCAAACCTAAGCTGTCAAGCTACTGCTATGTGCCAAGGGGGGGCGACAATACAGACAGTTCTGAACTCTTTATGCACTGTTGCACAGTTTCTGTGAATGGACAGACCTTGAAAGCTTTGGTTGACACAGGAAGTTCAATGTCATTGATTAAACGTGGTTGTGTCCCTGAAAGTGTGATTAACTATGTGAAGACCATATCTGTACAATGTGTTCATGGTGACAAAGTTAAATACCCTACAGCTGAGGTTACAGTGAATGTCAATGAACAAATGTATTTGATGTGTGTTGGGGTAGTTGATAGACTTCCTGCGGACATGGTTCTAGGATGGGATGTACCAGTGTTGAATGACCTGTTAACCCGGTGTGATGAATCCACGAAAACTTTAACTGTGGTATCATGTCCAGTGGTCACACGAGCTCATGCCAATGCTGGTTTACAACCCCTGCCAGACTTGGATGATAGTGTGATCCAGAGCTGTAACAAACCTAGAAAAACACGTCGGCAACGCCGAATGGCAAAGTATTTGGGTATGCCAACACCCAACGTCTCAACCGATGGTCTAGAGGGCAGAGATTGGAAAATTCCAGACAAAATTGCCCAGTTACAGGAGGATGATGTTACTTTAAAGCCGTTGTTTGCCAAAGTAGGTAATGATGAGAGGAAAGTACAAACTCTTGGGGCTGAAACATATGTTTTGCAGAATGGTATTTTGTATGTGATGTCTGATGGTGTTACACGTCTTGTCGTTCCAAAATGTTGTAGGTCTCTGGTGTTACATCTTGCACATACTATACCATGGTCAGGACATCTTGCACACCAGAAAACATACCAAAGACTCAGTTCCCGTTTCTTTTGGCCTTCCATGTATTCTGATGTACTCACATACTGTGCCACATGTCATGTTTGTCAAAAAAAACAGTGCTGTTCGCAGGTCAACCAGAGTACCTCTGTATCCGTTGCCGGTGATCTCCACTCCATTCAGAAGAATTGCAATGGACATAGTTGGACCTCTGGAGAGGAGCAGTCTTGGTCATCAGTACATCTTGGTAGTGTGTGACTACGCTACTCGGTACCCTGAAGCGTTTCCCCTAAGATCGATCACAACTGCCAAGGTAATCAGTGCTCTTGTGCAAATGTTTTCCAGATTTGGAATCCCTGATGAGATCATCACAGACCAAGGTACCAACTTTACATCGAGCATTGACCTGGATAAACTCAATGAAGGATCGAAACACCAGGATAACAAGATGGTACCTGTCACTGCAGCCCTATCACTTTAAAATCAGACACCGTCCTGGGAAAGACAACCTAACGGCTGACTTCCTATCCAGATTGCCGGGTTCGTCAATCTAGGAGAGGAGGGAGGTAATGTGACAGAGGGCTCTGTCACGATCGCGACAGCACTGTATTCACACATGCATATGATTCACTGTTCAACCGTTTGCATGTTTATCCTACCCTTGGGTGCACACTAGGGTCAGGTTAACATTCCAGTTTCATACATAACGCACTCATGACCACTCCATTACTACATTCTATCCTATATCCCTTAATAAACACACACAAACACCAGATAAGTTCAGCAATACATATTTATTGTACTTATCTGCACGTTATCTCGTCATTAGTTGTTTGTTTGTGTTGCGTCTTTGTCCATGTTACCGGAAGCAAATGGCAAACCCCGGTGACGAACCAGAAGGGTATATATGAGTAAATTCCCGTGTTGCGCATGCGCGATCACTCTGGTAACTGGACTGTCGTAAATGTTGTTTGTTTAGGGTTGAGTTAATTCATGTATGATAAGGAATGAGGTTTATGTGCATATATATAGTATTATATATATATATATATATACATACATACATACATACATACATACATATACATATATATATATATATATATATATATATATATATATATATATATATATATATATATATATATATATATATAAAATTTAAGTGCTGAATGTTATACAATGTGAATGTGTATATGGATGTTCTGACACTTATGTTATGTATATAAAAATGTATGTAAATCTATAATACTTACCTCTGTGAGAATGTGGATGAATCCATGTGGGTGGAGCTTCTGCTTTAAAAGTCAGCCTTGTTTGACTGTTCTGAGGGATGGTAGTTGTGTGTACTTACCTTTCTGTAGAAGGATGTAACAGCCAAGGGCTGTCTGGATATTTTTACTCCAGGTTTCCCCATCTCGCTTATTTTTTTTATTATTATTTTGCATATATATTTTTTTTTTCTCTTCAATAAAACAACTTGCACAAGAAGTGCTATTGCGGCCTTGCCATTATTTTCTTGTGGGGGACCATTTTTCTATCACGCCTCATCACAGAGCCGCAGTCTAATCCTGTTTACATGAAATAAGCCTGCTCCCGAGCAGGTTTAAGCTTGCACACCTGTTGCTATGACAGCAAGTCCAGGATGAGCGTCGAAGAACCAAACAATCCAAGATCATGCCAAATCGCCAACAATCAAATCCAGCTAAGTGAGTTAGCGACGTATGAAGAACGGGCCCCTGCACACAAAAACAGTTGGGATCACCAACACTCAAAATCAAAATAAATAGTGTTCCAACCTTTTACAGTCTATGGTTCCAACCTGGTTCCAACCAATCACCGACAGGGGTGGATGTTGTGAGGTTTTGCGCTCGTGCACGGCTGCCTATGACGGCTGCACGCGAAAACCTCACAACACCCACCCCTGTCGGTGATTGGTTGGAACACTATTTATTTTGGTTTTGAGTGTTGGTGATACCAAATGTTTTTGTGTGCAGGGGTCCGTTCTTCGTACGTCGCTAACTCACTTAGCTGGATTTGATTGTTGGCGATTTGGCATGATCTTGGATTGTTTGGTTCTTCAACGCTCATTCTGGACTTGCTGTCATAGCAAAATGTGCGCAAACTTAAAGCTGCTCGGGAGCAGGCTTATTTCATGTTAACAGGATTAGATCCCGGCTTCATAAGCGGAGCTGATACGGGAAGTCCAGCGCAGCGCGATAGTGCACTTTCTGAGATATATATTTTTTCTCGTGATTCGTGAGATTGTAGTTTTTTGTCGCTTTTAGGTTTAAAAAACAGTTTTAGGGTTTTTTGTGGCATTTCCAAGCCACTTAAGACCCAATGTTGTAAAGCAGTTTTTTTTAATTTATTTTTTAGGCTATCATATTTTTTTATGAAGATCATACAATCATGACCATGCCGATTACAGATATGTCACTCAGGCTTCACTAAAGTGATTGGTACCATAGGCTACCACAGACTGCCATCAAGGCCTCAATGAAGGGGATTATGTGAACAGAAAGGGGGTTCACAATGTAAATGTGCAGCCCAGTTACTATTGTGATTCTTAATATTCCAGATTAGTAATATTATATCAAATAAAAAAAAAGGCAGTTGACTAAAATCTTCCATATCAAAAATGTGAAAGCAAAATGGCCAGGATCTGTGCATGACTTAAGAATTTCACATTTATGCACATTATTTGAAAGTGGTAAGGAAAGTTCCACAATTAAATATCAAGCTCACTGTATTACATACACTTATGCTGATCCTAACAGAACTGCATTTTTTCATAGGTGATTATGACATGTTCCTGCCTGCAGACAGGTGTTTTATGACCCCATTCCCTGACCCAAACCAGTTACAATGCAGCTCTAGCCAGGACAAGGGCACACAATGAAATGAACTTTGGCTAACTAAAGGGAAGATTTCAGTGTCTGAAAAGTCTGGGGTTGCACACCTGACAGGGCCTGTGACATTGTTGCATGTGCCATATTACACAACACTGCCAAAAAAAAAAAAAAAAAAAAAAAAAAAACACTTTTCATTAATGTTTAATAAAAGACAAATATGCTTAGTTCCTTGAGTTTTATTTCAATTGTTCTTTGTAAAGAAAAGCCAGTGGTCAAGTGCCTGCAACAAGAGATATTATACACATGCCTCATTCAACAAATAAAAAGAAAAAGTTGGCTATACACTGCCCACCTGTAGGCCTATGTCTCCTCTGTCTGTGCAGACTCTTCTGTAGGCCTTTCTGTAGATGTGGATGCAACTTATATTGCAGCCATAAAGCATACAAGTATAAATTAAGTAAAGTTATTTATGCACTTGCAGGTAGGCTAGTTCCTCCATATGACAGTTATCTGAGAGGGTTTATTCACTGTCCAGTGCAATGGAAACAAATGGACATTACAGAGTCTTATACTTTCTTTCTTTTGGAAAGTTAGAAAATGTCCATTTACTGCACATATTTCAGCCACTTTCTTGGGAACAGATACAAGTGTTGGTGTATTATGTAAAATTGCACAAAAGAGGAAAACACAATGACATTACAATGAACTACACTTGGGAAACATGTGATCAATAACTCATGGCAAAATATTTTTACATTAACATAAGTTTATCAGTTTTCACTTTCACAAGTCAAAGCAATTCATCATTACTCAAGATTTAACAGTTGAAATGACTATACGGCCTTAATTTAATGCAGCAAAAAATATTTTACAGTGTAGGCTACTAAGATCTTTTCTATTTTTTTCTCAGCCTTTTTTTTGGTTGCTTTTATAAACAGACAACCATTTATTTAACAGTGCCTTTTATAGAAGAGAAGAGACTATAATATAACTAAAAATTACCATTTATGTAGAATATTTTTGTTCTTCACTTTTATTTGTTCCCATGTTCTAGAGTGGTGACTCTGACATTACAATGAACAAAGTAATTATGCAATTATTAAAAAACAAATAAGGCTAATAAGTGATAAAAACAAATAACATGGACACTTCTAACGGATTTAAATTGTCTGCTACTTTTTGCCAGCCCTCTCTCCTGGCTTTTGCAGACTTTGAGGTGTTCCCTGGCGTTTTGATTAAACATTAAAATTCCGAATAAACTTCGACTATCTTGCTCTGCTGAGGAGAAAAACTGTGCGCGCAGCGTTGCTGATCAATGTTTCTACTATCGATACATATCCCCTTTTAAACCAGCGCATGAACGCGCAGTTATCTCAGATAACTCAATCCAGCGATACTAATCATAAACAGGTGTGTTCGAAGAACCCAATTAGCCGGATCATGATTAGCACGATGATATCATCTTGGATGTGTCATTTGATCTCGGATGTAATAAGCAACGTACGAAGAACGAGCCCCTGCTCTGTCGTCATTGGAAAGGCAAGTCAACTGTGTTGTTATCGACGCTAGCTGTCCTTGTTTGTTGGTAGCAAGGATAGTAATATCACTGTGAGAACAGTAGACTCAGTATGAAATCTTAATAATTTAATCCCAATTTTTTCCCAGACATGAAAATATCCGAATGATGTGTCATTAGTAGCCCATTGAAATAATCTTTTTTTTTTTTTTTTTTTTTTTTTTTAATGTTTATGGACAGTGTGTGAAAATTTGTGTTTATGTCCAACCATAAGCCGGTGGGATAATGTATCTGATATATATATATATATATATATATATATATAACTGATATTAACACATTATCCCACCACCGGTCACAATTGTGACTGAACATAAAACACATTTTTTTCACACACTTTCCATAAGCATTTAAAATGCTTTTAAATGCTTTCCTCCACCTGTTCTGGAATCCAGGCGCACAGCAGCTGTCCACCATGTTGAAATAGTAATTGTTTTGAATTATTATTCGATCCGACCGCTATCGATAACGCAAAAGCCGCTCTGGTTGACTGCCAAAATGGCGGAGTTTAGATTGCATGACGTCAGCCTATAGCCTAACCATTTCAACCATAGATATCATATATAAACGCTAGATGTCTTATGGCGCAGTCACTTCCGGTGTGGTGAATAATCGGGTCCGGCTGAAGAAATGGGTCCGGGCTGAGGACCCAAGCAATCCGATTGGCTCAAAGCCCGTTTTATGGGTAATCGCTTTAGTGCCTGGTTACAAATCATACAAAATCACTTTATTATAGAAGACGTTTGTACTACGTTATAACGAATCATTAATGTATTTAATGTATTCTAAAGTATACGTTTCATATACTAGTATTTAACCGAAGCTATAGATTGTGAAATTAAACATTTCTCGTTGGTATTGTTTTTTAGTTAGCTTAGATAATAGCATAGCATACAGCTAACGTTATCCGATGATCGTGATTCGTGCTATGAGCTTTTCCTGAGCTTATACTGCACTGATACTGCCTTACCATATTCACAGCCATTCGTAATGCAATTATAATTATGTAATTATTTTGTACACTTTTATTTATTAAAATATTCTTAAAATAATGCTTATTTGTGTATATTACTATTTTTCGTATTACCAGTTTAGACATTTAAATAAATTACAGAATGCTAGCTATGTTTTGTGGGTATAAATATTAAATCTAGCCTTGACTAAAGAACAGTATAATAAAATTATGGAATCACAATTTTTAATGTAATTAATCAAACCCCTTAATTCATATAATAATCTTTTATTTGAAAGAAATAACATTTTTAAAGTATGTTTTGTGACAAAGTTATTTGTTATTAAGCAATGGGGCATAAAATGCTTTTTTATTACAAGCATGTCATTTGTGTACTAATGCATATGATTTATGTCAGAATTAATTCTTAATACAGAACATCATACAACACAATAACATTTAATGTAATAAAATGAGAGAACCAAAACTTATATAAAAATTTAATTAAATTACACAATACAATACATAATGAATTCAACTGAATTATGAGATGTAATATATTACATTTTTATTAACACAAAACTACAAGCAAAATGCACATCGTTTTAGGACATTTATAGAGCTTTTTAAAATACACAACAATACAAAGCAGCTTTAAACAAACATACTCTAGTATGTATTTACTTTCCTAAACACTTTTGTGATAGTCCTCTGGCTATACATTGTGGAGATTTAAAAACAATTAATGTTGAGTTAGCTGTGTTAAAATATTTAATGAACTGTAAGGTTAAAGTTTTTTGAGAGCTAATGAGACACAAATAGATGCAGTGTCTTTTGCTGTATGAAAAGTCAGATCTTTAGTTTGAAGTAAATTCATGTTGTATGTGCAGTCAATTCTTTGTGGAACCATCCTAAGGCCTAGATGATGCAGTCAGTCAGTTTCCCCTTTAGATGGTGCGGTCGTGACCTGGTAGGTGAGGAGGCTGGACTAGGTGTCATGGACTGACTTGAGGAACTCTGTAAAAACACACAAACAACACGTCACATGCAACTGTACACTTGCAGTCCTTAGTGCTATGGAACATCACTCACTGTTTTTGCTTTGATATGCAAGCCCAAAGGTGCAACGCAGCTTCAGACGTAGTTAGCTCGTTGAACCTGGGTGCCATGGATGGACTGGCTTAAAAGGCTATTTTAATGACACACTCCACAAGATAAGATATATCAGCCCAAAAGTGACTGAAACCTTCCGTTCGTCTCAGTATTGTAAGGCTGATCTGTACAACAAAAGATAAAAAAAAGTAATTACTTAATGAGTTAGTTTAATGAGTTAGTTCACAAAAACATATAAAAATCAGCCATCAGTTTCTTCCAACATATTATCAAATGATACCAGGGTGAGAAAATGATGTGTTTTTTTGGTGATATAAAAAATTCGAGTACTTATTTGTACCAACACAATCCCATAAAATGCTTACCTCAGGAATCAATTCACACATTACAAGGTCGATATGTTCAAGCTTTTTGTCCTTCTTCTGCTCAAACACAATGTTGTCGATGTGTCCTAAAAGTTCCTCGGCATGTGCTGACAAGGCTGGATGAAAGCTCTTAGGTTTTGCCATTTTCCCAGTCTTCATTTGCCACCATTTGTTCCACGTGGGTTTCACCAAGCCTTTCACAATTCCTTGAAACAACTCCTGAAAAAAATATTTAGTATAGCAAACAATATCTAGCCATTTAAAATTTTGTAAGGTCTTATATGTGCCTGAATTTCAGCATCACTGACAAGAGAACAAATTCCTTTTTTTTCCACCTCCTCGACTGTCCTAAATTTAAAAAATCAACGATCTACTTGATTTATTAAACTTTTAAGTTGATTTATATAATTTTCTGAAAGACATTTCTTTATACGTCATATGCTGAACAGCATATGCTGCCATTGATGATGCGTGATATCTTCTCAGATGCCACAGATCTTCTCCCTGTATCACCTCGTTTTTCATAGAGGTCCATCTGTCCCTCACCTCCATTTCTGCCATCTAATGCAATAAACACAGTTGTTAAAGTAATGTAGATAAAAATAAAATAAAATAAATAAATAAAAGCATTTTTTTTAACTTACTGTACAAACCAAAACCCCACAGTTGTTAGAGTCAGCCAGCCTCCACTGTTCTGGGTACTCAACAGTCCATTTTCCCAAGTCCCAAGTATTTCGGAAGGCATTGCTTTTGTACAAAAGAAAAAAGAAATTAATACATGTACATTAGTAAATAAAGATCACAATTTTAACATTTACAAAGCACATAATACCATAGTATAGCCAGGTCCATCGCAGAAATTGACTTGTAGTTGCCAGTGGGGTCGTAAACTCGAATACGATTCATCAATCCATCCAAGACCTTTACAACATAAACAGAAACCGCTTTAACCAGAGTAACAACTGTTGAGCAAAAATGTATTTTTTTATCCATACATACCCACAAAATGAAGTGGTTTCCCTTTTCGGGGCTCTGTCCACCAACAATTCTTGGAATAAGGACTGTGTCATTCTCATCAAGGTCCTTTAAAATATTTTTAAGTAAATAAGTAAGTAAATGTGTCCCCTGCCACTGAAATTTAATTAATAGATTTTCATTTACCTTCAGACAAGAAATGTGACTGTCATCCACATGGTTCTTGATAGTGAAGGATCGCCACCAGAGAACGAACGTGTGCACCTGTAAAGCAGTTCCACCATGTGCTTTACAGAGCTGTGCAATCCTTGTGTCAAGAATCTAAAAGAAATAGTAGATTTCAATAAAATGTTGTTGAATAATATAAGAAGTACATATAGGAGGTTCGTGTACAAATGACCATACAAATAAGCTGCCATTGGACGCATATGGAGGGCTCGCTTGAGTCCCAAAATTTCTCCAATCATGCATTCATGTCTATGTCTCAGCACCCTCTAACAGAATCCACAGTTTCAAGAATATCCGAGAAACTTTATTTTTCGACCCAAAAGATAGAAATAAGATAGAATACCTTATAGATATTTTGGGTCGCAAAATAAAGTTTATCTGATCTTCTTGAAACTGTGGATTCTGTTAGAGGGTGCTGAGACATAGACATGAATGCATGATTGGAGGCTCTAGAGCCTTCCAGAGCTGAGATATGGAGATCCCACAAAGCATTTATTCCATTTATTCCATTGATGAGTCGCGTTAAATTGTTTTTAAAAACCTGTGTAACATATATATATTGCCCTTTCGTTGTGTGCAAAAATATTGTAGATGGTAAAAAAACATTATCTCTAATAGTTTTTTTTTTTTGTAATGTACAAACGGCATGGCAATATCATTACATCTTTGCATTAGAATATACAGAACAGGTGCATAAAAGAAATACAAATACAACAAGAAAAATGATAATCATAGTATTAAACAAAAAAGATTGAAAGGTTAAAGGGGCTTGGTTGTGTTTTTGTTTTGTAAATCATATTCTTCTTTAATGCAAACACTATTTATTGCATTCTTCTTTTTCATCACTTTAAGGGCTTTTATATAAGACAAACTCATTAAGAATTTGTCTCTCATTTACAACTCTTCTCATTTATAACTCATTTATAAGTAAAGTAATATATTACAAGTAACATGCATTACATAATAAGATCACTTTTTGATTTTACGAGTAAAGAAACGCATTACAATAACGTACATTACGAAATCAGATATATATCTGTTTATATATTATTATTTATATACATATTTAGGCCTAATAAATAAGATTTATGTATCATACACATTTATGTCACGTACACTGTGTTGTGTACAACCTTAACAAAAACAAAGTACCTTCATGTTTACATACACATACATACATTAAGGTTATATGCACTACTTTCAAAGTTTGTCACCACAATCAACCTCATTGCACAAATAAATGCAAAGGCATTTGCAAATGAGAAATGTTCCAGAGATATCGCTGCCACCAAAGTCAGTCCACTTTCGCATCCCCAATAGCAGCTGAAATTTTTCACTTTTGCTCTAGAGCCCTGTGCTTTTGGTATGGCACTCGGGGCGGGCCCTGGGGTCACCGTGCCGAATTTGGGGCCCCTGGGACCTTTCTATAAAACTCCTACTAGCCAATTAATGTTAGAGGCTGAAAATGTTAGTTTTACGGTTAGGGTTAGTGAATATTTTTGCCTTCGCTCTACAGACCGGCGCTTTCGGTATGTCGATCGGGGCGGGCCCAGGGGTCACCGTGCCAAATTTTCTATAAAACTCCCACCCACCCATTAAATGAATGCATTTGCCACAGTGGTTTCGCGAACACCGCTTGGAAAGGGCCGATCGACTAGGGGGAGACATTTTCCATCTCGCCACGGCCCCCTGGAGCGGGCGGAAAAGTTTGGTGTTTAAAAAAGTTTCATTCTCGTTAATTAAACCACCCCTACTGTACTAAGCACACTCGACTGAACACATCACACTCATTTTCAAGTCATTTTAGTGCTTGATGTGCATAAAAAATGCAGTGTCCGTGAAACCATTATTTTGCATCCTCTGAATAGGTTGGATCTGGGACATTTATGTGTTTTTGCTCTCCCGTCATGTGTGATATCAATTCTCGTTAATTAAACCACCCCCACTGTACTAAGCACGCTCAAATGAACACATCACACTAATTTTCAAGTCATTTCAGTGTTTAATTTGCATAAAAATGAGTGTCCTCGAAACCACTATTTGGCGGCAAAATAGTGGCTTCGCGGACACGGTGGTTTTTAAGCTCAGCTTTCGAAATATTTTGATGAAACCTGTTTATCAGCACTCAGCGGGCTCCCCTGAATCCGTAGCACCAAGTGTCATCCCAAAATTCCACTGTCCGTGAAACCACTATTTTGCACAGTGTAACAAATGCTACCTGGGATCTCCATATCTCAGCTCTGGAAGGCTCTAGAGCCTCCAATCTTGCACTCCTGTCTGCGCATCAGCACCCTCTATCCGAATCCAAGGTTGCAAGAAGATCCAAGAAACTTTATTTTTCGACCCAAAAAAAACGACAGGGCGTAGGCCTTATAGTTTTTTTGGGTCGAAAAATAAAGTTTCTCGGATCTTCTTGAAACCTTGGATTCTGATAGAGGGCGATGAGGCGTAGAGATGAGTGCAAGTCCTGGCTCTCTACACCTCTCCTGAGCTGAGATATGGAGATCCCTTTTTAAATATGTACAAATAACTTTTTAACGTATGCTTTTCTGGTAACAGGGCTGACACAATGAGCGTGTCCCTGTCTTTCAGATATTACATGAACTCAAAGAAAAGAAGAGAACACTTGTCTTCTACCATCAACTTCATGAAAGGCAGATGATGCCAGGAGAAGTAGAAAAATCATACTGAGGGACATGCCATTTTCAACATTTCTGCAAGATGCTGTGCACAAAAATGTGATTAAAATCCTTTAAAAACAAAAGAAACAGAAATTAATTTATTCTTATATTATTAGACATATTATGGAAACTAAATTATAAAATATTTTATTTGTTTTATGGTTTATTAAGATTTACAGAGCTTTTTTTTTCTAAGGGACACAAAATGGCACGTTTACGTATAATGACCCAACTTTGATAGGACTCATTAGATATTGCTTGATGCTGCAATATTTTTTTTTACCTACAAGAGTCTCCTAGGATAGAAGGAATGGGTGGATATTCCGGAGCAACTTGGCATTTCTGACTGACCATTTGCCATCTTGGTTTGGAGGGGGAAAAAAATCGAAGCACAACGGCTTGCCACTTGGTTTAAATATATAGGATGATGCACCAGGGTGGGTCCACTGAAGAGGATGATGTGCAACTATGCCTTTAAAACCCGTGCAAATTTAAGAATTTTTTATTTTTATAGCTGTCCACTGTAGTGACCACTATGCATGAAAGGGTTAATCCATATAAAACAGCGATTAATCTTGCAAAGTACGTTTTGGTGTTACTGCTATCATTACGTTAGTAATTCATTAAGTTAACTAAAAAGTGTCGCTATGTTGTGAGAAGGTATTCCTTTGCAGAGATCCCAACCGTAACTAAGCATTTAACAAACAGAAAAAAGTGACATCTCATTACCAGATGTTCTCCAGTCCTAAAAGTAAAACAAAAACACAAACAATCTGTATTTAAAAGATCTTTTAGAAAGTCATGGACTCTTTTGAGCCTTTGTCAGTGATACTCTGAAATACTTCCCATGCCATGTTGGTGATATCATATATATATATATATATATATATATATATATATATATATATATATATATATATATATATATATATATTAAAATATTCTTACATAGGCTATATAAAATAAAATGACACAACCCTGTCTCTTTTTGTTAAATTTCAGTTTTATTGATCAATAATAGCAATTATGAAAGTATAAGTAGCCATACAAGTCAAGAAATAAAGTAATTAAACGATTCAGTCAAACATAAGTCAGCAGGCTACAACGTTAAAGATAAAAAGCCTAAATAATTTAACGTTATATAAAGTTATGAAACTAAAACTTTGCCCTCAGCCAAAACGATTTGCCAGGGAACAAAATATAGATTAATGATTTCAAAGATCGTCCCACAAGACGAATTATATCTCATGTTTAACCACTCCACTAGACTAGAGAGCAGCAGCAGCTCTAGCCGAGGTAAGGCTGTTCCAAGCGGGATACATGAGCGCTGAGCAACCGGTGATCCCTTGGATCTCACATCTCCGAAAACGTCAGATCAAATTTTTAAATAGGCGCTATCTGTATAAAGAAACAACATATTTGAGCTTTAAACAACTACATTATCGACTGAAAAACTCTTAAAACTACATTTCGTGACACAATAACAGTAGTATTTTTAAATTTCGCGGTCTTTCTCCTGCTATTGACGCAACTTGAGATTTTAAATATTAGCTATAGAATATACACGATTTACATATACAATATAAAATTTAATTCAATCTTACCTTGCATATAGCAGCGGGATTTAGCATTCTACATAAAGCTACCACATAATAACACTAAAACAGCTCACGTTAGCTACAAGTTATCGCGAGAACAGATTTAGATCAGGCATACTACTGGCATACTAATGGGGTCCTCAGCCCGGACCCATTTCTTCAGCCGGACTCGATTGTTCATCACACCGGCATCACCGTTCGGCCATCTTATGTCAGTGCTCTGTGCATTAAGGTGAGTGATCAGCATGCACACAAATCCTCATATCTCGCTGAAATATTGACGGATTTACAAACGGTTTGGTTTCTTACAAACGTTATTAACGTGGCTATAATTCCGAATGCTTGAACATGTATGTTATAATTTTTCATATGTATGCAGTGTATGTATGTAGTGTCATAACTACATCTCTGACGTTTATAACAAACCAAACCGTTTGAAAATCGGTAGAAAATTGGGCAAGTTATGGTTATTTAAAAGTATTTGCACCATTAAACGAGTGAGCGAGCGCACTGCCGCAAGATGGCCGCCACGTGCTGACGTCGACCTCCATTGGCCAGCAGCGCGCACGAGACATCTAGCCTTTATATATGATATCTATGATTTCAACGGCCTTTCGTCTGTTTAAGGAAGTGACGTATTTGGCCCTAGGACGTTTCCGGTTAGTTGTCGAGCGCATTCAAAACAATAGCGCTGAGTCCCAATTCGCCTACTTATACTACGACCTAAAAGTATGTACTTTTTTTGTGAGGAAAAAGTACATACTTTTGAGTGTGTAGCAAAAGAGTATGCACGTTCTGGGACATACTTCGATGACGTCATGCAACGTGAACTTGAACGTGGTTGCCTAGTTACGCACACCTCGACTGTTAACAAAACATTTTACATTTCATTCATTCTTATATGTCCAATATCATTTTATTTACTATTCCCATCTTTTTTTCCACAATACATTTACAATGTGTTTTACCAAATTGAGGAGTGAAGCAGGGCGTCGTCGTCGTAGATCAACCAGACGCAGGTCGTTTGTGAGGCGGCTGGTTCTGACGTTCATGTGCAAATGTGTAACGAAAGCTATTTTCTGAGTTAAAATATTTAAAGTTTAAAGTGTAACTATTGTTTAACGTATTTTATACTTAATCTTATACTTATGTATAATACTTAAAAATACCCCGATGAAAATGAACCATGCTTTTACTATAGTAAAAGTGTATGTGTGTAACCATGTTTCTTTGGTTGGACTGATAAAGTTAACATTTGTACAGCCACAGTATTACTACAAATAAGTCAGACAGAAACATCAAAATAAATACATAAAAAAGACACTTGAATGACACTGTAGAGCCTTTTTATTTATTGTTTTGTAGCCTGCAATGAGGCGCTCAGTATCTTCATCGGACCCTACAAGATAAACACGGTACTTTTTTGGCACAACATAAACCCATTAATATTACGAGACAATAAAATATAACTTTTATTAGGGTTAAACATTTGAATTCTTACACTTAAAAACTGCAGTATGCGGTGAGGGCGCATCTCCGTTGCTGCATCCGACTGCCAGGTTTACATCACCACAATCACCGCAAAGCTCTTCCCTCCCGCACGCAATGGGTTGTGGGCAATATTAGCCGTAAGAGTGTGCATTGATCTGCACTTCGAATTCTAAACGGAAATAGTAGACCATCCGGGTATCTTTGGAACACTCATTTCAACATGCTACGATTTGGGACGTACTAATTCTAGTTTCGCATACTATTTAGGATGGATAGTATGCGAATTGGGACTCAGCATAGGCCTATTTCACAAAATGGCGACCGAGACCGGAAGTAGGGTAACGATACTTCCGGTCGCGCCGCCGCCCGCTACGCCATTCATTCTCAAAATGGACTGTGAACAGCTTGTTTTCTCTGTCATTAATATATCTGAAAAAAGTAAGAATAGCAGATGTTGTCCGTTTTGTTGATAGTTTTCATGGAGCTGTGACAAGATCGAAATTGGACAAAGGTTACAAATTATTCTTGACGTTTGCTTACATAAAAAAAAAAAAGTTCCATTCATTTAAATGGCATGGCACTTGATGACTAAGCTCACACTTACTATAGCTAAACTAAATAAATAAATAAATAGAAATGATGTCTGATTGTAGGCTATGTTTGAAATCTAGTGGCTTTTGTTAAAATTTCATGTTATTAGTGTTAGTTTGTCCCGGAGATTGCAGCAATCTTCCACTAGTGACTAGATTATGGCTCATTTTTCATGTTACCACCATGAATGAAACTAAGAATGGTACATCTTTACAGTGAATTTGACCTAACGTTGCTAGTGGGTCTAATAATGAAATTAAGGCAAATAATTAAAAAAATGGTTAGACTAAAAACATGAATGAAGTGAGTGATATTACATGTTTTAAAAAATCATGATGTTACAAAATCACATTTTACTGTCGGGTCCCCTTATGAAAAGAAAATATATTTCCCTATATATGAATGATCAATATATTGAATGGTTTAACAGTATATTTGAAAATATACAGAATAATATATTGTGTTAATATTACAATAGTGAATAATACATAAAGAATTTTCATATATTTAAAAATGTGAGACATATATTTACTAATATATCATAATGTATGTAATTTTATATTCAGTAATACACTTCATAATATACAGGGATTAAAGTTCTCAGTCGCTACGAGAGTATACGACGGATTTCCGTCAATATCAGCGTTCCCCCCGTCCTTATATCTTAAATTCACTGTTCATAATTTTAATGCTGTAAATATGCTTACATTTCTCAAATAGTGTAATAAATGTCTTAATTTTAGTTTGAATGGGAAAGACGAGGTGATTCACCCTGCTTAGGGGTGTGTGATCAAAGCCTGGAGTGGAGCAAAAGCATGTTCCTCTCTCCACTCTAAGCGTTCTGTTATTACTCCGCTCCTGATCCAGTCCGGGTTTTCCAGTCCCGCTCACGGAAAAACTGCTCCGTGTTCACTCATTTTTAAGAAAGTTACAGAAAACAACTTCTACAAACAATTTTAATTTGCCAACAGTTAATAATAATAAATAAAAGTGCATGACGTGGAAATCAGATAACAATCAAGTGCAATATAAACATGTTTTGTCAGGGCATCACTCCCGAACCGGCATCAACACTCCATTTTCAACATCTGCTTCCTCCTTCACACCACAGACACGTCTTTTTGTCGTCTGTGTCTGGCCTGATTTAACTTCTCCCCCAGTTGTTCCATGAAAACCTGCAAAGCACGGCCTGCGGTGTAAGATATCTACGACCGGACTCTCGTAGATTCGTAAGTTACACGGACTTCATCCTCCGTGAAGTGCTTAAAGTGTAAGTTGCAGGTAAAATTTTTCACGAAGAAAATGCAATAAACAAAAAGATAAGAACCTCCCACCAATGTTTTGTATGTTTTTCATACCAAAATGCTGAATATAATATGAAAAGTTGGTACTTTTTAGTGGTTTTTAGCACTCCCTCTCCCTTCCACTAGGCTGTGCGTGACGTCACAAAAGGAACTCCAAGCCTAGAGTCACTGTAGTCTAATGGCAAGTAGGCTAGCAGTTATATTGAAATAACTCAATTGTAAACATAATCGTGTGTGCTGGCTTCAAGAGGACCGTGATCCTGCCTGAAATAGGAGTAGTATGATAATATTGTGGAAATGAGAGTAAGCTATTCGCAAAACAAACGGGTTCAGGCAGCATGCACGCAAAGTTAAACCGAACTTTTATTTTGACGGGTTGCCGTGAAGACCTTTGAGTTTCTGTGTGTGTAACTATGATATGACGATCGTTTTTCTCAAATGAAACGGTAAAATGACTCAGAGTGGCTCTGGAGATGAATTTCATCATGTCATCATATCGTGACTGGCAGCAGCTAGACTGAAAACAGCGCGCGCATCACTCGTGCTTCAGTGTGTGTGTGTGTGTGTTTGTGAGGTAAATGACACCGCGCGTCTGCGCCATTCATTCACACAGAGACAAACAGAACATGCAATGTTAATATTTAAATAGTATTTCTGCAGTTTAATATACACAGACACTCGTGATATCGGCTGCAGTGGTCATAGTAATAAAAGTTAGTCTGGAGCCCCGTGCTTAGATAAACATGCAAGCGACTAAACGCAGCTGCCTTTTACTGGGTACCGAATATACCCGGTACTACAGAAATGCTGGTACCGTCACATTTTCAGTAGCCTACCGAAGTACCAGTACTTTGACAACACTAGTTTCCCACCTCCTCCGTCTCCCAGTCGTTCTCCATAATCAAGCCACAAACAGTAGGAGTC
This sequence comes from Abramis brama, assembly GCF_963993115.1. NCBI lineage: Eukaryota > Metazoa > Chordata > Actinopteri > Cypriniformes > Leuciscidae > Abramis > Abramis brama. The sequence goes on along the minus strand of NC_139978.1, from coordinate 29,800,851 downwards.
TAGCAGAGTATGGATGCAACTTCCTTCTATGACGTCATCACCCAGTTGCTGTAAAAACGCGCTACCTTGAAGAAACCCCAATAAATGTTATTTTAACGCATTTTAAGACAGAAATGTTTACATATATACATATTGAGCACTTAATTTACACATTAATTGGTTGTGGTGGTTAACCTGCAACTTACACTATTTGTGCTATTTAGAATATCTAAATTAAAATTAGGTCCTTGTTGCTCATTAGTTGGGTCCTCCTTCTGGCCCGAAACGAATTTTTTTTTTTTAAATTAAAATGTTTAAATTCCTGAAAAACGCGCCTGGATTGCATCAGTGAAGCGAGAAGGCTGAATACGCAACTAGCAATATACAGCACACATTTCGATTCTGGTAAGTAAAATACTCCCACCCCCATTGGATTATTTTTATTTCTTTACGTTAACTGTTTATGTATGCTGCAGCATAATTTAAGATAGCTCTGTTCGTTATTGTTTACATATAAACCTAGCATTTTGACGCGTGTAATTTAGTGAAAATAGGCCAAGCTTTTATTTCCGTCTTTTCCCCTAAATGTTCTGTCTTCTGTGGGCTGTAATTAAGTAGGAGTTAACATTTGTTGGCTAGCTGTCTAGTTAGTTGACAACTGCAGTAACGCATTACAGAATGTATACTGTATAATAGTTACCACCTGAATGGTGTGCTGCAGTAGTTTACAAAAGGTAACGGTAAACTTTTTTTCATTACTTAAGCTTGGCTAATATTAATTCCAACATTTACTATAGTACACAATAGTAGCATTAGTTCTTAAATATTGTGCATTAACCAGATTAAGTTAATAATTGTTTTTCTGCTTTTGTCTTCAATAGGAAAGCCATCATTTGTAATTTAAGACGTCCAAGACTACTACAGGGAGACAGGAACGACAGCCAAACCACATGTGACCATACAGTGTGTGCAGAATTATTAGGAACCTTGATTTTCTGATCATATTTTGTTTTTCAGACACATTTTTACCAATTCAAAACCACATTAAGCTTAATAACTACTATTCATTTTGTATTTAATATATTTAAGGGATATATAATTGTACATGAAGACTGGAAATGAAAACGCCTTATTTTCAGTTGTGCATAATTATTAGGCACGTTTTCTTTTACAGATAAAATAAGCCAAAAAAGAGATTTAACTCAGACTGAAAAGTCACAAATTATTAAATGCCCATGAGAAGGAGCATGACCATTGGACAGTGAAATCCTCATTGGGTCAGCAGGGTCAGACAAAATCAGGTGGAGAAGAAAAGACACATGTTAACTGCAAAATAATGAAGTGTGAAACCATCAGGAACCCTTTAGTCTCCAGCGCCACCATTTTTCCAGAACTGCAACTTACCTGGAGTCTCCAGAAAAACAAGATATCAGGATCTCAGAGACTTGGGTTCACAAGCTGAAGTGTAGTAAAATACATGAAGACTGTTTTTATAGGCTTTATGGACAGACAGATTGGGACTGACTCTTGAAGGACCAGCATCACATCCTCTTGTTCCACTGTTTGAAGAATTCATCTTCATCGGTAAGTTTTGGGAGTTAATTTTTAAAAATGAACTCCTAAAACTTAATGCCAGATTCTGGAAGATTAATTCTTTATAATTTTACTACACTTCAGCTTGTGATTCTTAAGTGTGTTTTTTTTTGTGTGTATTCTTTACCTCTCTCTTTTGGCTTATTTTAACTGTAAAAGAAAACGTGCCTAATAATTATGCACATCTGAATATAAGGTTTTTTTAATTTCCAGCCTTGATGAACAATTCTATATCACTTATAAATTATTAAATACAAAATGAATTGTAGTTAAGATTAATGTGGTTTGGAATTAGTAAAAATGTGTCTGGAGAAAAAAATATATGATCAGAAAATCAACGTGCAAAATCAATAATTCTGCACACATATGAACCCCCAGATGTGTTCGAGACCTTGAGGATTGATATTGACCCCCCTTTGTTCAGGGACTCATAACTCCATTTCTGTTTGTCAAAAAAAGTCTGTGAAATGTGTTTTATGTTGTTGTCTCAGTTGTTGAAGCAGATTATGTTCATACAAGTATTTATTTACACATTAAGAAATTTGCTGGAAATAAAAGCTGTTAAAAGTGAGAGGATGTTTCTTTTGTTTATGTATTTTTAAATATATACAGTAGTCAACATTTGAAGTGGATAAAAACATTTCATCAAAGTTAACATTCATTTTGAACAATACCCGTTCTTGTCTTAGGACAACTTTGATTAACTTTTTTGATCCACTTCAAATGTTGACTACATAAATACACACACAGCTAGCAAATCTGTATGTGACTATACTAACCATAAAATAACATTTTCCCTTCAAGGACCTAAAAAGTATGTTTTATTCTTAATTTTACAATTATTAATCTTCACGTATACATTTCTCTTAAATGACTAATACAGGTTTATGCATTAGAAAAAAAGACAGCCAGCATTGCATTGCTTTCACCTTCTATTTATTTGTGACCACATGAGGGGCTCAGATAGGACATTTAAACCCTCTCGCACACCGTTCCACAGCAACACACTTCACCCAACTAAGCACACACATTTGGAAACGAATGAAATGAGTACTGGCATAACTTAAAGCGATTTTTACTGAAGTCCGTTTACTAGCGTACATTTAGCATTGTAATATACCGGTACATGCATGTTCTGTAAAGCTGCTCTGAAACTTTATGTATTTTGAATAGCGCTGTACAAATAAATATAAATATATTTGCATAGATATGCCAGCAAATGCAAGTGAAATGCCCACTCGTAACCTCCCCGGACAAACCATGTTTTTGACGCTGTTTGACTTGCTTCATCTTCACCAAACACAAGACAGATGTCATCAACATTTTACGAACGAATGTTCCCAACCTTTCTGCTAAGAAATTAATTGTAAGTATCCAGACTGCGATAGGCTTTTATCGCATCTCTCGTGTACACGCAAGCAGCCGCAACACCCAATCGGACTACTCAGGCAAACGTTGTTCTGTGTAAAAATTATACGCATCAAAGTCTTATTTAAAGGGTCCGGTAATTCCAATCATCGTTTATTTTCAGTGTTTGGAAATACTTTAACTGTTGCCTTTTCGCTAGACGTAAAAGTTATGCGCTTGTTTTCACAGACCTGAGATTTAAAAACGCCGCCACCGGAAATGCTTCAGGGCCAGACATGCGCAGTAGCATTCCAACGGAATGTTATTGTTTACGTCCTTGAAATAGGCCTACAGCCTACTGCTGTCATAGAGGAATGTGGTTTAGCCTAAAGATAAAGGCAGTGTCTCAAAACCTGATGTGCTGCCTACCTAACAAAATTATATTTTTTCCTTTTCAGCCTGTCAATGTTGATTGTTTAGTATTTTATCAAATCCATTTCACTGATCAGTTTTATGGACATTTTTGTTTACTTTTGTAGGCTACTATATTCAATTGTGTTTTGCCATAAAATATAACATCTGGGTCCTTAAGCAAAACCAGGTCAGAACCAGTAGTCTAAAACAAACTATAATAATATAGTTTTTAGACCTTTCACTTTTTTCAAAACTCATGTAAAGATTCATGACATGGAGGCCCGGCGCGATATTACAGTCCACGTGAACTAGAGCGCGTCTCATAAATGAACCGAAACTCAACGTATATAGGCTACTTCACAGGCGTGATAATATATCAAAATCCATTATTTTACTGTCGCACACATACATTCTCCTTTCACATACATACATTTCTACTCTCACACACATACATTCTCCTTTCACATAGGCTACATACATTTCTACTGTCACACATAAATTCTCCTTTCACATACGTTTCTACTCTCACACACACTTACATTCTCCTTTCACATGCATACATTTCTATACGCGCGCGCACACACACATACATTCTCCTTTCACATACATTTCTGCTGTCACACACACATACATTCTCCTTTCACATAGGCTACACTTCTTCTCTCACACACTCTCCTTTCACAGGAGATATATATATATATATATATATATATATATATATATATATATATGTATATATATATATATTTGGTATTCATTATCCATATTCATTACAGTTTTTTCTGAATGCTTAAACCCAAACCGTGATTCTTATAGCACAATTTCTAAAACTATTAATACTTATAGCAAAACCACTCACTGAGTTTGCAAAACTAAAAAGCACAAACACTGCTTTGCACTCAGTTTGCAATTTTGTAACACACACTTTGCAAAACTGTAGGTACAATCCACTGCACAGCACTCTTTTTGCGGAACTGTAAACACAACTCACTGCTTTACACTCAATTTCCAAATGATCAACACACTCCTAGCAAAACTATACACATGTATGGCTATTATTTACACTCTTTTGCCAACTGTCTGGCACACTGTCACATGTGAAAACTGTTTTAGATAATTAGTTCACTTTGCAATCAGCCTAAGCACTATAAATAAGCCACAGGTAAGCTGTCCGTGTGGAGTACAATGGAGGGAGCAGGAAGAGTGAGAAGAGTGAGAATTAGAGGAGGCCGAGGAAGAGGACGCGGAGGTGAAGAAGCAGGAGGAAGAGGACGTGGAGGTGATGAAGTAGGAGGAAGAGGAGGAGGAAGAGGACGCGGAGGTGAAGAAGTAGGAGGAGGAGGAAGAGGACGCAGAGGTGAAGAAGTAGGAGGAAGAGGACGCGGAGGTGAAGAAGTGAGAGGGAGAGGACGACAAGGACAAGGAGGTGAAGTTAGAAGAAGAGGACAAGGAGGAGCAAGAGGAGGACGAGGAGGGGGAAGAGGAAGGGTAAGAAGAGTAAGAAATAGAATTACTGATGACATCAGAGCTACAATAGTGAACCATGTAATCAACCATGGAATGACCCTGAGGGAAGCTGGCCAACGGGTTCAGCCTAACTTGAGCCGCTACACTGTAGCAAGCATCATAAGGACAATTCGAAAAGAGAATCTGTTAGTACAGTCACTTTGCACTAAGTTTTGCAGCACTGCCATACTCTAATGAGAAACACAACAATACCATACATGTAAAAATACTGAAATTGTTACTTTACAGAATTGCTAGACGTCCAGATGCTGGGGGCAGAGGAAGAATGTTCACTGCAGAACAAGAGACCCATATAGTCAATATGGTGATTGCAAATAATTCCATAAGGCTACGAGAAATACAGCAGCGCATAATTGAGGATGACACCACCTTCCAAAACATACACAATGTGAGCATTTCTGTATGATCTCGTGTACTTTCCCGCAACAGAATCCGAATGAAACAAATCTACAGAGTCCCTTTTGAAAGAAACAGTGAACGTGTAAAACAACTGCGTTATGACTATGTGCAGGTAAACTATAGTATCATATAGTATCATTGGTACTGAATCTGGAAGTGCATACTGTAGTGCTGTGCATGGGCCTTGTTTTGTCTTGTCCAGAGAGTGATGGAGCTAGAGGCAGATGCCATGGGTCATGAGCTGCTTTTTGTGGATGAGGCTGGGTGAGATTAACCTCACTAAAACAAGGAGACGTGGCAGGAACATTATTGGACACCGTGCCATAATCAATGTCCCAGGACAACGTGGTAACATAACTGTGTGCAGCTATAAGTCGAAATGGTGTTGTTCACCATCATGCAACCCTAGGCCCATATAACACTACACACATTATTACATTCCTGGACACCTTACATGACATGCTCACTAATGTTCAGAGACCAGAGCAGACCAGATACGTCATCATATGGGACGATGTTAGTTTCCATAGGGCTGCTTTGGTCCGCAACTGGTTTACAGATCACCCACTCTTCACTGTACTCAACCTCCCCCATACTCTCCATTCTTAAATCCAATTGAAGAGTTCTTCTCTGCCTGGCGCTGGAAGGTCTATGACCGACATCCCCATCAACGCATAGCCCTTTTACAGGCAATGGAGGAGGCATGTGGGGATATTGACCAGGCATCATGTCAGGCCTGGATACTGCATTCCAGAAGATATTTTCCCCAGTGCCTTGGACTAGAGGACATTGCATGTGATGTTGACGAAATTTTGTGGCCGGACCCAGAGAGACGACATGATGTAGACTGATTTTTTTTTTCTCTGTGAAATTACTATTTTGTGTTTTGACTTGGAAAAACTTGACTTGTTTGTTTTGATGTGTGTAAATAAACAACAATACTTGAAGTTTGGATCCCTGTATGTTTACAGAACTATGACAAAAGTATGACCTCAAACTGACATAGCCTACCTTGTGCACAGAGAAAGCAAAAGCCAGATGTGTTTTTTATTCATACCATCAGTGTGTAGTTGGCGCATTGTGTGCGTATTAATGTGATGGCTTGTGTGAACTGTTTGATACGAAAATACCATTTTTACGAAGGTTTGAAGAGTTAAGCAAGGTTTATTAGCTTTTGCAAGAGAACTACAATGTTTTGCTGATTTGGTGAAAGGTTTTCTTATTTGTGTGTAGAGTTTGGCAAAAATAGCCAATAGTTACAAAAAATGTGCTTAAGCCATCAGAAAAAACTGTAACTAAATCACAAACATAACTAAACTAAACAAACATACATACATGCATAGGTAAAATGGTGAGTGATAGAATGGAACTGGAAGCAGGAAAGGGAACTATGGAAAAGATCCATTTAACTATGAAAAGAACCATCAGCTTATCATTTTCAGAGCACCTCATTAAATTGATACTTGCATGGTCTGTGCAGTGGACACAATTCTTGAAGTGGTTGAAAATTGAGTTTGTTGATGGGTCTGTGAGTGTCAAATGTCACAAGTTGCACAAGTTGCAATCGTTTTCTTCTCTGCTGGATGGAGAAGATATGATGAAATTGCATGGTTATTTCGACGCTGTTCTCATGGCTGGAGTGCAGATTGTGGCCACAGTATCAACTTGAAGAAGCAGCAGTAGAGGCTAGAAGAGAAGAGGAGAGGCGGGTCACTGTGGATTTGTCTCTAATAAAGCCTGAGAAAGGCCCCACCCCTCCGGGTTTGCTTGACCAATGAGAAGGGTGGAATTTCCAAGTGAGAAAATTCCTCTGTGGTTGATTTATGAATCTTTGTTCTAAGCGTGCTCATTTGCAATGGCAGCTGGATTGGTTTCTAAGAAAGAAGAAAGATTCTAAGAAAGATTCTTGTAATACTAATATGTTGCACAGCTATCAGCATATCATGTACACAATCATTTCGATTTTCAAAGTACCAATTTATAGAGAACAAACATGGTATACGTGAGGTTACATTGACCGTTGGTTCTATAATAAAATACATAGTATCAAAGAGATAATAACACTGTAACGGATTTCTGTAATTTGAACAGTATTTTACTGTAATATGTACAGTAAGATACTGTAAAATATGTATACAGTATGTTACTGTAAACAGCAAAGGATTATGGGAAAATATAGGGTCACTACTGTAATTCTTCTCTACTGTAAATCAATTTACAGTAGTGAACTTGCCCGCGAAAAACTGACCAATGGCAAGAGGGATTTCTTTTCAAGTGTTTTTTTGAGGGGTGAAGTGGCAGTTAATGCACGGACAAAAGATCATGTAACTCACCAAAAAGGTAAAACAAACATTTTCAAATGTTTTTACTTATGTTAACAGCAAACTAACATGATGTATCGTTTTGTTTTCGTCTGAATGGTTTTAGTGCCTTTTTTTCCTGACTGTCGTCAGAATGGTTTTTTGGTGCCTTTATTACTGTCTTTTTCCCTGACTGTCGGCCGGGTCGCTGTCACGGTGATAATATTAACTGGTGAGTAAGTTAAGTTCACCTATATTAGCCGAAATATTCTTTAGTTAAAACTATAAAAAATAATGGTTGTGTGTTCCTCTGCCTCTTTAATGCAAGTTAGCTCATCAGGCGGGCGGAGTCGTCGGTAACGTTAACCGAGCTAACAGCGAACTCAACGTGAAATACTGAGGTAAAGTGAGATAGACGAAACCCTTGTTAAAGTGCGGGTTTTAAACAATATTTTCACGTAGGCCTATATGATTTATTTTCAGGTTTGTGATCTGGATAATGCCATCTGCAACGATGGAGTGTGTTGGAGCCTTTTCATTGTGATAACATCAACTGGTATGTAACGTTATGGTCAACTTCACCTAAATTAGCCGAAGTAAACTTATTAAACAGAGAAGCATAATAACTTTGGTATGTTCTGTCTCCTCTTTCACAACTTTTTGGCAGATGTACAACGTAAATACTGAGTAAAACTAAGTTAAAGGGATAACGTAGTACACCTTAAACAGAAAATTATGTATGTCATCATTTACTCGCCCACAACGTGTTCTAAACCTGCATGAAGTTCTTTCGTCTGAACATAAAATAAGATATTTTGAATAATGTTGGTAAATAGTGGCTGGTCCGCATGGACTTCTATAATAGAAAAAATACTTTGGATGTAACTGTTTGGTTGCTCATGTTCTTTAAAATATCTTCTTTTGTATACAGCACATTAAATAATTTAATGGAAGTTATGAACAAGTTGAGGGTGAGTAAATGGTGACAGAATTTACAATTTTGAGTAAACTAACCCTTTATCCAACATCATTGTTAATTTCATCTTTTGTTTTATTTTCAAGTTTGTGGTCTGAATTATGTCGTCTGAAATGTCGGAGGTGTATTTTGGAGTCTTTTTTGTGATTGCCTTCATAATGGTGATAACATCTACAGGTGAGTAAGATGACATCAACTAAATTAGCTGAAGTATGCATTAGTTAAGCAGGCAAACATGTTCTTTTTTGTTCTTTATTTTGAATTTGCAGCGGCCATTCCCTCTGGACTGTACATCACTGCTGACGCTCTCCACTAATACACAGAACGGGTTGACGTTGGAGGAGGAAGAGGAGAAGGAGGAGGAAAGGGTTAGCAATATACCATTATCAATATAGCAAAGTTTTGCTAACTAATATTTTTAATGTTGTTTAATTGATTAAAAACTATAAACACCATACAACATTATATCTTACCTCATCTTCACCCCACATGTTATTGTTGTTAGTAATAAGTTCTGTTATTGTATTTTAGTTTTTTCTGTAAACTATAACACTAAAAGGCTGCTGTGACTTTGTCTGTTTCAGGAGAGTCTGTTCTCAAAGCAAAAACATGGATGCTGACAATGAAGGGCAGAATCATCATCCAGTTACAACTGCTAACAGACGACTCTTCAGCATTAGCTGTCTATTTTGTCGAATGCAGAATCAGGTAAACCAATATATATATATATTTTTTTTTACATTACATTACATTTACATGCATGCATTTGGAAGTCACTTTTATCCAAAGCAACTTACATTGTATTAGTATATCCATTCCCTGGAAATCTAAGCTACAGGAATGTATTGAAAAAGAATGAAGCTTTAATGATTTTAATGTAATGTATTATGGGGTAATACCATCCCTGTAGGTTAGGGGTGGAAATTGGCAAAAATTTGATGCTTCGATAGTATTGCGATATTTGGGCCACAATTCAATATTACTGCGCTTCCTAACATTGCGATACAGCAAGTATTGCGATTCGATTCTGCGATATATTGCGATTCATGTCCCCCATATTATTCAAAGACATTACAAAAAATAAGACTGCTCAACTCACTTCAAATGTCACATTAAATCTGTGAACATCTTCTACACATTTACTGGAGGCTAGTGAAAAAACTTTGTCCTTGAACATTCAGGACACAGGACCTTATTACAGAACGTAATTATATGAACGCGTCACCACCGCATTAGCACCAAAAACATGGAGATTTTTATTTTAGAGAATAATTACACAACCTATTCGATATACTATAATTCTATAATTAAATAAACTAATCGAATATCCAAAAATTGTGACTCATCCCTGCATGTAATACCTTGTTTTTTTCCCAAAATCTTCACTTACGTCTCGATTTTCAAAGGAGATTATAAACGTTTCTTCCTTGGTTCGCTTTTATTTAGGCCTATTACATTCACATTCTTTACTCTGGTAAAGTAGAAAAACGTTGTAGGACAGATAGCCTACATTTTTACTTGCACGTCAGATTCATTTCAACACAGTTTTTGCTTGTTATTAGACATGTACGGCGCATCAAGTTTATTTGATTTTTAGTTTCGCTCTCTTTGGCAGCGCAATTTCAAACATAGCTTAAATGTCTTGCCCTTGTGGAAGATTAAATTCACTTTTCATACCTTTTACAACAAGTAGAAAACATGAAGATATCAGAAAATAGATAGATGGTCTCTTTCCTCCTCGTGTCATCCCTCTCAAAGCACAGAGCGGTATGGCTTCATGTGGAATCACGTGTCTTTGTGTGGAAGTATTAAACGAAAGTTTTTTTGTTTTTTTTTGAGATTTAACTTTTCTATTATGTAAGTTTCTAATATTTACTGATATGTATTTGAATGCTTTACAGGCTTTGTGTTGCTTCTTTGACGGAATTGCTCAAATAAAGACTTTTTTGCTCGAATAAACTAAAAAAAATTATTTCAATTTTCATAATAACCCCCCAACCACAGCAGGTAGTTGGTCCATTACCACCGCAGTGGTAAAAAAAACTGCCACCGTCACAGCCTTATAACCTATATTGGAATACTTTGCGCTACTGTATCAATATAATTGCGTGCGCAAAATATCGCAACACAGAACAGAATCGATTTTTCCCCCACCACTACTGTAGGTGGATTCAGAATCAGATGTAGTGATTTTATTAACGCCAAAGTACATGCAGCATCAAGTTTGAGGGTTAGGGAAAATTCTGCCAACACCGGTCTGAAAAAATTATATATTTTTCCCTGCTTGTGTTTGCAGGTTCATTCTGAGAGTCAACCCTGATGGCACCAAACACCAAAGGCACAGATCAGATGGAAATCTGGAAAGGTCCAAAGAAAAGCATCAGACTGAAACCCTCAGTGTTTCTCATCAGAGAGCTTGTCAACTTTGACTGGCAAAATTACTGAAATGTAACAACACAACACTGACTTTGACTGTATTTTATTGTTTTAAGGCCTGTTTTGCTTTTCAGTGTGTGTACGTTTTTGCCATGCTACAGATACAAATGGTCACCAGGAGATTAATTCTATGGACTTTGGAGATGTTGCCTTTTTTTTTCTTCAGCTAGTGGCTCCTAAAGGTCAAGATTTGTAATTTGTACTTCTAAAACAAAATGTTCAACGATTAAAAAGAATATTATAAGGACAAATGTTTGTGAGTTATTGTGATTTTTGGGGGGGTGGGGTAAACATAAAAAAAAAAAAAAACACCTCAATACTAATACTGTAAATGAAAATATGGTAATAATACTGTAAATGCAAGTACAGTAAATGATACAGTATACTGTAAGTGAAAATACAGTAATAATACTGTAAAACATTTTACAGTAACTTACTGGCATCCAGCTGCCAGTAAGTTACTGTAAAATTTACAGCAACCTCTTTACAGTGTAGAGACACTTGATTTTTATACTCTCTTATGTATTGGTATATAAAGTTTAACAGTTTAAACAAATTTGGGAAAAAGTTTTTTAGAAAAATCCTGCCTACCCTGCCTTTAAGTGCTTGTATAGAGTTGGTGTATGTTAATTGAGCTTTATCTGATTACTGAAATGTTAATGTCAGTATTGTTTTATTTGGTGGAATACACAGTTTCATTTTCTGTGACCATACAGTATCAGATAAATGTGTAATGTGAGTTTATTGAAAGAGCGTTTCACTTTTTGACATGAAGTCACACTGCCAGCTATTTCAACACTGTGAAACAAAAACAAATTTATTGCTGTCTGTTGAATTTGCAGATTGTACATGACAGAAATAAAAATTATATGTGCCACCAGAAAAACAGCCTCTTCTGTGTGTGCAACAGGACATAACTGTTCTCAGACCTGATTCTTTGTCTGGATTCATAAGCAGTCCACACTACATTTAGACATCCATATAAGGACTCCACTGTATTTACTCTATTTCTTGACTTGAATCCTCAACAAATCTTGAGACTGACAGAAATCCACATAGAGTTTGAATGTCATCACAGAGATCTCAGTGTAGCCTATCATGCACAAAATAATCTGTTTCTCTTTGCAATTGGTCAGTGCATTCCAGTACATTATTAAAAATTGATAAACACATTTGATTTCATGTTCTGATTTCATGTTCATTGCTACTAACTCCAAAAAGTAAAAACTGTACTTGAAAAGAAAACAGGATTACTTTGTAAAGTCATTGTAAACAGTCATTGTTACAATGCATCATTGTAAAGTTGTGATGAAGAGCTGAGCATGTTTTGCATATGTATTTCTGGGTTTGAGTGTGACTTCCTGCTTACAGTTTTTTTCAATCGCTAACAAGCGCTTACCCATACTTCAGATACTTTTTCTAAACTCTTAACACAGACTTACACCTACAAAACACAATTGGCCAAATGGATAATTTTCTTCTCAAAAACACATTTTGTTAAATATATACTAACTCTTCATTTCAAAATAGAACACATCTTTCTCTGCACACACTAACTTTACCAAAACACTGGAAATTAATCAAATTGAAATTATTCTGTCAAAGAATAACACTTGTTTTCACTTCACAAGGTACATGCAGTCAATCAAAGTACACCAGGTTTCAAAATACTGGCTATTGACATTACAAAAACTGCAGACTTTTATGTTTCAGTTTTACAGGTATTTGCATGCAAAACATGCAATCCACCGTTTTTACACTAAATTTCTTGGTTGGGAACTGTATGTCCATATGTACAGTAATGTTCACATTCAAAAGCATTCCAGTAAAAAGCAAATCAGTTTTTTTTTCTACACTCTCAGAAAAAAAGGTACAATTTTGTACCAAAGAAGGTACAAACCCTTGTCACTGGGGCGGTACCTTTTACTGGTACAAAATTGTACCTTAATATAGAGGAACAAATTTGTTCCATTCCAGTTTGTACCTTAAAGGACATGATTTGTACCATGGGCAAACCAAAATGTACCTTTTGTTTTTAAAAACTTGTTGGTACAATATTGTACCTTTTATCAAAGGTACAAATTTGATCTCTTAAGGTACCGCCCCAGTGACAAGCCCCTTTGTACCTTAACTGTGTCAAATTTGTTCCTACGAGAAAGGCTATTTTTCTATTGAATAACAAGCACATTCAACAACTGAATCAAAAAGGCATCAATTTAATAATTTCTGTAAATACATATCAAATTCATATGAACATTTGAATACTTTCATTCCAACTTACAGTAAAGTATATCTTTGTGTAAATACATCAAAGATTTCACAATACAATAAAGACTTAGCAAAATTAACAGAATATCACTTCTTTAAAAAGATTTGAAAGAATTTAAAATGCAAAAATGTTACAGTACATAAAATATATTTTCTTATCTACAACAAAGCTAGACTTGTTTTTTTCCCCCCACTTTTCACACAATACCCTTGCATTTATTTAACTTTTTAAAACACCATCATCCAACCGAACTGCTCGGCAATTTCAGATCCCTCCATTTTTACACTGCTGAAGATTCTCCTCTCACTGAAGACACGTCCAGTCAAGACATTCCCAAGATCTGCACAGTGAGTTGAGATAGCCGGTTCTTCCTGAACATAATGAAGAATCAATATTAGTAAAGACAGATGTAAATTTATTAAATTTATACTTCCAATGACAAGCTCAAATTTCACTTCTAGACTTAAAGGGATAGTTCACCTAGAACTGAAAATTCTGTCATTTACTCGCCCTCAAGTTTTTCCAAATCTGTTAACTTGAACAAAAAAGATATTTTGAGAATCGAAAATTAAACAGTTGATGGGGCCCCATTAACTTCCATAGAATATTTTTCATACTATGGAAGTCAATGGGGCCCCATTGACTGTTTCATTTTTTGGGTGAACTACACATCCTTCAACATCTCGTTTGGCATCCATGTAATGTGCTTCTATAACGGATTTCAGCTTAGCCAACCTCAAATTAACAACCTCAAAAACCTCAACCTGAAAATTATTTTGTTAATTACTCACCCTCATGTCATTTCACACCTGTAAGACCTTTGTTCATCTTCGGAACACAAATGAAGATATTTTTAATGAAATTCTGAGAGCTTTCTGTCCTTCCATTGGGAGCAATGCAACTAACACATTCAAGGCCCAGAACGATAGGAAAGACATCATTGAAGTAATCCATGTGACTCCAGTGGTTTAACCAATTTTATGAAGCGATGCAGGTGCTTTGTTTTAGCAAAAAAACACAATTTAACACTTTATTTATTAGGGGGAGCACTACGACGCATGCGAATTGTGTTGACTCAAGACCGGGTGTTGTTCCATGAATGTGCTTTAGATTATATTATTTTGTAAATATAGAGGTAAATTATGCTTCTTTTTTTTTTTTTTTGGCAAAACAAAGCTTACATCGCTTCATAAAATTGAGGTTAAACCACTGGAGTCACTTGGATTAGTTTAATGGTGTCTTTACTACCTTTCTGGGGCTTGAATGTTTTAGTTGCGTAGGCTACCAATGGAGGAACAGAAAGCTCTTGGATTTCATCAAAAATATCTTCATTTGTGTTCCGAAGATAAACGATGGTCTTACAGGTTCGGAATGACATGAGGGTGTATAATTAATGACAGAATTAAAAAAAATTGCTGAACTATACCTTTAAGGAATCCTGGAAACACCTTAAATCAACCACAGCATGCATTCGGTCCATTTTCTGGAATAACTGAAATGCAGATAAGAAAACAATTTTCACACACAAAAAAACTTTCTGCATTTTTACATTTCCCACAAAGTTTTAAATGATTCACTTAAAGCTTCATATAAAATACCCAGAAAAGTAAAATGTTAAACTAATCCATTTGAATTGAGAAGTTTGGTAAAAAATGTCTGAAGAGACTACCGCTTAGTATAATAAACAGATTAAATTTAGGATTTTAATCACATTTAAACATTGAACAAACAGAAGCTCAACCGCACTTGCTTTGACAAGCGAGAACAAACCTCAGTGGTTCTTGCGGAAGCTCAAGCGTGCTGCAAAACACATGAGAATGAACATCATCGGTTTTCGCACGTTTAGCAAACATGATTGAGCTTCTGTTTACCGCAACTGATGTGTGAATTGATGTATATTTTTATGTGAATAAAAGCCTAAATTAAATCTGTTCATCATATAAAATGATTGTATCTCTACAGAAAAACTTGGACTAAACTGCTCAATTCAAATTATTTTACGATCTCTTTATTATGGTAGCATTCAGGTATCAAAAGACATTTTGAAATTTAATATGCAAAATGGCAATGTAATATATAAAATGGCAATGTTCTTATTTAAATTTACATTTTCCATACCATATGTGCAATGTTTGGGGCAAAGTGACAATTCAAATTCAATAATATAATTAAATTAGCCATCTCCTACACTTGTTTTAACATATACCGGTAATTTAAACATATTACAAAATGATTAGAGATGTTTAAAGGCACAATTCACCAAAAATTAAAAAAAACTCTGTCATTAATTATTCACTCTCATGTTGTTCCAAACCTGTAAGACTTTCGTTCATCTTTGGAACACAAATGAAGATCTTTTTAATGAAATCTGAGAGCTTTCTGTCCCCCCATTGACAGTCCATGCAACTAAAACTTTGATGCTTCAAAAAGTTCATAAAGAGATCGTAAGACCAATCCTTTTGAATCGAGCAGTTTACCGTAGTTCAAATTTTCATAAGACATGATCGCTTTATATGATAAACAGATTTCAGAAGCTCAACCGAACATGCTTGACACGTGAGAACAAACCTCTTTCTCAAACGTGCTGCGCAACACACGAGAATGAACCTCATTTGTTTTCGCATGTCAAGGGAACATGCTAGAGCTTCCTTTTACCGTATTATCTGATGTGAATTGATGAATAAAAGCCTAAATTCAACCTGTTCATCATACAGCACAAATTTTAGACTAAAACACTCAATTCATATGGATTAGTTTTACAATCACTTTAGGAACTTTTTAAAGCATCAAAGTGGTAGTTGCTTAGCTGTCTATGGGGGGTCAGAAAGCTCGTAATTGATGAAAGAATTTTAATTTTTGGGTGAACTAATTAACCCTTTAACATGTTCAACATAAAATTGTAGCAAAATGATAATTTAAATGCTATTTTCCTTAATTGCATTTACACTCACAGTTAAGACACTTATGATTGCATTTTTATTAAATACCCACGATGAACGTGGCAAAATTCAATCTGGATTTAAAAAAAGGATTCCAAGATGATCTTTGCATCAAGTGCCTTAACTTTGAGTGTAAAAGCAACTAGGAAAAATAACCTAAATTACAGTTTTGCTATAATATTTGCTTGAACATTTTAAACATCTAATTTCTGTAATACATTTCATTTTCTATTTTTGAACTTAAAAAAAATTCAATGTATGTTTTAATTTTATGTTAAAGCTAGTGTAGTAATGCAAATTATTATATTATTGATTTTGAATATTTTTTTGCTCCAGATGTTGCACATATCATATAGAAAATGTAAATATAAATACAGAAATACATTGCCATTTTACACATTACATTTCATATTGACATTTGGTACCGGTATGCTAACGTTACCATACTTTGTGAGTGTCAGAGTTTTAGGTGAATATACTTTCAGTTAAGTGACCGAAATCTTTCAGAGTTCATTTGAAGTGCAGTTGTGCTTTATCAAGATTGACATCACTCTGTCATTATGGCAAACATTTTGTCTTAGAAATATTCAACCTCATCAGAAAAAAGAATATCATAAGATTAAGAAACTCAAATAACACATTGTACTGATACTTGCCTCACAGCTGAGGACGCAGGAAGACTTTCAGATGACCAGCACTGACAGTTTACCATGCAGTTTACCCCATCATGATCTAAAAATCAAAGACACATTAGCTGAGTATATGACATGTAACTTTATATTACTTAGGACAGAATCCGGTAACGTTAATCGCATTCAAAAACAGAACGAGTGATCAACTATTTTATCTGCGCACTGTTCGTTGGCGCTCAATCACGTTGTTCCAAAACCGCATTGTGGACTAATGTAAAGTAGGCTACACCAGCAGGGCACCTCTGGTTGAGCATTCATTTACAACAATAATGTTTTAAATGTGAACTTACGACACAGAAACTCAATTGCTTTAAAAATTATGCAGACGGCTATCACTGACTGGATTCGTACAAATAAGCTATTTAACGTTACACTCGCTATTATCATGTTGAGTAGCTGTAACGTTTTATACATTTTATTTGGTTAAACATAAACATAAAACCCACCTTTGAATTTCCTCTTCTCTTCGTCTTATAATTCGAGTCCAGCCACTAAAGTACTTCTGACGAGGGCGGAGGCCATGGCTTGTGGTGGTGCTCCGTGCTCGTAATCTGCTTCCCGAAGTTCCCGCTCTCCGGTCTATTTGAAAATGCAGTAACGGCTGCAGCAACCTTGGGCAATCAGTTTCATGTCGCCTAGCTGCTAATAGCAAAGTTAACATTTAACAGTTAACGTTATGGTGGATAATGGAGAACAAACGCCATATATTGTACACGTGATGACTTAATAATAGTCAATAATTGCATTAAAAAAATTAAAAAGTGTAACGTTATAACTTACAAGTCAAATGGCTAAAAAGCATTTGGAGCAAAGCAACTCGCTAAAATAACGTTAAGTGGCTGAAACATTTATATTTTAGACTTGTGAACTAAATATATACATAAATTATAAGAACTCACCTTTAAATTTCGTCTTCTTCAAGTTTGATAAAATAATCTCGACCGCACTGCAGCCGTGTAGCTGCTTCCCGCTGTCAGTTCGGAAATTTCCGTGGCTGAAGCGATTTCGACCAATCAGTGTCTTGTTGCTATGCAAAATACTCAACACAGCAACCAATCATGAATGAAATAGTAATTTGGTCCATAACTGTACCCTTGATGTGAGAACAATTATGTACCTTCATTTCAATTGTACCTTAACAGGTACCAAACAGTATCATCAGTGGTCTTTCCTGTACCATTAAAGGTACTATTATTGAAAAGGTACAAAACTGTTCTTTGAGGAACATTATTTGTACCACCGTGTACCTTTTTTTCTGAGAGTGTAGTTTACTGTTTACTACAGGAGATACAGTAGAAACACGGTATGATAGAACAGAAAAAGTTTTACAGTATTGCTTACAGTGAACAAAATATCCATGAAACACACAAGAGCATTCTGAACAAAAAAACAACAGCAAAAAGCCCAGATAAAAAGGGGGGGGGGAACTAAAAAAAAAAAAAACACACAAAATTACTGTATCTAATCTCTGCGATCTTCAGGGTTAGGCCACATGTTTTCATCAACATCACATCTGATATTATCCAAGGCGATACACCTGGGATAAAACCGCTTGGTATGTCGGATCAACCCTTGGCAATCATGAACTGTGATGTCCCTGCAGCCAGCATCCATGGCTTCAAAGGAGGGACCTCTGGTCATGTGGCTGATGGTCATAAACCTTCCACCTCCATGCAGAAAATAACTCCTCTATGGGGTTGAGGAAAGGTGAATAGGGTGGAAGGAAGAGACTTACCAGTCTTGGATGGACTTCAAACCATGTTGTTATTGCTTGCGAATGATGGAAAGCCACATTGTCCCAGGTAATTACAAAGGTCCTCATGTTTTCACCCTCCTGATCCTGCTCTGGAACCAGGCGCTGGTGGAGATCATTAAGAAAGGCAAGGAGGCGCTCGGTATTATAGGGTCCAACCTGACATCTGTGAAGGAGTAATCCTGCATTTGCAATTGCTGCACACATGGTAATGTTTGCCCCTCTCTGTCCTGGCACATCAACTGTGGCCCTTTTTTCCAATTACATTTCGTCCACGTCGACACCTTTTGGCCAGATTGAATCCTGCCTCATGTATGTATATGAATTCATGAGGGGCCTGGTTGGCCTCCAATTCCATAACTCTCTGAAACAAAGTTTATGTAAATCATGTCATCACTGTATACCATACTGTACTGTAACCTATTACTGTGTAGGTTACCTACTTGCAAAGTGCAAAGCTTATAGAACTGGACATTGAATTGAATATACACTATACCTGGACATACCTCTACAGTGTAGAGCTGCTTCATCTGCACTCTGTGTTTAGACAATGTCCGCGTAATGGTTGTGAGGCTGATGCTATCGATATTGTCAAATATCTCATGGTCCTCCACAATTCTAGTTTGAATTTCATGCAGTTTTATTGCATTATTTGCAACAACCATTTCTACAATGGCAAGCTCTTGATCATTATTGAGGAGCTTTCCTCTTCTCCCAGAGGGTGGAAGATGTTGCATTCTTTAGAGGGACAAAAAATTCAACATATGAATTACTGTATGACCTTATTGACATGTCAAGTGAGAATAGAAACAATCCATGTAAAATGCAATACTTACCTGTTGGTTTGTTGAAAGATGCGTATAATGGAGGCAACCGTTGACCGCCTCATACTGGGCTGCACTCTTTCACCAGCCTCTCTTAGTGAAAGACCGTGGTTGATTACATGGTCAATGATAGTGGCACGAATTTCATCACTGACTACTGTTCTTGCAGCCCTTGGAATGCCACCACCATGCATTCTTACACCTCTACCTTGCCCTCTCCTTGGGCCTGCTCTTCTCCCTGGCCCTGCTCCTCTCACTGCTCCTGCACCTCTAACTGCATCTCTCACTGGGCCTGCTCTTCTCCCTGGGCCCCTTGCTCTTACTCTTCCTCGTCCAGACATTACAGTGTTTGTCTTTTTCTGTTTCCAAAAACATCACTCCTCAAAGTCCTCCTTTTACTGTATAAGTGTCAGTGTAATAGAAAAAAATAACCCCTGCCACTGAGTCTATGCCAGACTGGCATCAGCTGTGGTTGGCCCAATTTACCCAACATAAATCAGCTGTGTGTCATCAATTATTCAATTGTTTGTTTATTATCAGCTGAGATATATTGGTTTTGAACTGATATCATTGCAGAATATTTTTATATTTATATTTATATTTTTATACTGTATCTAAGGTTTGGAATATTGTTTTTGCTATTGTGGGATGTTGTGTGTTAACATTCGTAAATACTACAAAAACAATCCATAATTTTGTTGGGAGGTATAGCTTGTCTGTTAAGAAAATGTAAGCATTGTGGAAATGTGTTCACTGACTGCATATTGTGTGAAAACGACATGAAATGTGTGAATGGTATGGCCACAAAAGACTGTTGCTGTGCTAATTGTGTTTAGAGTTTTGAAAATGTGACAATTGGTTGGACAAACGCTTGTTAGCGACTGAAAAAAACTGTAATTATAGTTTTTTCTGATGGCTTAAGCTAATTTTTTGTAACTATTGGCTATTTTTGCAAAACTCTACACATAAATATGAAAACCTTTCACCAAATCAGCAAAACATTGTAGTTCTCTTGCAAAAGCTAATAAACCTTGCTTAACTCTTCAGACCTTCGTAAAAATTGTATTTTCGTATCAAACAGTTAACACAAGCCATCACATTAATAAGCACACAATGCGCCAACTACACACTGATGGTATGAATAAAAAACACATCTGGCTTTTGCTTTGTGCACAAGGTAGGCTATGTCAGTTTGAGGTCATACTTTTGTCATAGTTCTGTAAACATACAGGGATCCAAATGTAACGACTGAGACAAGTCAGACACAAGTATTTGTTATTGTTTAACAAATGATATTTAGAACTCACTCTGGGATCTGTGGCCCCATCCCCCCAAACAGGGCAAGAAGGTCTTAGTTACCATGACCACGATCAGATAAGTTGGTTTTATGACTCTTAGCAATGTGAACCGGGCCTCTGCCACAAGACCCACAGATATTAGAACAGACTCTCCCGCATTAATTTATCAATGAACTGATTAACATGAAATCAACATGCATCCCAGAACATATTGTGAATGATTTACTGTCTTGTGTTGTGTCTTTTAATACTATTATCTTTTGATATTAGTAATAAACACAGCTACTTATTTCCATTCGGAACGAATGAAATGATTGGCTGGGCGACTGTCACTCTCCCTCGCTACCATGGCTACCACCCCTGCTGCTACCATAGACAGTATGGCTGCGTCCGAAATCGCGTACTATGTGAGTAGGTACTACATTTAATTTGACCCTTCGCAGGGAGCTTGATTGACAGGTGATCTGACCAATGATACTTCGCCATCCGCCATTTTGTCCGACAAAGCAGTCAGGAGAGTTAGTAGATTAACATAGGAGGATTTGAACTTGAAAAACGGAGTGTACTGACGCCTTTCTGTGGTTAAAACAACATTCCTTTTTGTGTTTGTTCATGTTTATTTGAGGCTATAAATTAACTAGAAGGAAGAGATGATAGGTTCACGAGCAGCTTTAACTGATGCTCTAGTCTACAGCGATCTGTCACGGCACATTAAAGAGCAACAAAACGGTATTTATTGTTAAAATTTCTTTTAAAAAATGACCAAATTTGAAAGATGAGACTTTGTTTAATATGTTTAATATCAAACGTAACCGAAAAGTAACCTGCTCTGTCCTGTCTGTCAGCGTGTTGTCAGTCTCCTCTCTGCTCCGCGATGTATTTTTCACTGCATGAGAACATGGTGTGGCATGAGAACGGCGTAGCTTGGTAGCTTGTCGGACATAGCGACACGACAGTAACTAAGGGGGGCGGGTCTTTGCGAACGGTCAAATAGAATGTACTTCGCGACCGTTAAAAAAGTACGTTCTAAATAGTATGAATACAGTTAGTATGAATGGAGTCCGGACCTATGGTCCGGACGTACTACATGCGCCATGTTGGTATTGTCACGTAACATGCGCGGTCACATCAGCGCGAAAATTTAAAGAGCCCGTTGCACTGACTGCAATGTTTTTAGTTCTTCTCTCCGCTTTCGTCTGCGTTTTTACGTCGTTCGTGCTCACAATTCAGAGTCGTCGGTCAGTTGCTCGCACACACACACACACACACACACACACACACACAAACCTGTGAACAATGACAGATGTTGATTTTTGGTAAGGAAAAAGTAATTCATTTGCTTGTGATATACCATCAATGAATAAACATGAATGAATCAATTGTATGCGTGTTTATCTCTGTTGATTCATTCATGCAATATATAATATACACACACACACACACACAGTGAACAGTAGGGTAACACACTGAGGTCAGATACAATACACACACACACATTCATACATGTGTATATATGAAGACTTCAGACGTAAAAGAAAAAAAATCTTCTAAAATGAGCATTTTTATCAAGCTTGTAGGCTATTATTTAGGTTCAGTAATTTCACTTTAATTGACAATTAATAGGTCCTTTTCATTGCCATTAAAGTGAAATAACTGAACATAAACATACAAGCTTGATAAAAATAATCAAACTAGAAGAAAATTTCAGATGGCACTTTGAGGCTTTTACATCTTAAGTATTCATATATATATATATATATATGTGTGTGTGTGTGTGTGTGTGTATATATATATGTATATATATAGATTTATATATATTTATTGTTAACAGATTTTGAATTATTTTAAAGCGATGCCCAACAAATGAGATTGTTAGTAAGAAAGCCCCTTTAGATCTTTTAGAAACCTGTGAAGGTTACCTTACTGCTGAAGTTCATTTTCTTCCCTCAAGATGACACTTTAATAAAAAAATTTTTTTTAAACTTTTGCTTTTGGTGGTGCTTTAAGCTCTATTATACTACTTTGTGCCAAAGTTTTGTGATTTTGTTTTAAGCTTTGTATTCTGTATCCATTTAAAAGTTAAATAAGATACAAAAATAAAGCAAATACATTTTAAAGGTGTCTGGAGTGTGGGTATTTCTCTATAGTGCGGCACTCATTTTTCAGATATACCTGCAATTTGCTTGTTTTAAAAAAACATCTGGAATCTGCCACAAAATAAGTGCACACACAACACCCTTTAAAAATATTAATTACTCAATGCCACATATTAAACACTTTACAACTGACAATCTAACTACTGTAAATCCCTGGGAATTAAGTGTTTTGTAACAAAACTTGCTAAAACAGCATTACAAAATGAACTTACTAACAAATAAATGGAAAGAGAGTGTGTAACATTTGTTTTCTTTATTATTATTATTTTTTTAGCAATTATTTCTAAAAGCTGAAGGAATCTTTCCTCTCTCTGGCCTCCTGTTCTTGTCTCTCCTCATGCTCTCGTCGCTCTTTCTTTTCTTTCCTCCCTTTCATTAGCCACTCTCCACTCTACAAGAACACAGGTGTGTTCATCAGCCCCTGCAAAATCAACACAGAATTTAACATTAGTGATGAACCATGGTCAATCTATATTATTATATTAATATTAATGTTACATGGACAAGTTGAGGTACGTTACACTCGAAACAGTAGCTTGCTACGTAGCCAACACATATTACATATCAACACTGGTAAAGGAGAAATAAAATCGTTGTAAAATAAAAAAAATAAAAGTTTTGTAACTCTCTCATTTAACTGAGAAACAATGTTGTTGTTTAAATAAAACAGTGTTAACTAACTTAGCTGACAGGCATTAGCTCGTTCTGTTCGGTAATAATAATGATAAAATTGTCATTTTACAGCCAATTCACAAACTTGTACCCTCGATTTACATTATTTAAACTTTTAACAAGTCAATCGTTTACTTATATGATGTTAAACGACTATAATTTAACCACAAATAAACAAAAAGTGTTTTGTAAAGTACTTGCACTTGAAAACAGCCGCTTCTCCGTTTTCCGCCATTTTCAAATATAACGACGACAACTCCTCTCCCGTGGCATCATGGGATAGTAAAGTGTCCATCGTATGCGCACTTCATAATCTCGCCGGATGTAGTAGGTCATCCGGGTACTTCTCGCCTACTGTTTTTTGAATTCTATGATTTCGGACATACTACTCTGCTCGCGTATTGTTTTTCGCATACTATATAGTAGGGAAGTATTCGATTTCGGATGCAGCCTATATAAACTGGACACAGCGACCCCATTGGATTCAACGGAGACAAGTGAAGTCAATTAGAAGCACTCACTTCCTGGGGGTCGAGCGTACTGCGCAGACTCAAACTGAGCTTGACGACGTAGATGTGACGTGAGTAACCCGTCTGTCTTCTAGTAGCTGTGCCAAGAGAAATCTGAATCATTCCCTTCCGAAACTTGCAGAGACGGAGAGTGTGAGTAGGAGGTGTCCATGAGCTAGGAGCAGGAGCAACTTTTGCTAAGTATTCTGATTAATTACTTTGTCAGTTTGCCTCCATGTCCCCCGATTGCCCGCGAGCTTCTCCTCCTGTCCATACAGTAATTTCTCTACTGTGCGACAGAGAGTCGCGTGGTTATGACGCAATCGTTAGCCTATTTTTACAAAAACTGCATCTACAGGGCCATAACGTAAGATACAAGGTAATGGAGCCTTTTATACATTTTCGTGTTTCTTTAGAAATAAATAATGGACAAATGGAGTCTTTAAACGCCTCAGATGTGAAGTTATTCGCTGTCAAAGTGACGCCAAAATGAATGGGAGTCAATGGAATGCTAACAGCAGGTGGGGGTCTGCTAATCAATGGCGGTGCCCGGGGAAGCTTCAATATTTTATGAAACCCTGCCCCCCTGGCTGCTACAGCAGCTGCAAACATGCACGCACCCGTTTGACTCAAGGAGGGGAAGAGGCACGGAGAGAGGCATGGAAGCTAGGAAGAATCACAATTATGGCAGAGAAAGAGCAGTCAAAATTCCCAGTAGCCTACCTGCATATACAGTCAGCAAAGGCAAACAAGGCAAAAAAAGGAACTAGTAAGGTAGAAAGGTAGGCTACTTGTCTCCGGAGTGTAATGTTAGTCCTCATCAGAGCCAACAGTGCTTTCATCGTGGAAGCTCTTACATGCAAAACACCGTATATGTTATGAATCACAGTCTTTCTTGGGTGAAATTGCTATGAAATTCACCTTCATCACAGTGTAACTGATGGTAATGGGAAAACGTGTAGCCTATCAATGCAACCTGTTTTTAGCTTTGCCTTATGTTACTAGCTCGTTACCGAATCAAACTCCATCCATCCATCTATCTCCATCCATCTTCTACCGCTTATCCGGGGCCGGGTCGCGGGGGCAGCAGTCTAAGCAGGGATGCCCAGACTTCCCTCTCCCTCGACACTTCCTCCAGCTCTTCCGGGGGGACACCGAGGCGTTCCCAGACCAGCCGGGAGACATAGTCTCTCCAGCGTGTCCTAGGTCTTCCCCGGGGTCTCCTCCCGGTGGGACATGCCCGGAACACCGTCCCAGGAAGGCGTCCAGGAGGCATCCGGAAAAGATGCCCGAGCCACCTCAACTGACCCCTCTCAATGTGGAGGAGCAGCGGCTCTACTCTGAGCTCCTCCCGAGTGACCGAGCTTCTCACCCTATCTCTAAGGGAGCGCCCAGCCACCCTGCGGAGAAAGCTCATTTCGGCCGCTTGTATCCGGGATCTTGTCCTTTCGGTCATGACCCAAAGCTCATGACCATAGGTGAGAGTAGGAACGTAGATTGACCGGTAAATCGAGAGCTTCGCCTTGCGGCTCAGCTCCTTCTTCACCACGACAGACCGGTACAGCGACCGCATTACTGCAGAAGCTGCACCGATCCGTCTGTCAATCTCCCGTTCCATCCTTCCCTCACTCGTGAACAAGACCCCGAGATACTTGAACTCCTCCACTTGAGGCAGGAACTCTCCACCAACCTGAAGCGGGCAAGCCACCCTTTTCCGACTGAGGACCATGGCCTCGGATTTGGAGGTGCTGATTCTCATCCCAGCCGCTTCACACTCGGCTGCAAACCGTCCCAGTGCATGCTGGAGGTCCTGGTTTGATGAGGCCAACACGACCACATCATCCGCAAAGAGCAGAGATGAAATCGTGTGGTCCCCAAACCTGACCCCCTCCGGCCCCTGGCTGCGCCTAGAAATTCTGTCCATAAAGATTATGAACAGAACCGGCGACAAAGGGCAGCCCTGCCGGAGTCCAACACGCACCGGGAACAAGTCTGACTTACTGCTGGCAATACGAACCAAGCTCCTGCTCCGGTCGTACAGGGACCGGATAGCCCTTAGCAAAGGGCCCCGGACCCCATACTCCCAGAGCACCCTCCACAAGATGCCACAAGGGACACAGTCGAATGCCTTCTCCAAATCCACAAAGCACATGTGGATTGGTTGGGCAAACTCCCATGAGCCCTCCAGCACCCTGTAGAGGGTATAGAGCTGGTCCAGTGTTCCACGACCGGGACGAAAACCACACTGTTCCTCCTGAATCCGAGGTTCTACTATCGGCCGGATTCTCCTCTCCAGTACCCTGGCATAGACTTTCCCAGGGAGGCTGAGAAGTGTGATCCCCCTATAGTTGGAGCACACCCTCCGGTCCCCCTTCTTGAAAAGAGGGACCACCACCCCGGTCTGCCAATCCAAAGGCACTGTCCCCGACCGCCACGCGATGCTGCAGAGGCGTGTCAGCCAAGACAGCCCCACAACATCCAGAGACTTGAGGTACTCAGGGCGGATCTCATCCACCCCCGGTGCCTTGCCACCGAGGAGTTTCTTGACTACCTCGGTGACTTCAGCTTGGGTGATGGACGGGTCCGCCTCCGAGGCTTCAGCCTCTGCTTCCTCAATGGAAGACGTGACGGCGAATCAAACTCAATATATTTTAAACTTTGCATTATCGATATGCTTGCTTGATAGTGAGTACTAACAGCCATGTTAGTTGTTTATATTCATAATGATAAAGTTAGGTATTTTATTACATGTGATTCTGACATGATGTCACTACATGCACTGCGCTCCTCTCCGCTCAGCCCTGGCAAACGCGTCCTCCAGCTGAGCGGTCGGCATCGCGCGTTCATGTGTTTTGGGGGGGGGGTGGGTTTGGAAGGAGCCCAGAAGGGAGGGGGTGGGAGTGAATGGAATAAGTAGCTGTGTTTATTGCAGCCCTGACAGGACTAGAGACACTCGATTTTTATACTCTCTTTTTCAGAGTACTTACATTTTAATTATGTAGGCTATTGGTATATAAAGACAGTTTAAACAAATTTGGGAAAAAGTTTTTTAGAAAAATCCTGCCTACCCTGCCTTTAACGTAGCTATTTAACTTTATAACTGTAAACTCTCTTTACAAAAACATTGAGTACACTGAAAATTTATCTCTTTTAAACATTGTCAAATCGCGATCTCCCGCATGACAGTCAACAGCGCGGCCGCAGATGAAAAAGGTTCTCTCGCTGCTGTTCCTGAATTTACCGTAATCATAGTAATAGGCGCACACCCATTTTTTTGGCGGCTGGCTTGACAGTGTATTTTCAAACCGCGGCTGGCTGGACCGCAGTCCGGTCAAGCCAGAAAATTCCTGTGTTTTCGTCTTGATCGGGATCCGTGTGAAGCAGAATGCATAACCTGCAAAGCTGGCACGTACGTGTCAGTGTCAAATAATGTAATAATGTAAACATAATGAATGGTGACTGTAGAAAGCAAAAGCCGAATCCCGGGCATTTTGGGCGATCTCGAAATCCTGGCCAGACATGTCCTGGTTAAACAGGACGTATGGTCACCCTAATGTATAAGTATGAGAGTAGAAATGTATCTATTTCAAAGGAGAATGTATGTGTGTGAGGGTAGAAGAATGAATTCTGGCTTGTTTGGCTCTTCATATGTGAACAAATCACTAGCTTGTGAACTGGATCAAGCTATTATTTGAAATGATCTGCCTCAAAAGAACAATCCATTTGCAAATCCCAAGTTCACAAATTCCCTAATTTGTCAAAAGTACACATTTTACAGCCTACTCTTATACAATACCAGCTTTACATAAGAGCTTTATAGAACTGATTTCGATAGGATGGAGTGAGATGAAGATTTGTTCTTTTCATTTATCATCAGAACTATTATTGTAATAAAACAATAAACCTGATGTCTTTTATGAGCTAAATTGTTCACTGAGAACAAAGATTTTCTCTTTTTTTCCTGTAACTTAAACTTGGGGGAGGAATTCATGATGTGAAGTAGTTAAATGCTTGACTTGGTTTTCTAAAAGCCTATTAATGGTCAAGTGTTAACAAAAAGCCAGCAAAAAGTTCTGACATTATTTTAATTAAAAGTCTATAGTCTAAACTAGTTCTAACCTTTTTAACCCTAAGGTTTTGCAGGCTGTACACCTTTGCCAAAATGAAACACCCAGAGTATTTAGGGGCCAAGCTCTGAATGGGCTGTAGCCCCTATTGGACTTGTTTTCTTTATTATTATTTCTCTCGAATGGGAGTCTATGGCATCCCTATGAACCCTAAGTAGGAAAATTATGAAAATTTGTCCTGTAGGGCTGAGCAAATATGGGCAGAACTCTTTACTGCCCTAGTACTTCAAAAAACCTTTTAAAGGTATACATGTGAATTAAACATGGCACAATGGCCTTCATCATCACAGTATGCTAATGCCTATCTAGTACAAGGGTTTCATCAATATGCTGATTGAGGACTGTTGGGACACTCCAGGCACAGGATGGTTCTTTTGGGAGAGACAGAGTCGTCTGCACCTCAATGACACGTCTGTACCATTTGCTTCACAGGACATATGCTTTCAAC
This sequence comes from Abramis brama, assembly GCF_963993115.1. Lineage (NCBI taxonomy): Eukaryota > Metazoa > Chordata > Actinopteri > Cypriniformes > Leuciscidae > Abramis > Abramis brama. Next base: position 29,772,193 of record NC_139978.1, on the reverse strand, counting down.
TACTTTTACTGGTGTGTTCTAATATGTAACTATGCCATGTTTGGTCTCATCTGACAGCCTATAAACTGAAATTAATGGTGGTGAACTTAATAGAGATATTAAAGTATCCTAATAGGTACTATTAAACATGGTTAAACATGCATTGAGGAGAATATGTTAATGTTCTTCTCCCCCTCTTGATCACTACTCATTTGCCTCATCTTTTGGTTTCCTGTCGGTTGGGTTTGGTGTTGGTATTCCACTCATGTTTAACAATGCTTTGCTCAGGGTATAAGAAGGAAAGGTAACTGTTGATCTAGGAGAAAGGCTTTAACCCCGCCACTCCCGCCACTACCCGTGCGTAACCTCATACTACAAGAAAGGCTTTTACGGCCTCTTCTGCATGACATTATTGCATTATTTCTTACAACTAAGTTTCTATACAGTATGTTGTTCCATTCTACTGTCTGTATATTTAAACATGTGACTTAATAAATAACTTTGCCTGCTTTAAAGGCTTTGAGAATCTTTCCTTTTATCACTGATTATGTTGAAAGCTAAACTGATTATAACTTTCGTTATCTAAACGTTCAGGTTAAATCCTACGTTTTCCTATCAGTTCTAAGAAAGACCTTTACCTTTACAGAATAAGAGGGTAAAGAATAACAACAACTTTAATGGAGTCAGATTAATTATATTGGAGTCAGACAAATATTTGAATTATACACGTTATCCTTCAACTGCCTTTTGTTCTGATTATTGGTTCAAACATAATGTTTGCAGTCCTGTGCTGGTCCCTTGTTGATGTTCCCTTGTGTTTCCAGTTTTGCCAGATGCAGGTCTTGTTTTCCCCCAGGGGAGTTTCTGTTTGTAGTTTTGTTTTGCTTTTTATTTACTTAATAAACATTCATTTTCCTGCACTTGAATCCTCTCTCACTATTTCACCATTCCGTGACAGAACGAACCAGCCCATAGAGGATTCAGCAGAAGAATGGGCATCTTCCTTTTCCCACATTCAACATCTTACAATAAGACTCCACCCATTATAGTAGTTGCCAGTTTGAAAAATACTGTATTCAGTTTTTTTGCTATAATCCTTCAAATTTTGTCTAATCCTAACAAAAATTGGCTCAGATGATCTTTGGACCGAGTTGACTTTACAGAAATTTTGTATTCATATTTTTTCTAATGTTAAAATGTTGTGAACTTAGGGAACACTAAGTGGCTCTAAGTTCAAACTTCTCAGGTACCTTCAGGACATGTTGAGAATGATCCGTCTAATTTTGTGCCGATATGTCAAATCGTTTAAAAGATTGCAATTTATGACAAATTAAATGACAGTCCAATGGTTCATCCGATCCTGGCAAAATTGATTGATCAAAGTTCTGCCAGGATCGGATGAACCACTGGTCTGTCATTTAATTTGTCATAAATTGCAATATCTTATCCTCCACCCAAGAAAGAACAAAATGTAACATTGTGTTGCACAAAACAAAAATCCTCATATTTTATAATCTCTGATGGTTCTTCCGTGTTGCATAATGTATCCAACCTTCACAGATATAAAAGTAAAGATACATTGATGGAGTCTGACTTAAGTTTGGCTCAAAAAACTAAAGAAAAATATGTAAGTATTAACTAATTGATACTAAATCAATATGAAAAGTACAAGTAATTTGATCAATAACAGCACAGCTGGTTATGATGGTGAGGTGCTGCTGAAGTCTATGTAAGAGTAAACTCAAGGGAACTGCTCTGAATGATTCAGTGAGTGAGTCCTACTTCAGTGGATCTCTGGTGCATAAAACAACAAAGCAAACTAAGAGAATAAAGATACATCTACACAAAACCATGAAAAAATCCAAATGATACAGCATTTTATAACAAACATTTCTAGAAGAGAACAGGAGAGTTGTCAAATTAACAAACTTTATCACGTCAAAACGTAGCCTATCAAAATAATTTATGTCCTATTTATAATTTGAAAACACACATTAAAGCTTACTTGAACAGACACTTCTTGCGCGTGGTCCAGTGAATTTTGCGATTCAGATTTGTGATTCATGAAATGAATCATTCAGATGAACCATCTGAATTTGCAAACCGCTTTGATTCAAAAGAACTGAAATGATGGAAATTATTTACTTTTTTTGCAAATTACAAATTACTTAATTTGCTTTTGCAGCAATCATTTAATGCATAGACTGTGTGCAAGTGAACACCACTTCATATTACACTTAATTAACTATCCTGATACAATTAGATTTAAAAAAGGAAAGAAATAGATTATAGATCTCCATAAGCACTCTCTAATTATTTAAAAGAGAATAAAAACCAAAGACTACAACTTCTTTTGCTGAGAAAGGAATCAACCACCCTTTTCATTTCCGTTAAAGTGCAATACAATACACCAAATCATTTTCTTGAGAATTGACAAGGTAAAACATGGTGTAGAAAAAAAGTTAATTCAATGATTAAAAACAAAATTGATTACATCAATTCCAGCAAGCAATTATGCTTCCCTTTCTTTTGTTTACGGGCTTCCCTGAAGAGAGGAATTTGTCTTTCCACATTGCAAATGTGGGTTTTGTATTTCATCCCACATCACAAAAATCATGTGTGGCAGAAATCTGTGGACTAAAATGATTTCTCTGTAATAGCAAGGGTGAAATTTGTCAACGTTCTCAGCTGGGACATGCAGACCAGTGGTTTTTACACCAAAGTGGGATGTAGGTTTGAGGCCAGCCTTTTCCAAACACATTCCAATGTAAACATCATCAATGGGCAGTAGAATTATAGAGTGAGACATGTTATAGATTGTTCTGGCCGTGAAGCCTGAGAGAAGAAAGCCTCCTCCACCACAGTAAGGAGGATAGCTCTCAGACTCCTGAACCTGCACCGGGACAAAGTATTTACTTGAAGAGCGTCTAATAGGCTTTTCGTTCAGGAGGAGGTGCCCGGTAAAGAGATGTTTACTTCCATCATTGTCCTCTTGACTTTGAAGATACTCAACCACGTTAAACGTATTGGCAAAGATGTCATCGTCCCCGTTTAAGACAAATCTAGCCTGTGGGCACCATCTTTCCATCCACTCTAAGAAAAGGATCTGCTTCAGTGTGAGGTTAAAGAATGAATCATTGAAGTCCCACTGTAAAATGTCCTTGTTCTCATTGTTCTCCAGCTTCAATAACTTATTCAACCTGCGCTTCTCGAAGCCAGTTTTAGTTGTTCCGATTATGAAGACTCTACGGATCCACACACCTTTGTGCAGTCGTTCCTTAGCCCATGTTTTCCGCAGGACTTCTCGCCGCTCGTAGTTTTCTGGAGAACTCTTGATGACCAGCAGAAGGAAGACATCTGCAGAGTTCAGGGGTCCGCCACACTTATTAGGCAGGTCGAGCAGCATGGGAAAATTCCTACAGTGTCGGTAAAGCAGGAAATCTTTGATATGACCTGGCAGAGTAGAAAATCCAGTCACAGTATAAGCCGACATATTCTGCTGGCAACGTGAAGACAAAGGCTGGGGAGTTTTGGATCTGGGCAAATGGATTTCATGACGGAGCATCTCATATGTGTCTTTGCTATTTGATGACACTTCGTCTTCAATGTCATTTTTGTTCATAATAATGAAGAGACACACAACACCTGTGAGAATAAATGCTATTGTCTCCATGTATTTCATTTTCATCTTTGCAACTGTTCAAGAACAGAGACACAATTTACAGTATGAACACAAAAGTTCTCTCAACAAGGATTTTCATGTATGTATATATATGTATACTATACCTTTATTTCAGACCAAGTCACAAAATCTTAATTTGAGGTTGTCCGGGAAACTTCTTTTGTGATCTGCAGAAGTCATACAGATTTGAAAATCAACATGAGGATCATCAGAATTTGCATTTACAAGTGCAAAGTGCTCGTGCAAAATCAGTTTTTGTGTGTGTTTTTAGTAGGCTAATTGTTGGTTCGGTGTGTTTGAGTGCTCATTGTTACAATTACACAGCAAAAGTTCAGTGACATTTTTATTTGTGCATGGTAGAAAGCAAATACTGATACTGACATAATGACATACAACAAATATGGAAAATTGAACTACACAATTGAGGGAGCAGGCTACAGTGAACTCTGAGAAAACGCTACGCTTGAGCAAACAGTTTGTGTGCAACTACAAATGATGGCCGTGAAAGAGACTGTGAACGCATTGAATAGGATATGTTTAGTTGGTGAATAGCATAGGCTACTATTACACAGTAGCAATAACGTTAAGCGCACCAGAATAAAATAAAATATTCATAAATAAACAGTGTAGCTGACTTACAGATTCAGTTAACATCCTCAAATGAATAAGCGCGAGTCGCGACGATTCAGGGAGAAGGCTACACAGACAGTGAACTCCGAGAAAACGCTACTTAAGCTCCCCTGCTTTCTTCGACCCTCTCTGTCTCTGGTCCTGCGCTGTGCTCACTGAGTGTGTGTGTGAGAGGGGGAGTGGCCTCTGGTCCTGCGCTGTGCTCAGTGTCAGTGTGAGAGGGGGAGTGGCCAGCGGCTAGAGCGGCAAAAGCCAATGTGTGCTTCTTTTACCGATATATTTAACGATATCTTTTGCATTTCTAATCCAAACAACGTCAAACTTGGCACTGCACTTACTCGTGCCCGTAGCAAGACACCTGGCAAGTTTGTAAGACTAGAAAAACTGGAAGAACTGGTTGGGGAACGACCACTCCTCGAGTAGACAAAGGACCTTGCTGGAAATTAACATTTGTGCACTATCAAGACGAAAGTCTCACCTCCGAGTCATCTACATTTCATTCCCTCATCCCTCACCCTCTCTCTCATGCTAAGATCACCTGAATTCATCCAAGAATATATAGTTTAATGTGAATGATTATCATCGAGTATTATACATGTTTAGTAGCCTATCATTTGAAATGTCTCAGGGCGACTGGTACAAATGTCTCATTTCCAAATAAGTAAAACAAAGGGTAATAAGGTTTTTAAGAGTTTATAGATAACTGGCACACAAAGGAAGGTGGTCACTATACAAATCGTCTCCTACCCTATGGAAGCCCGTTTCCTCCACGTTGAGTAAAAAAAAAAAAGATTCTTTAAGTCATAATAATGAGAAACTTTCTCATAATAATGACTTAACATCTCATAATAATGAGAAACATTCTCATAATAATGACTTAACATCTCATAATAATGAGAAACGTTCTCGTAATAATGACTTAACATCTCAAAATAATGAGAAACTTTCTCACAATAATGAGAAACTTTCTCGCAATAATGACTTAACATCTCATAATAATGACAAACTTTCTCGAAATAATGACTTAACATCTCGTAATAATGAGAAACTTTCTCATAATTATGACTTAACATCTCATAATACATGAGAAACTTTCTCGAAATAATGACTTAACATCTCGTAATAATGAGAAACTTTCTCATAATTATGACTTACATCTCATAATAATGAGAAACTTTCTCGAAATAATGACTTAACATCTCATAATAATGAGAAACTTTCTCGTAATAATGACTTAACATCTCATAATAATGAGAAACTTTCTCGTAATAATGACTTATTTTCTCGCACTTCTACACATGCGCAAAGCAGCGGAGCAGAAGGGCGTGCCACACTAGCGACATCCGCTGGTCAAAGCCGTGTAAATGCATCACAACAAACATGGCACGCTCTGCAAAACAGTTGTTTTCATTAAAGTCAGTGAGATCTACGAAGTGCAATCTGTAGTATCATTAAATAACATCAATTAAAAATCATCAGTAGGCCTATATCTTCCATACTTTTCCATGCGCACGAAAAGGTGTGAAAGTGGAATGCGATAACGAAGGACGCCTGCTTGTGCACACCGATGGAAATTGTTACATGAATTTACAAAACTATCAGATTAAAGTTGGAATATTACATTTATTCGTCAAGTTTAAGTGTAACATTTTCATAAAATATATGGGTATGTGTGTTAATATAACACGTATTTTGCAGATGCTTCTAGGATATTTGATGTGCAGGTTCATCTGGAAGATATCAATACAGAAATCACCTTTAAGATGTTTATGACTTTGGGGACATTTACACATAAGTGGGCAGTGGAATGGGGGAAAACGCAAAATCGAGACGTGTTTTTAAAAGCTGAACTTCTTTTCAATTGAGCGCCGCGTATTCAGAACGCCGTGTCATGCGCGAGACGCTGCAGAAGAGCGAGCGCAACGTCCGTCTAGTGCGCGTATGCCTAGAAAAGCAATGAAAAAGCGCGTTCTGTATGAACGGACCCTTACACAGATTTCCAGATGAAGTGTTCTTAAACAGATTTGGAAAGGTGTGCTGTCTTATCATTCCTCCATCTATTTGAAATCCATGGATCACCCTTCTGTGTTGCTGCTTGTTCATACACAAAAATACAAATGAATATTACAAATGAATAAAAGACTATCTAGTATGGAAGCCTGTCTCATATACTGATCATTTATCATTAATGTTATTCACTGCAGAGCGTGCCATGTTTGCTGTGATGCATTTACACGGCTTTGACCAGGGGATGTCGCTATAGCGTGGCACGCCCTTCTGCTCCGCTGCTTTGCGCATGCGTAGAAGTGCGAGAAAATAAGTCATTATTACGAGAAAGTTTCTCATTATTACGAGATGTTAAGTCATTATTATGAGAAAGTTTCTCATTATTACGAGATGTTAAGTCATTATTACAAGAAAGTTTCTCATTATTACGAGAAAGTTTCCCATTATTACGAGATGTTAAGTCATAATTATGAGAAAGTTTCTCATTATTACGAGATGTTAAGTCATTATTATGAGAAAGTTTCTCATTATTACGAGATGTTAAGTCATTATTATGAGAAAGTTTCTCATTATTATAAGATGTTAAGTCATTATTACGAGAAAGTTTCTCATTATTACGAGAAAGTTTCTCATTATTACGAGATGTTAAGTCATAATTATGAGAAAGTTTCTCATTATTATGAGAAAGTTTCTCATTATTATGAGAAAGTTTCTCATTATTACGAGATGTTAAGTCATAATTATGAGAAAGCATTATTACGAGATGTTAAGTCATTATTATGAGAAAGTTTCTCATTATTATGAGATGTTAAGTCATTATTATGAGAAGTTTCTCATTATTACGAGATGTTAAGTCATTATTATGAGAAAATTTCTCATTATTACGAGATGTTAAGTCATTATTACGAGAAAGTTTCTCATTATTACGAGAAAGTTTCTCATTATTACGAGATGTTAAGTCATAATTATGAGAAAGTTTATCATTATTATGAGAAAGTTTCTCATTATTACGAGATGTTAAGTCATAATTATGAGAAAGTTTCTCATTATTACGAGATGTTAAGTCATAATTATGAGAAAGTTTCCACTTTTATGTCCTCAAACGCTCGTTTTTTGGGGTCGACAGCTTATGAAAACTTATTTCTGGGTTTCTTAGCTTGTTTGCGGTACACCTTGTCACATAGCAGCTTTTAGGCATTATTCTGTCTTTTGTTAGAAGCAAGAAATGACAAGGAGGAGCTCTCGCAATGCAAGTCAGTGGAGATGGTTGGATTGTTTTCCCCCTTGGTGGGCGTGGTCTTCAGATTATGACGCGTTGCGCTCTCAGATCGCCCCCAGCAGCGAACCATTGAACAAGCGTCTATGGGTTTTACCTGATCTCTGATCAGTTTTATACATTTGTAGACGTTTTAATTAGACATTAGTGCAATTAAAAGGAATAATAGTAGTTAATAGTCTCTTATTGGTCTGTTTAGCGGAGCCATCCACTGAACAAACAAAACAAGCACTGAAAATGGATAAAAGAACACATAGCCTACTTGGTTCAGTTGTTTTTCCCATCACTATACACACTCGCACTAGAGCATACTTTTTTTAGCGGTCGTGAAGAAATTACTAATTCAAAATAAGCCTACCTACACAAGAGATAATGCGTTTTCGACTTGTTTCAGTCCCTTTCATTATAAAAACAGACATTTAATAATAGGCTATTTATTTCTGTGTATAAATGTCTTTGCTACTGACTCACTGATAAAGACAGTAGCCTATTTATCACTTCCCCGATGTCGAAAGTCTCACACACACACACACACACACACACACACTAAACTAAAATATTATTTACTGAACAATAATATTTAAACTTACAATAATAGCCATTATAAAAGTATAACAATTTGTGTATAAGGAAATATCACATATAGGCCTACTGTGTTTAAAAAAAAAATATGACACACCATATGAGAAAGTTTCCAATAGGCTAGCCTACTGTTGTTTTTATGTGAGCTCAATAAGATGGGACATTCTGTTGCTGTTCATAGGTTTCCAGCGGAAAGTCATTTAGTGATTTTACTTTATCAAAGTAGTATTGAAATATGTTTTTGGCTTTAATGATTGTATTGAGTGGTAACCATTTTATAAAAGTGTGCCTATATGACGACCTTCAGCCGTGACAGCCGTTCACAACACAACACAACACAGCACACGATCTAGCCTACGATCCATACGATCGCAACGTAGGCTATTGCTTAAGAATCATCATAATGTCTACAAAAGAGCCTAGACTACGCAGCACATCTTGTCGTCGCATTAGTTTAATTTTCTAAGAGCAACGGTCAAAACCCAAAATCATTTAAACGCATTTAAAATTAAAACATTGATATTTTTACCTATCTTTGAAAAAAACAACAAAAGTAAATTTAGTTTTTTTTTTATCTTACCTGACCGTTAATTAGCTTCTTCGGATGACGTCAAAAGTTGCCTAACATTTGCTACTGTTTCTGTTTATGTCGAAATACTGTACGCTTTAACAACCATCCCTGTATTCACTGCTGAAACTCTCTCATCTTAATGAGGAAATAAACTGTGGAGCCTCTAGCTATACTGCTGTCTCTAGAGGAATGTGGTTTAGCCTAAAGAAGCAGTGTCTCAAAACCTGATCTGCTGCCTACCTAACAAAATTATAATTTTTCCTTTTTAGCCTGTCAATGTTAATCGTTTAGTATTTTATCAAATCCATTTCACTGATCAGTTTTAAGCACATTTTACTTTTGTAGGCTACTATATTCAATTGTGTTTTGCCATAAAATAGGCTATAAAATCTGGGTCCTTAAGCAAAACCAGGTCAGAACTGAGAACCATAGTCTAAAACAAACTATAACAAAGCTGATATAGTTTGTGGACCTTTCACTTTTTTAAAAACTCATGTAAAGATTCATGAATGAAACATGTTGCATGACATGTTACAGGACAGACTCTTTGGGCTTAGCAACAAATTTACTACAAAATTACATGTTACATGTTTGACATGGCACATGCTTAGCTACCTAACAAAAGAGCAAAATAAGCAAGATATGGTCTAAATTGTACCTCAACCAGTAACTAAGAACCAGGGGTTAAAGCAAAAAAATATATCTTTTGACTGAAAGATTTTCCTCAGCCAAACCCCATTCCACAGCCTGTCACACATCCAGTTTAAGAGCAGTTTTTCTTCTTGTAATTATAGTAGTGAGTAGGCTACATACTTGACCTTCACAAATGAAATACTCAAAGAACTTTTGCATTTAAAGAAAGGCCAACTGCGTTTCTATTATTTACACGTCAATGTTTTCAATCTAATGGCTAAAATCAATCTAAAGACTTGACTCGTGATGTAGTCATACAAATAATTAACCATTTGCATAACTTTAACACAAGTTTTTATTTCTCAAATAATAAAAGCCAACAGAGCTTTTGCCGAAAAGTGAGCTAATATCACAAACTATACATAATATAATATCTGTTTTTTAACCTAGCCATTCTAAATAAATAATATAATGTTATTTTTTTATTTGATTTGTTGATTATATGAAAAGTGAACAGCATAGCGCAATATGTACATCAGGAGACATATGGAGTGGGTCAGACATGATTTTGACCACTTCATTAAGTTTTGTTTTGTATAAAACCTTTCTTTAAAGTGAATTTCGTTTTGTAGAAATTGCATGTAAAAAAGCATGTAAAAGTCCTGGCAAGACAGTATTTACAACATTTTTTATTTATTTTTTTCCGGAGTGTTGTCAAATTAGTGTTAACTAATAATTGTTGCAAACTGGTTCTACCAACAAAATATTATTATTATTTTTTTTATTAACTTACACATAATTACAAGCTCAGGGAAGTGAAGCAAGGTTGCATCTCTTACAATGAACAAACAATGATACGAAAAAAAAAGAAAAGAATAAAAATAAATAAATATCCTGGATTTGCATACAGCACATTATGTAATTATACATTAAAAAAAAGAAAAGCATAACAACAAGGTTAAGTCATATCTTTGAATAAATCATCATAATGCATCAAAAATTGTTAAACCATCTAGGAAAAAAGAGAGACTTATTTCTAACGGTTATATCCGCGTTATTCCAAAGGAGAACTTTGTGGGGGGAAAAGCTATGGACAAAACACAATTTCCACGAGAGAAGGCATTGCTGATGAAAGTTAGATAAGGAAATGGGTAACTTGCTAGGTAATAAGTTACACTTTAATAGGAAAGACAGGCCACCGAGTTTGTTGAAGATATTATTAGGAATGAAAAACCATAACGACACGGGATTCACAAGGCATCTTTTCAGCCAGTTTACTTTAAAGGTGTTTATAGTATCAGCAAAATCCAAAAAAATCAAGACCACCTTCACCTCTGGAATTAGAGAGTACTTCTCTTTTCAATTTGTGAGGCCTATTTTTCCAAATGAAATCCCAAAATATTTTGTTAATTTCCCTTATCTTTATCATTGATAAACAGAGAGAGAGCAGGGTATACAAAGCGAGAGAACCCTTCCACCTTAGATAAAAGGAAAGATCTCTCTGAAGCCAGTTGTTAAAGACGTTTTTAGTTTTTGTCATTTTATCAGAAAAGTTTAAAAGAGGTCTGGTAACTGGATTTTTAGTGATATGGATAGCCTACCTAAATATTTTACACAGTTTTTAACTGGGATCCCCTCCAATGATGTCTCATCTATATCATGAATTGAGATAATTTCACATTTCGAAATGTTACGTTTTAGACCCGAAGCACATGAAAATTGTTCCACCAGTTCCAGAGCATTAGGTAACTGTTTTTTATCCTCCAAGAATATTGTGGTGTCGTCATCTAACTGTGCAATTTTAGACTCACGATCAAATATAGAAATTCCTATCAAACTTTAATTTTGGTTGATTAACCTCAGACCTCAGACAAAGTAGTTCAGTGGCTAAAAGAAATAAAAACGGGGAGATTGGACAGACCTGTCTGACTCCACGATGGATGTCAAATCTTTTGGACGTATCAAAGTTAACGATCACTGAGATGTTAATATCTCTATATCAATAAATGATTTAACGAATCCAAATAACTCTAGAGTGCGAAAAAGAAATTTGTGTTCTATGGAATCAAAAGCTTTTTGAAAGTCAAGAAAAAGTATGAGACCATGAATGAATTAAATTAGAATAATCCCAACACATCTAATACTAACCTTATTTAGTAAGGGTAGTGCCCCCCCAAATGACTTATTGGGCCCCCCTATATATTATGCACAGGACAATAAAAGAAACTTACATTTAACTTTTTAACTATATTAAATGTCTGCGATTGTGATCAATTTCACTCTCTAATCAAGAGGTGTCAGCAGAACTTAGCTCACAGGAACAGTAAGTAATCCCTACAACGGTAACACTAGAAATGCATAACACATTATCTTCAGAAATGATTCAGAAAATTCATTATTCAACGCATTATTACACAGAACGTAAATTGAAATATAATTATATTCATAAATGACTTAAAACATCCCAAAACAGCACCCAAACCTTGCAAAGACCTACCTCATTAATTATTCAAATACAACAGCCAATGGCAAGTCTCCAGCAGCAGACCTTTCAATATGTTATTTTTGTGTTAGTAGTTTTATTTATTCAAATTACAATATGCAGTTGTGTGTAAGTATATATATATATATATATATATATATATATATATATATATATATATATATATATATATATATATTTATTTATTTATATATAAATCATGCAATTCATTTAGTTAAGCATACAGTATTGTTTATACGTAATTCTTTTGCGGAGCTGCGCATTGCATGCGATCTCAGAATCAAGTTTTGGCGGTTTTGCACTGCAAAGTTGCACAAAAATAGTCCATTATATAGAACATGAAGAAGTGCCATAATCATGTGACATTCAGGACGTCACTGATACCATAGATATCATAAGGCTTGTTTGAGATGGGCAAAATCTGCGCAGAATCGATCACCGGTGATCAGCGCGAGATGCATGCCGGTTAGAAATGTGTCCGAGTGCGGTCCGCCTTGCTCTGATGTCATGCTGACGTATGTCAAAAATCTTTCGCGAGCGCAAGGCGCACGTGTCGGATTCTGCAGTCGAGCGCAGTTGCTCTCCACTGACTGCGCTGATCAAAAGCACGATGGGAAACGACTTGCTGACGACACAGCTTAATGCTCATTGGTTTAAACAACTGTGATGTATTGTTCTCTTTTAAAATGTTTGATTTTAAAACTCTAATCATGTTTTATGTGTATATGTTATGTGTGAATATTCCCAAACTATCTGACAGTGCGATCTCTTTGGGTTATGCAATTCATTTTTTTATAAAATAAAATAAAATAAATAAAAACACATATGTCTGTATTAAAGAAAAAAATATTGATAAACATGTATTTGGAATGGAATTAAATAACAAGTACTTTGGGTGTCTTGTTCATTATTTATTTTCATATAAAAGCAACAGAACTTGAATTACATCCAGTTTATTAGCAACACTGTGCACGTGGGTGAATCCCGCGATATCCATCTTTGATCTCGCAGGTGTCAGATCCACTGCGAGAAGAGAGATCTGTCCGGCTTGCCTGCGCTTTTTTCACTCCTCCCTTCACTGCAGCCGCCTACTCTCGCACACATTTCAGGCGAGGCAAGGCGCATCTCAAACAAGCCTATAGATAAACACTAGATGTCTCGTGCGCGCTGCTGGCCAATGGAGGTCGACGTCAGCACATTGGCGGCCATCATGCCACAGGCAGCTCGCTCACTTGTTTAATGGTGCATGTACTTTTAAATAACCATAACTTGCTCAATTTTCAACCGATTTTCAAACGGTTTGGTTTATTATAAACGTCAGAGATGTAGCTATGACACTGCATACATACACTGCATACATATGAAAAATTATAACTTACATGTTCAAGCATTCGGAATTATCGCCACGTTAATAACGTTTGTAAGAAACCAAACCGTTTGTAAATCCGTCCAGATTTCAGCGAGATAAGAGGATTTGTGTGCGTGCTGATCATTCACTTTACATTAAGCCTGCCTGTGACAAGATGGCCGAACGGTGATGCCGGAAGTGACTGCGCCATAAGACATCTATGCTGCGTTCCAAACCGCATACTTCCCTACTATTTAGTATGGGAAAAAGAGTAGGCGAGCGAAAAAGTATGTACGAATCCAAAAGAGTAGGCGAGAATTACCTGGGTGACGTACTAATTATCGCGAGATTCGGACTTAAGTGCGTTCGAATATGCCTACTTTCCTACTATATAGTAGGCGAAAACAGTACGTGAAGGAAGCAGTACGTTCGAAACATCAGTACTCATAAAAGAGTAGGCGAGAAGTTCCCGGATGGCTTACTGCTTCCGGCCAGATTTTCGAGTGCTCAACCGATGGATACTCTTCTATCCCAGGAGGCCACGCGAGAGCAAACGTCATTATCAAATATCGCAGAGATCAGCGACGCGGGTGCTTTCAAATGTGAGTAAACACGGTTCCTTTTGTTAAAATTGCATGTGTTGAACTACTGTAGAGTAAACTGTTGAATTGTTGAAGGTGTAAAGACGTTACACAGTATAGTATAGTTGTGATTTTGCTGTAAAAACACGTTTTATTATGTATAACGTTAGGTAACAGGGGAGCTCCAGTAAAGACACGTAAGTTACGTCTCTAAAGTGGATTTACATAAGCCATATACATCTTAAAGACGCTTATTTTAAATGTCTATTTACATCTGACAGGAAAATCTTGAAATATCACAACATGAAATAGACATCTGAGTGATGAATGTGTGCTATTATGTAGAACAAATCTATAAAGTAACTAACGTTAAACATAAGTTATCTATTTTATTTGTCCATTAGTAGTTGATAAATTGAGGAACATTTATGTTGGATAAAAAGTTAAAACAACCTCAACATGTAAATGTAGTGTTGAGTTCATAAATCACAGAGGTAACGTGGATCTTGTCTGGATGTTACAGGGTCAGATGAACAGATGTGTGTTGATCTGGTGGAGAGTGGCTGATGAAGGCTTTGAGTGAGTATACTACAGAAATGAATAACAACTATTTAAATCTTAAGTTGTAGTTTATTTTAATTATTGTAATTTCAAACAGAGCTATTACAGCACCTTTCTGATTCTTGATTTCTGTGCATTTGCTGCAGATCTTTTGTGGTGGAGCAGGACCTGCAAGGAAAGATGATGGCGGCATTTGTGGAAAAAAAACTTTTTGTCTTCTAAATAATACTGAAATCAAATGACATTGTGCGGTTAAAATTACTGCTTTTGTGTTATGTTTGTGCATTTTGTAGGATCTGAAATGGCAGCAGGCTGGTGTGAGCACTGAGGATGAGGAGCCCAGAGCTGAATCCTGGAAACGGTGCCATGGATGAGACCCTCCATCACTCCACCTGCCCTTACGAGACCCTCCATCACTCCACCTGCTCTTACGAGACCCTCCATCACTCCACCTGCCCTTACGAGACCCTCCATCACTCCACCTGCTCTTATTGCCTCAGATTGTGAAGCACAACACATCACGCAACAACCTCCGACACGAGGGAACGGCTCACCTCTGGCGGTCAGCTGAGTCATCAGAATAAAGCCGCAGAATGGGAACCGCTGTGTTGAGATGGCAGAAGGATGTGGGGTTCAGCGCCTGTAGCCTACATACATGATTGTAGTTTGAATAAAGCTTTGTTTCATGTGTTGACTTATGCATTTGTTTATTGTGTGATGGTGACTTTCATTCATTCTTTTACTAATTTATTAATATTTCTCATTGTTGTCAGTAAATAAAATATAATTATTTAATTAATGTTTTATTTAATTGTTTGAAAGAAAATGTAGATATGTTCATTATATACACATCTAGAGTGTATTCAATCATGCATAGCTATGTCATATGATATACATTACATTTTGTTTGTTTTATTGAAATCATTTTCAGTAAAAAGTAATATAATTAAGTATTGGTTAGCATTTATCTTTGTTATTATTTTATGTTTTGGGGTGGGATAGCAATGCAATTCATTCTGGGGTAATATTAATTTTTAATATTAATGATACTTAAATTTTTCGAGTACAAAATCAACAGTTTTCTCCAAAGGCGAATCTTCGCACAGCTGCCCTTTGTGCAGACATTACAAACGCTGAGGAAAACCATTTTAGGTAGGGCTGTCGAGTTACTGATGTTGTGAGGTATATATATATATATATATATATATATATATTATGGGTTTGCATACATATATGAGATTTTTTACACAGGATAAAGAACCTACAAGGTTGAATATCTTTATATATTCTTAAATAATTCATTATAATACATTTAAAAAAAAAGCTTTTTTTGTTTTGTTATTTATAGGCCTGAGGGATGAAACGAGAGTTAACTTCAACAAGAAAAAGAGGAATACATAAAGCAGTGAGCCACTTTGGCTTGTGGATGAAAATGTTTGGATATTAAATAAAATAAAATTAACAACATATTCAAGAGATGACAATTTTGGGATTTCGTAATAAAAATAAATAATATCGTTAAGGATAAAACGGTGGGTCACATTAGTAGGGTTAAATATAAGAACTTAAATCAACCCTAAATGTATTCACAAAATAAATGGGCAGCAGTTTCTTCAAAAAGACCACAAAATGAGCAAGTTTAAGCAATATCAAGATATTTACAGATAGATTAATTAAACGTGTCCGTTCGAATCTTTTAAGTTGTTGCGCGTGTGATAACGCGTCGTAGGTCACATGATAACGTAAACATGGCAGATGTCCGGTTCGCATTCATACTCAACGAGATCTGGCTATAAAGTACCTACTCTTTTAGCGCTCGTTAAGTAAGTACTTATTGAAATTAAGTACCTACTCATTGAGTATGCGGTTTGGAACGCAGCCCTAGTGTTTATATATGGGTCATTCCTGGTATGCGGTGACTTTCCTGTCCCAATGATTTATTTACTCATATTTTCTCTAAAATGAGTCACATATTTATAATAAATGGCTTAAATTGTAGATTTAAATATTCTTTACCATTTAAACAGAGATAATAGACATTAAAAATACTATTTTGTATTTTACACAATTTTAATTGATGTATGCATTCAATTTTATCATGTCCTCAGTGCACAGTAATCAACTTCTGCAAAAAATATAAACCATGAAATGGCAAAAACCTCAAAATATTTTTAAATTATGTTATTGACTAGGCTAAACTGCCTCTAATCATACATATAAATCATGTGAAAATTTAAGTCTTTTTCTTTAAATGTTCTTCAATTACTGCATCCCTGAAGTCATCTTCCACCCTGTTAGTATGTACTTTTCTGCCTTCCAAATCTGACTGCAATTTCATTGAGACCATTTTCAAGAAGTGACATCATTTATTTTTCCCGCTGGAATTCAACTGTACAAACTGAGGAAAGCTTCAACTCTCACTCCTAACTTTATTTTTAGTTTTTGAAATGTTATCCTGCTTGTCCCACCCTTATGTTCCACCCTGTTAGGCTATGTTATTGAGAATGTTTGTCCTATCAAAAAAAATTAAAAACAAATCTGATATAGTTATAAAAGTTCTGTTCATCTGTAGAAGGTTAGCTAGCTAAATGTTAATCACTCAAAGAGCTATGACTAACTTAGCTCAGAATTTTCCACCCTGTTAGATTCCACCCTGTTAGGTCTATAAACCTAACAGGGTGGAATGTGAAACTAACAGGGTGGAAATTCTAATAGAATTTTGTATATGTTTGTTAATCTAGTTAATTCAAATTAATTATAGTATCTTTATTTTTTAATCAGACATAAATAAATAAAAATGTAATTTATTATGTCTGTCTTCTCTAATTTGTAAATATTTCTCTAGCCATCTGAAGAGAGAATTGTTTTGCCACCATGATTGATTGTGATAAGGAACCACATAGTTATTTTTTGTGTCCCTCCCCCAAAGGAAATTTGGATTTTAATTTTATTTTATTGTTTTGAAACAGTATTATATAGGTGCAGTTCCAAACATTACTGATGGCAAACCATGCAGGACAATGACAAAAAGCTCATACACTGAACCTTTTAACACTGGTGTTCCACCCTGTTATATTCCGTTCCACCCTGTTATGCTCCTTTCCACCCTGTTAGACAAGTCATTTTAAATAATAATTTGACAGCACTGTTAAATGTTTGGTATACTTCTGTTTTATTTTGTGAGGTGAGGAGCACGAACAGCATAATATATGTTTTTGAGCCAAATTTTTTATTATTATTTACCATACTATTTGCAAAAATGGGCACAAAAAGTACCTGTTTTTAATAAACAAGACATATACTATTCATCAAAAATTGTTTTGCTTGTTTCAAGAAGAAAAAAAATTTATAAGATGGCATAAGGGACATATACTACCCAAGAAAAGTTCATTATTGTTTAACATTTACATTATTAACATGTTGTGATAACTATGTATATGTCCCTAACAGGGTGGAATATTTCCATGGACAGTGTCTGAACAATCTACCCATAATTATTATTTTTTGAGTCCCTGACCAATATGTATTCCTTATAGGTAAACATGTCACTATTTTGGTAGAATGCTAAAAACATGAAAATCATGTACTTTTTTTTCCAACACTTATGAAGCCAAAATGTCACCGCATACCAGGAATGACCCATATGATATCTATGACTGATACACACTAAGCTAACAAGAGATTGCGCTGTAACATGCAGATACAGACGTTTTGAAGACAATAAACATGTTTGCAATGATATTTGAGTTACCTGTGTTTTTCAAGCCATGCCAGGTATTTTCATAATAATAGATTATATTTATAATGTAATGCTAATCTATATAGACTAACATTGTGCAGAACACTATCCAATAGTATATTTTCTGTCTGATTTTTTTATCTGAAGCCAAATTAGATCACAGAAGATTATTTAAAATACTCGATTTGCTTTATAAAGTAAGTTTGTAGCACAAACATGGGTTTTAATCTCATAAATTGTCGTGTATTGATGGTGTGCTAAGCTAACATGCTAGCTAGCCCTAGGTGCACCTGCCACCTAGAAGTTATACTTTTATTATTTTTTGAATGCTTACTGAAATGTTTCTTTATTCAAGAA
The DNA here is from genome assembly GCF_963993115.1 of Abramis brama. Lineage (NCBI taxonomy): Eukaryota > Metazoa > Chordata > Actinopteri > Cypriniformes > Leuciscidae > Abramis > Abramis brama. Next base: position 29,753,744 of record NC_139978.1, on the reverse strand, counting down.
ATGCATTTGATACAGTTTAAAATGTGAGGTGAACTTTGAGAAAAGAAATTAGGGACTGAAACCATATGAATAGCCTGTGAATAGCCAGTCGTTAGTAACTATAATGCAGACAAAAGAAATGCATATTTAGAGCCATAACCATGCTGGAGAGGTGTGAATGTGTGCAGGGGGAGACTGAGACTGAATGGGGCTCGTTTGCACCACAAAACAATAAAGACAATATACTGGATAGATGGTTAGAAGATGACAATAAACATCAGTAGCATTTTAGCGTCAAATCAAAATAAAGTCATTTGACATGGTCTTGAAAAACATTTAACTAAATACAGAGTTTTGGACTTATTATCTTCAGATTTTAAACATAAAATGGTTAGACATGTGGCTTTAGCTGTAGTGCATTTCTAGATTGCTCCAGTGCCAACTTCAATTTTATTTTCATGAGGATGTTTCATAAAAAATAATTTCTAATAACTTTACAAAACTTTGAAGCTATTTATAACAATTTTTGTCATTATGACAATAATTAATTCTACATTTACAATAAACTGCCAGGTGTCAGCTTTCAAACGAGATCATACTTGTGCTTTTAGTACAAAGGGTTCATGAACTGTATCTGTTTCAGTTTGGGTATGTCATTTCTGGGGATTTTTCAAAAGTGGGATTGCAACTTAACAGGTTAAGTAAGAAAAAGACGTTTTCTTTCTTTTCTTTACTACAATACTCTTGGTATTCGCCTTTTTTAATACAAACATTTCTAGAGAACAGGAGAGTTGTCAAATTAACAAACTTTATCATGTCAAAACGTAGCCTATCAAAATAATTTGTCATAATTTGAAAACACACATTAAAGCTTACTGAACTTCTTGCACGTGGTCCAGTGAATTTTGCGTTCCAGATTTGTGATTCATGAAATGAATAATTCAGATGAACCATCTGAATTTGCGAACCACTTTGATTCAAAAGAACTGAAATGATGGAAATTATTATACTTTTAATTATAATTATTATTTAATTATACTTTTTTTGCAAATTACTTAATTTGTTTTTGCAGCAATCATTTAATGCATAGACTGTGTGCAAGTGAACGCCACTTCATGCACTTAGATTTAAAAAAGGAAAGATATAGATTATAGATCTCCATAAGCACTCTCTAATTATTTAAAAGAAAGAATAAAAACCAACTTCTTTTGCTGAGAAAGTAATCAACCACCCTTTTCATTTCCGTTAAAGTGCAACACAATACACCAAATCATTTTCTTGAGAAGTGACATGGTAAAACATGGTGTAGAAAAAAAGTTAATTCTTTGATTACATCAATTCTAGCAATTATGCTTCCCTTTCTTTTGTTTACGGGCTTCCCTGAAGAGAGGAATTTGTCTTTCCACATTGCAAATGTGGGTTTTGTATTTCATCCCACATCACAAAAATCATGTGCGGCAGAAATCTGTGGACTAAAATGATTTCTCTGTAATAGCAAGGGTGAAATTTGTCAACGTTCTCAGCTGGGACATGCAGACCAGCGGTTCTTACACCAAAGTGGGATGTAGGTTTGAGGCCAGCCTTTTCCAAACACATTCCCATGTAAACATCATCAATGGGCAGTAGAATTATAGAGTGAGACATGTTATAGATTGTTCTGGCCGTGAAGCCTGAGAGAAGAAAGCCTCCTCCACCACAGTAAGGAGGATAGCTCTCAGACTCCTGAACCTGCACCGGGACAAAGTATTTACTTGAAGAGCGTCTAATAGGCCCTACGTTCTGGATGAGGTGCCCGGTAAAGAGATGTTTACTTCCATCATTGTCCTCTTGACCTTGAAGATACTCAACCATGTTAAACGTATTGGCAAAGATGTCATCGTCCCCGTTTAAGAGAAATCTAGCCTGTGGGCACCATCTTTCCATCCACTCTAAGAAAAGGATCTGCTTCAGTGTGAGGTTAAAGAATGAATCATTGAAGTCCCACTGTAAAATGTCCTCGTTCTCATTGTTCTCCAGCTTCAATAACTTATTCAACCTGCGCTTCTCGAAGCCAGTTTTAGTTGTTCCGATTATGAAGACTCTACGGATCCACACACCTTTGTGCAGTCGTTCCTTAGCCCATGTTTTCCGCAGGACTTCTCGCCGGTCGTAGTTTTCGGGAGAACTCTTGATGACCAGCAGAAGGAAGACATCTGCAGAGTTCAGGGGTCCGCCACACTTATTAGGCAGGTCGAGCAGCATGGGAAAATTCCTACAGTGTCGGTAAAGCAGGAAATCTTGGATATGACCTGGCAGAGTAGAAAATCCAGTCACAGTATAAGCCGACATATTCTGCTGACAACGTGAAGACAAAGGCTGGAAAATTTTGGATCTGGGCAAATGGATTTGATGACGGAGCATCTCATATGTGTCTTTGCTATTTGATATCACGTCGTCTTCAGTGTCATTTTTGTTCATAATAATGAAAAGACACACAACACCGGTGAGAATTAATACTATTGTCTCTGCATTTTTCTTTCTCATCTTCACACCTGTTTAGGAAAAGAGACACAATTCACAGTATTAACAAACATTCTCTCAACAAGGACTTTTCAGACCTAATTACAAAATATTAATTCAAGGCTGTCCATGAAACTGAATTAATGAAAGAGATATTCAGCTAAAAATTTAAATTCTGCTCTCTGTTGTTAAACTACTACAGTGAATCATGTCTAGAAGTTGTATCAGTGCTCTGTGCCCTGTGTGGATGTAGTTTTCATGTTCTGTTGCAGTGAAGTCCTGTCAAAAAAATCAGCCTCAATGTGTCAAAGATAATGACTTTAAATTAACTAATTTGCAGAAAGAACAGAATACCATGGTCTGATACAATTTTCTGTTCTGTTAACCTAATCGAAACTTGTGGGAAAGGCATCAAGTGATTATCCATATGACTATAAATACTATGTTTCTCTATCCTAAGCTCGACTTCATTTATTGATTATGACTGATTTTATTTGATATGCACAACAGGGACCAATGGGACAGATGCACATACTGTAGGAAGGGTTCGTATTGATGAGCGGCTAACAAAGTAATCTATTCACATAATGTTCTCTCTCTTAAAATGTAAGCGAGTGAAAATGTCAGCATTATCATATATATCTAAAGAATTGAAGTCTGCCAGGTAAAAGAAGAGCTTATTGATGCAGTTCAGTCTGTCTGATATTTTATTCCAACCGTTAGCCTACTCCTGATCAGAGGCTTCTGTAAATATTTAGTTTATATATATATAGAGTTACGCTTCAACTAAGTTTAATGGTGCAACGCAAAAATATTTAGTACTGCGTAAGTTGTATCTTAGTGCCCATTTATGTCTTTAACGTCTTTTACGTCTTTTAATCATTTACTTGTGTAATTGGCATGATAATTTTTTACCTGACAAATAAATATTACATCTTGATTTATTCTGAAGTATTCTGAAATCATTATTTTAGTAGATTATGAGGAGGCTGGTGCTACCGCAGATCTGTGTCCAGGATAGGTCAAACTAAAGGCGCATATGAACGGAGCAGTAGGCACGTCATTTGAAGACCTTTTGATTTCTGTCTATCAATGACTTGGCAAGTTGTACGGAAATGGCTAAATAAACTACACTTTTTTGTATGAGTGAGCAGTAGGCAACCAACTAAAGAGGTATTAGCAAACCCTGCACCCTCTGACCAAGATTAGACTGGCAATACTGTGTCTGCGTTTGCCATTTGATGTTTCTCATACACAACGCAAATGACAGCGTATAATCAAAGAGAGTTGGGTAATTTTGTAGAGGCAAAAGTTCAACTTGAAACTTTTAGTTGAAAAGGTCGCAAAATTAAGCTATACCATTTATTCGAAGTCTGGAGCCCCGACGGCAAGTTGTGACGGCAAGTAAATGTGTTTAGCGGGCAACTCACAGGCACCACGTTGGAGACCACTGCTATTCAAATATAATGTAAGCAAATTTAAAAGCGCAGCCTTATAAAACTAACTTTCTGTCAGTGGCTAGGCAGACTCTTCTTCCTCAGTTGTTGTTTTTACACGTAGCATATAAGTGATCATATTAGTGCCCCTGCTGTTCGCTGTTCATATTGCTTTATTACTCTTTTTTTTTTTTTTTTTGTGCCGACGGCCCTCGGTTGGACGGCTGTTCTGGACTTTTCCAGAACGCACAGATTGTCAGTCCGTCCCTGTCTGTGAGATCCAGACTCTGTGCAGCATCGGGTCCCTTAATGAATGAATAATTGAAAGTATGGGATACTCAGAATAATTAAAGATCTAAATTAAGTCATAATATTTATGGTTATTTTCTAATAAGAAACACAATCTAAATTTGATTACCATTTGAAATTGGAGTCAGACTAAGCGTAGAGCTAAAGTAATATTGAAACTAAATACTAATAAATTAAGTGAACTTCACTTTCCTGTCGGTAATGGCAGCCTGGATCGTTAGATCACATCATATGTGTAGCAAAGCAAGCGTGCCGACCACCGGGCGACCCGCATACCGGCCCAGCCAATGCCTTTGGTTGCCAATAGTCTAGTGAACGCACAATGATCAGTTCTTAGCGTAAAGTGTCGACCCCACAAATATGGCCGCCACTTTTCTACGGCCCAGACACAAGCCAACGCCTCTTTCTCAACCGTAGAGTATTTCCTTTCGGCCGCTGTAAGGGTTCTAGAAGCAAACGCTACAGTTCTCTCAACACAGTCTGGGTGTATTTGTGTCAACCAGGAAATTTCCCATCACTAACTAAAAACACTCGCACTACTAGAGCATACTTTTTTAGCGGTTGTGAAGAAATTACTTATTCAAAATATATAAGCCTACCAACACAAGAGAGAATGCGATTTCGGATACAGCCAGGGGCGGCTGGCCAATTGAGGGCGCTAGGGGGGGCGCTGCTTTAAATCTCTTGACAAACTAAAAGACGTAAATAACATTTGTATGTATTCTAAATAAAAGACAAGCTGTACTGAATGTCAGCTTGCTTATTTTGCTCAAGATGAGGATTTATTAAGTCCACATGTCATGCAAACTAGAAACTATGCTTCTAACCACAGGTCGAGAGCTGTCGTGGTATTTTTTTGTGTTAGAACTCCATGAGGAATATCTTTAGTTCTGAGTGATGGATTATATTGAGTATGGACTCATTTTAATTGTAAGCATCTGCTGTAAATAATGATGTGTCATTTTCCACAATCGGAGCATGTTTCATGAAGTTACGAGCGGAAATGTATCTAAAATTCAGAATCCATACATGGTTTACACATGGGTCTCTTGAAGGGCTTCTTTTAGAAAAACCTAGCTCAAGTTTAGTAAAAAGCCTGAAACAATTATGCTTGTTGTATTCTACTCATTGAGACCTTTCAAATGACATATGACACAGGACTATCTGAGCTGTATGATGTATTTGACATATTGCTGAATGTAATACAAAAAAGTAGTTTATAAATTATGATTTTTTTTTTTCTTCTAATTATCAGCAAATAACTCGGCACTACTTAGGAGTTTATCAAATTGGCTACATTAATTGTAAATTTCAGACTCTAAGCTTTCAAATGACACCTATTTTAAGTTGATCAAGGTAATAGTTTTGAAAAATATTATGATTATTTATTTCGCAGCTAGGTGGCGCTTGCAGGGGGTACACTCAGTTTTAGAGTGATAACTCAGCAGTCCTTAGGAGTTGATCAAAGTATCTAAACATTAAAAAGCTGAGATTCTAAGCTTTAAAATGATACATATTTTGTGTTGTTCCATTCATTGGATGCATTGGTCATTGTGCATTGGATTGAAACAATGGCCCACAATGGCCCTCAATGGCCCAGTGGAACACCACAAGTGTAACTCTGTGCCATATTGTACAAAATAAAAGTTTTTCAAAACAAAATTCCTGGTGAAAAATTAAAGTAGACTAGTGTGATCAACAGTGCCAATTTTCTTCAGATTTTATTTAAAATTTCCAAAATTATTCAAAAATAATGTTTTTTTTTACTAAAAAAATTAGATGCCTACTCTCAAATAAATGAGGCCTACGATTAATCAGATGCAAATAGAAATATAAAACCAGTCCTAATTGAAAGAGAACAAGTTGACAAAAAGATTGAATCCAATATTGGGTGATAATATAGCATAACAAGTGATTTATAAGCTATTTTGTGTAGGCTCGTCATTTTTGACCGGGAACACCACAAGTGTGACTCTGTGTCATTTTGTACAAAATAAAAGCATTTCAAAAGAAATTTCCTGGTTAAACATTAAAGTAGACTAGTGTGATCAACAGTGCAATTTATTTTCATATTTTTCTCAATATTGCCAAAATTATTAACAAATAATGCTTTTTTCACTCAAAAACTGAGGTGCATAAGCTCGGATAAATGACTCCTACAATTAAACTGTTTGAAAATTGAATACAAAACCAGTCCTAATTGAAAGAAAACAAGTTGATAAAAAGATTGAATCCAATTTTTGGGGATAATATAGCATAACAAGGGATTTATAAGCTATTTTGTGTAGGCCTGTCATTTTTGACAGGGAACACCATAGGTGTAACAAGGTGAAAAAAACAACACAAAAAAAGTAAAAATAAATAAATAAAAATTTGGACAAGTTGTTATAGTCTCTGTGAACAAAGTCACTAAGTTTCAGTTCAATGCGATAACATTAACTAGTATTTTCAGGAAAAAGAAAATCTTCTCCAGTCAAAAATGACATGAACACCACATGAGGGTTAATGAGGAAATAAACTGTGGAGCCTCTAGCTATACTGCCGTCATAGAGGAATGTGGTTTAGCCTAAAGATAAGCAGTGTCTCAAAACCTGATGTGCTGCCTATACAAAATGATCTTTTTTCCTTTTCAGCCTGTCAATGTTAATCATTTAGTATTTTATAAAATCCATTTCACTGATCAGTTTTATGGACATTTTTGTTTACTTTTATATAGGCTACTATATTCAATTGTGTTTTGCCATAAAATATAAAATCTGGGTCCTTAAGCAAAACCAGGTCAGAATCAGTAGTTTAAAAGAAACTATAACAAAGCTGATATAGTTTGTGGACCTTTCACTTTTTTCAAAACTCATGTAAAGATTCATGAATGAAACGCGTTGCATGACATGACATGTTACAGGACAGACTCTTTGGGCTTAGCAACAAATTTACTATAAAAGTAGGCTACTGCTACATGTTACCAGTTGAGTAGCTGCAAATAAAAGAAACATCATGTTTGACATAGCACGTGCTTGCTACCTAACACAAGAGCAAAATAAGCATCAAAATAAGCATCCTAACCCTACCTCAACCAGTTACTAAGAACTTTTAAGTTACTAATCTAACCCTGGTTCCCTGAGAAAACTGGAACAAGCATTGAATCCAGGGGTTAAAGAAAAATATATTTTGACTGAAAAATTTTCCTTAGGCAATTAAACCCCATTCCACAGCCTGTCACCAGTGTTCATCACTCGTTCATTCTGGTGTCTGTGAACGCCACGCTCTCTCAGTTCAACTTCGTTCAATAAAGTGCCAGATTTCTATAGAGCCTTCCAGGCGAAAGTGTCTACGACCAGCCACCAGTGTCTACTGACTCTCTTGTTCGATCTCGTTCATCAAAATGAACAAATCTTTTTTCGAGTCATTTCGTTCATTTAAGCATAAGGGGCTTTAAATGTTATAGGCTACTGTTAACTGGCAAATTCCCAGAACACATCCACCTACGCAATCTTGATCATATTCTGAATTAAGAAATCATTATAATGCAGTCAAAAATCGTTTACAGGGAACATAAATAATTACTTTACCTTCCGAGTCTTTCATTTGTCACGTTACAGACGCAATGAATGGATCGTTCATGAACGACTCATCACTTACGTTACAAATCAAAAAGCAGCAAGGAGGCGTCGTATGAAAAACGAGTATGACAAGGTCGGTGAGGATGGATGGGAAAACTCTGACGCATAGCTTCAGTGTTAAAACTGATAAAATAATTGTCTGTGGTATATGGGCCGTGGCAATCATTTTGAAAAATAATATCTCGCAGCAACATGGAAAAAAAGAACTATGAACTAGTTCATTTTTGGAACTGTGAACTTAGTTCAAAATTTTGAGTATGAACTATGAACTGAACTAGTTCATTTTAAAATTTGTGAACTGAACTTTGAACTAGTTCATGTAGAAAGTGAACTTTCCCAACACTGCCTGTCACACATCCAGTTTAAGAGCATTTTATCTTCGTCTTGTAATTAGGAGTGGCCACATGCTTTACCTTACATTTGCATTTAAAGAAAGGCCATTTTGAACTGTATTTCTATTATTTACACATCATTTTTTTTCAATCTAATGGCTAAAAACAATCTAAACTTTACTTGACTTGACTCTTTGCAATTAATCATACAAATAATTAACCATTTGCATAACTTTAACACAAGTTTTTATTTCTCAAATAATAAAAGCCAGCAGAGCTTTTGCCGAAAAGTGAGCTAATATCACAAACTATACATAATATAATATCTGTTTATAACCTAGCCATTATAAATAAATAATATAATGTTATTTTTTAATTGTATCTATGTTGATTATGAAAAGTGAACAGCATGAGTAAAATAGCGCAATATATATCGGGAGACATATGGAGTGGGTCAGACATGATTTTGACCACTTCATTAAGTTTAGTTTTGTATAAAGCCTTTCTAAGCCTTCCAAGTGAATTTCATTTTGTAGAAATTGAATCTTAATTTTAATTGATGTTTCATCAACCAATTGCAAATAGGTTGCAAATAAAAAAAGAAGCAAATAGCAGACAATATAATCAGGACATGCAGGACCAGCGCGATATTACAGTGCACGTGAACTGGAGCTCGTCTCATCGTATAGAGAGCCTAAGTCCCTCCCCTTCCGGTTGACCACCATGGGACCTTATATCGGAAAAATATTGTATGGTAGTCAGTGGTGAGAGACAACAAATATTTTGATCTCGTTTGAATTGTGCCCCGAATTACACATATGATGTTTGTCAATTTAAAAGATACATTTTAAAGTCAAGAAAGTCGCAGTTTGATGTAAAACTGTTGAGGTATAAGACTGTGAAAATACGTATAATTACAAAGACTACAAACCCAAAAAGCGCACGTGACGTCATACCTTTTCTCTCAATGAATGAAGCTAACTTTACTGAAGCTAACGTCTGCCATTTTTTCTATAGTCTTCTTACGTTATAATCGTAACGTTACGCCGTCATGCCTGAGTGTTTTGTACCAGACTGCAGTGCATACGGAGCAACGGATGGTGACGTAGTGCGAGACGAGAGATGTAGTTCATTGAGCGATTTTCACATAAAACTAAATGTTACTCTTCTGGGTAGGGTTGCACCAGCCGTTCGTAAGTTCTTTCTTAAATTGGAATGTAAAGTCCACACTAGAGGCTTAGTAACTACTAGCTAGTTTGTAACTAACTCTGAACTTTATTCCGTTGCACCATTTGTTCGTAAGGCAGAACGTAGCTAGTAGGTCGTAGCTAGTAGGTCTCCGTAAAGTAATGCGTAGTCGCATAATATGACGTTTAGCCTCGATGATCCAATAGCAGCCTTCAAATACGTGAGCAGATGTTGTGTTGAAATGCTGTGAATTTCAGTTTATCCTTCATTCTTTTGCCTCACGTTACTAACGGTAAAAATAAGTTTCCATTAAATACGATACTTGATCATGAATAGCATAAGTGTTTTTATATGTAAATAACATTCAGAAACTGTATTTGAAATGAAATGAATAAGGATCAATAAATAAATATTGATACAAAAAACATAAGAAATTACATTTACTGATTATGACTGATATTTGACATGCACAACATGGACCGATGCACACAGGTGTGCTGTTTAGGATGGGTTCGTGTAAAGATAGCCGCTAACAAAGTAATCTTTTCACATAATGTTCTCTCTCTTAAAATGTAAGCGAGTGTAAATTTCAGCATAATCATATATGTCTAAATAATTGAAGTCTGTCAGGTAAGAGAAGAGCTTATTGATGCAGTTCAGTCTGTCTGATATTTTATTCCATCCGTTACTCCTGATCGGAGGCTGCCGTAAATATTTAGTTTATACGTAGAGTTACGCTTCAACTAAGTTTAATGGTGCAACGCAAAAATATTTAGAAGTGCGCAAGTCGTAACTTAGTGTCCATTTATGTCAAAACTAGGCTAAGTTATAACTTACGCACAGCTGGTGCAACCGGCCCCTGTTTTATGACAAACTGCGACTTTCTTGACTTTCATAATTTCATAAAGAGAGACAACTTATCTTTTTATTCCGTCTGAACTGTGCCCGAATTACACATATGATGTTTGTCAATTTAAAAGATAAATTGACAAACATCATATGTGTAATTCGGGCACAGTTCAGATGGAATAAAAAGATAAGTTGTCTCTCGCCATTGACTAGGCCTACCATACATATTTTTTCCGAAATAAGGTCCCATGAGCCGGAAGCGGAGGTGTACTAAATTCCTTATTCATTTGGTATGGGTAGCCATAGATATCATATATAAACGCTAGATGTCTTATGGCGCAGTCACTTATCACCGGCATCACCGTTCGGCCATCTTGTCACAGGCAGGTGACACAGGCACAGACAGGCATCTCGCTGAAATCTTGACGGATTTACAAACGAATGCTTGAACATGTATGTTATAATTATTCATATGTATGCAGTGTATTTATGCAGTGTCATAACTACATCTCTGACGTTTATAACAAACCAAACCGTTTGAAAATCGGTAGAAAATTTAGCAAGTTATGGTTATTTAAAAGTACATGCACCATTAAACGAGTGAGCGAGCTGTCTGTGGCAAGATGGCCGCCACGTGCGGACATCGACCTCCATTGGCCAGCAGCGCGCACAAGACATCTAGCGTTTATATATGATATCTATGTGGGTAGCCCTTTAATGTGTATTACGCTGTTACGCACGTACAGCGCGCTGACGTGCATTCCGCCAGATCGGTTTCAGTTTTCTCCAGGGGGGTAATTGAGCGCTCGATTTCCGTACCACCCCCGGGCGCCGCCATTGGCTAGCGGACCCCCACCTGCTGTTAGCATCCCATTGACTCCCATTCATTTTGGCGTCACTTTGACAGCGAATAACTTTACATCTGAGGCGTTTAAAGACTCCATTTGTCCATTATTTATTTCTAAAGAAACACGACAATGTATAAAAGGCTCCATTACCTTGTAGCTTACGTTATGGCCCCGTAGAAGCAATTTTTGTAAAAATAGGCTAACGATTGCGTCATAACCACGCGACTCTCTGTCACACAGTAGGAAATTACCGTATGGACAGGAGGAGAAGCTCGCGAGCAATCGGGGGGACATGGAGGCAAAATGACAAAGTAATTAATCAGAATACCTACTAAAAGTTTCTCCTGCTCCTAACTCATGGACACCTCCTACTCACACTCTCCGTCTCTGCAAGTTTCGGAAGGGAATGATTCAGATTTCTCGTCACAGCTACTAGAAGACAGACGGGTTACTCACGTCACATCTACGTCATCAAGCTCAGTTTGAGTCTGCACAGTACGCTCAGCCATCAGGAAGTGAAAGCTTCTAATTGACTTCACTCGTCTCCGTTGAATCCAATGGGGTCGCTGTGTCCAGTTTATATACGGTCTATGGTTTTCTCTCAGTTTCGTTTCTGCCGCCATTTTCTACGAGTGGTAAATGTGCGTGCATAAATGTAAGTTAATTTATCCTTATATTTAGCTCTTATATCGTGATATATTAACACTTTCATGTCGCAGCTGTATATCCGCTTGTTGTTATTATGTGGTGATTAATGTGTTCGGAGGCGAGTGATGCCAGTGTAATTCACGTGCATATGTTTAGCGCTATTTGCCGCACTGTGGACAATATAAACATGTATGGATGATGTATACTGAGGTGAATCTTTGTTTACTGTATTCATTTATATTCTTATATATATTTATTTGTTTATTTCAGACTAAACCACATTCTACCACCTCAGTTATGGCTAATAGCTGTATAATGCTGGACATGTACAGTGAGGAAAATAAGTATTTGAACACCCTGCTATTTTGCAAGTTCTCCCACTTGGAAATCATGGAGGGGTCTGAAATTTTCATCGTAGGTGCATGTCCACTGTGAGAGACATAATCGAAAAAAAAAAAATCCAGAAATCACAATATATGATTTTTTAACTATTTATTTGTATGATACAGCTGCAAATAAGTATTTGAACACCTGTCTATCAGCTAGAATTCTGACCCTCAAAGACCTGTTAGTCTGCCTTTAAAATGTCCACCTCCACTCCATTTATTATCCTAAATTAGATGCACCTGTTTGAGGTCGTTAGCTGCATAAAGACACCTGTCCACCCCATACAATCAGTAAGAATCCAACTACTAACATGGCCAAGACCAAAGAGCTGTCCAAAGACACTAGAGACAAAATTGTACACCTCCACAAGGCTGGAAAGGGCTACGGGGAAATTGCCAAGCAGCTTGGTGAAAAAAGGTCCACTGTTGGAGCAATCATTAGAAAATGGAAGAAGCTAAACATGACTGTCAATCTCCCTTGGACTGGGGCTCCATGCAAGATCTCACCTCGTGGGGTCTCAATGATCCTAAGAAAGGTGAGAAATCAGCCCAGAACTACACGGGAGGAGCTGGTCAATGACCTGAAAAGAGCTGGGACCACCGTTTCCAAGGTTACTGTTGGTAATACACTAAGACGTCATGGTTTGAAATCATGCATGGCACGGAAGGTTCCCCTGCTTAAACCAGCACATGTCAAGGCCCGTCTTAAGTTTGCCAATGACCATTTGGATGATTCACGAGGAGTCATGGGAGAAAGTCATGTGGTCAGATGAGACCAAAATAGAACTTTTTGGTCATAATTCCACTAAACGTGTTTGGAGGAAGAAGAATGATGAGTACCATCCCAAGAACACCATCCCTACTGTGAAGCATGGGGGTGGTAGCATCATGCTTTGGGGGTGTTTTTCTGCACATGGGACAGGTCGACTGCACTGTATTAAGGAGAGGATGACCGGGCCATGTATTGCGAGATTTTGGGGAACAACCTCCTTCCCTCAGTTAGAGCATTAAGGCCATGGGTCGAGGCTGGGCCTTCCAACATGACAATGACCCGAAGCACACAGCCAGGATAACCAAGGAGTGGCTCTGTAAGAAGCATATCAAGGTTCTGGCGTGGCCTAGCCAGTCTCCAGACCTAAACCCAATAGAGAATCTTTGGAGGGAGCTCAAACTCCGTGTTTCTCAGCGACAGCCCAGAAACCTGACTGATCTAGAGAAGATCTGTGTGGAGGAGTGGGCCAAAATCCCTCCTGCAGTGTGTGCAAACCTAGTGAAAAACTACAGGAAACGTTTGACCTCTGTAATTGCAAACAAAGGCTACTGTACCAAATATTAACATTGATTTTCTCAGGTGTTCAAATACTTATTTGCAGCTGTATCATACAAATAAATAGTTAAAAATCATACATTGTGATTTCTGGATTTTTTTTTTAGATTATGTCTCTCACAGTGGACATGCACCTACGATGACAATTTCAGACCCCTCCATGATTTCTAAGTGGGAGAACTTGCAAAATAGCAGGGTGTTCAAATACTTATTTTCCTCACTGTATATTGACACATTCTGAAGAGATAAACAGTTAACAATCTTCTGTCTCCTGTCACACTTCTTGCCAGAGTTCCGTAGTGGACTAGCCTTCCACCTAACTTCACAAAATAGAGTCCTTTACAGGAGGGGAGGGACTTAGGCTCTCTATAGGCCACTTCACAGGCATGATAGATATATATATATAGCTTGAAATGTCTACTTTTAAGCAAAACAATTCAAAACGAATAGAAAGACTAATCTCTTATGTAATCCGTATAACTGGTTATAATTGATTATGAATATTTGGATCAGTTAATATAATTAACTTAATGTAGTAAAATTAATATTACAATCAACCTACTTGTTCGTCCCATGAACACTCAGCGTGAATTGTTTATTAATTCTAAGAAATATTAGTTTCCGGGGAAGGGAAATGTCTTTCTTACTGTACAGTACTACTAAGAACCTGTAGTCAAAATCTAAATCATAAAGTAAACTTTGTTGCAAGCAGAGAATCAGAACCAAATATGTATTGTGCACAAGTTTTATTAACTAAATCACAAACATAACCAATCTAAACACATACATACATACATACATGGGTAAAAGGGTGAGTGACAGAATGGAATCGGGAGCAGGAAATGGAACTATGGGAAATATCCATTTAACTATGAAAAGAACCATCAGCTTATCATTTTCAGAGTACCTCATTAAATGTATGCTTGCATGGCATTTGCAGCGGACACATTTCTTGAAGATCATGGATGTTGATGTTTCCTTTGAGTGTCAAGCATTGAAGTTGCAATCATTTTCTTCTCCGTTGGATGAAGAAGATATGATGAACTTGTATGGTATTTGACTCTGCTCTGGCTGGAGTGCAGATTGTGGCCTGCCGGCCCTGGGCCAGAGAGGACACGCAAAGCAAATGGTGGGAGTTGCGATGGACTTCTTATGCATTGAAAGAAGATGTTGAAAGGCCCCTGAAGGGTGGAATTTCCAAGCGGGAAAATTCCTCTGTGGTTGATTTATGAATCTTTGTTTTAAGCATGCTCATTTGCATGTGCAGCTGGATTGGTTTCTGATGAAGAAACTAAGATTCTTGTAATACTAATATGTTGCGCTGCTATCGGCATATCATGTACACAATTATTTTGATCTTCAAAGTACTAATTTATAGAGATCAAACATGGTATAGGTGAGGTTACATTGATCGTTGGTTCTATCATAAAATACACAGTATTCACACAATTTTATGGGATGCATGTTCATTTATAGATCAGATTAATGCAGCAAAGTCTGTTTTAAAGTCTGTTTCTGTCTTCCCCATTGTCTCTGTCTCGACCACGTGACCATATTTATAACAGCAATAAAACCAACTTATCTGATCGTGGTCATGGTAACTAAGACCTTCTTGCCCTTGTTGGGGGGGATGGGACCACAGATCCCAGAGTGAGTTTTAAATATTATTTGTTAAACTATAATAAATGCTTGTATCTGATTTGTCTCAGTCGTTACAAATGATACATATAGTATTATAAATTCAGATGTCCATGATATAAAAAATAAACATATTAGAATAACTTCAAATGGAGTGAACACGGAGCAGTTTTTCCGTGAGCAGGAATGGAAGACCCGGAGTGGCTCGGAGCAGAGTGATTACAGAATGCTTATAGTGCAGAATGGAACATGCTTTGGCTCCACAAGGTGAATACACCTCATCTGAAATTAAGACATTTATTACACTATTTGAGATATTTACGACCTTAAAATTATGAAAAGTGAATTTAAGACATAAGGACAGGCGGGAACCCTGCAATTGACGGAAATCAACGGCCAGCTATACAATGCTCGTTCCCGTTATCTCAGGGAACCGAAACATTCCCTTTCAATATGCTTCACTCACAGAACTGGCTAGAGTGCTCAATATACTCTTCATATAAACTGCCTGGAGTAGATGTAATGACAATCTCAGAAGCAGGAAGAGCAGAGAGCATTATGACCTGAGCCTTGGTTTAAGGATGACTTTACTGTCATTGAGTCCAAACTCAAGACAAGACACGTCCACTGAGAGCGGCTTCAGGTCGCCGACTCGCTTGACTAGGCTAGCAGCAGGGCAGTCTTAATTGTAAAGGGTTGGAGTTCAGCCATCAGAAGTGATTGAACAGAGGGTCTCGAAGCACCCTAAGGACTGTGGATAGATTCCATGATGGAATTGGAAGTGGGGGAGGTGGAGGAACTTCACAATTAGGCCGTTCCTTCCAACTGATTGGCCGGTGGGACTGATTGAAAGTGCCAGATCGTCCCTTCCGCTTAGGAAAGGAGGTCCCTTCTTAGTGGAATTGGCCAAAGGACTGTTGCCAGCAGCTGCACCATCCCTGGGAACCAACACTTGTTCTGCCAGAGCGGGGCCACTAGTACGAGTAATAATCCACTTTGAGGAGGCGTTGATCAAAGACAAATGCAGGCTCAAGTAGACAGGTGTCATGAAGGAAAAAGGTTCTAATGCAATGACGTCAGCGGTGGTTTATATGGCGTTAGTGCCCACCCTTTTTTCCCATGTTTGAACGTCATTGGCCAAGCGCGACTGTTGCAGCTGGGTACTTTCAATTGATTTAAAATATGTAGCTGGTTGCAAAAACTGCTTAGACCCCATTTACACGAAGATAAGACGCAGATATTTCCCTGCGGTTTGGCCTCTCATTTACACGAAAATCCCGTTTTTAATCACAGAAAATGGGGTTTTAGGTTCTCAAACGTCACATTATGCGCCAGAAAATGCTTAACGTCATGTGCGCGCATAGGCAGTAAAAGAAATGGACACAGCGACCCCATAGACTTCAACGGAGAAAAGTGAAGTCAATTAGAAGCACTCACTTCCTGATGGCTGAGCGTACTGCGCAGCCTCAAACTGAGCTTGACAACGTAGATGTGACGTGAGCAACCTGTCTGACAGTTGTAAGTCTTCTAGTAGCTGTGCCAAGAGAAATCTGAATCATTCCCTTCCGAATCTTGCAGAGACGGAAAGCGTGAGTAGGAGCTGTCCATGAGCTAGGAGCAGGAGCAACTTTATGACTCTCTATGGGCTTCTCCCTTGACTTTATCGGACTTTATGCCTCCACGTCTCCCCGATTGCCTCTGAGCTTCTCCTCCTGTCTATACAGTAATTTCTCTACTGTGCGACAGAGAGTCGCGTTGTTTGTTTCTGCGGGGTCATAACGTAAGATACAAGGTAATGGGAGCCTTTTATACATTGTCGTGTTTCTTTAGAAATAAACAACGGATAAATAGAGACTTTAAACGCCTCAGATGTAAAGTTATTCGCTGTCAAAGTGACGCCAAAATGAATAGGAGTCAATGGAATGCCAACAGCAGATGATGGCTTGCTAACCAATGGCGGTCCCCAGGGAAGGTACGCTTTCCGGGTGCTGGATTAGCCCCTTGTGTGAGCGCCCTAGGAAGTCACTCGTGTTATTCGTTGTTGTCGATTCTGATTGGCTGCATGGCTTTATCCTTTCCCCTACATTGCCGCCCATAGGTTTGGCATAGTTATGATGGTGCTTGACGGCGTATTTATGCAGGTTGATGTAAATGACAACTTTTTTGAAAACGATGTTGTGTGCACAATGTTATTATTGAAAACGGAGGGGGGGGAAATATTTGTTTATCTAAATACCCAGCTATGTGTAAATGTGGCCTTAGACTAGTCTTACAAGTTAGTCATAAGACTGCCATAACTTGTTGATTGATCTCATTTGAATCCAAAAATTCTAACAAACAAGCCGTCATTGGTCTGCGTCTGTCAGTGCAGTGTGAATTGGACTTGAGACTTATAAAACCTTATTGTGGTGACAGATGGAATATTACTTTTTTTGATTCAGTGTTGTAAGATACATAGTGTAGCCCAGGTCATTAACTCGGGCCACTAATATTGATAATTAGTATTCTTTTAAGTATTCTTTTATTTTATCATTCCTTTTTGCATGATTCCTGTGACAGACAGTTGCAATACAAGTGGAAAACTTGTGATTAACAATGAAGTAATCAAGAAAATCAAGAGTAATCAAGAGTTTGCTTCTCCCTAGTAACAGAAGGGTTTGCCTATGAAGAACCATTCAAATTGTAGGTAAATTATGTAATGTATCATGTCATTTTCGCCATGCTCCTATTCTATAAAAACTGTTGTATTCCTTTTGTTTTTTTTCTCTGAGATCCTCTGGCCGTGATTAAAGCATATTCGAAGGCATTGTCTGAAGTCTGTCAGTTATTATTGCTGCGTAGCAAGTTAGTTAGGGGAACAAGTTAGGGATTGCGAACTCGAAGCCTGTTGTCGACTGAAGACGCAGAGCTAGAGTGTAAAGATATTATTAAGTGTCGACTGTAGACGCTTGGGTGTCGATTGGAGACGCCCCAGATATAGATATTAAGTGTCGACTGTAGACGCTTAGGTGTCGATTGGAGACGCCCCAGGTAATTAGGAGTCAGGTGCGTAAGGAGAAAAATCTACCACAAGGCGCAGGAGCCAGGGCGACGGGTCAAGGTGGAGTGGAGCCCTAAGAGGCTAGAGGTGGAGCCACAGGCTTCTGACATCCAGGCATCGATGGCTCCCAGCGGGACCGAGGGTTAGCAGTGCCACTGAGAGGAGTCTGAGGTGAAGCTGAGGGACTGATGGGAGGTAGCGATGACTGGGTAGTAGGAGTGGCTGAGGGCTGAAGAGGATACTGACGAACGACACAGAGACTGATGAAAAAAATAAGATCCATGAGGGCAGTTTGGAGAGGTGGTGGGCGGTGAAGGCTGGGTGGGGTTGACAAGAGTGAAGAAGAATCAGGTTCTGATGAGATCAAGGGGCACAGGGAATTTGACTCTCCACACACATGCAAACTGTCCATTAAATCCAGGCAGTACTCACTCTCAGTGGCGGGAGGGTGGGCTGGGCTCGCTTTCATTCCCTCGTACTCCACGAGGACTCCCACAGCGATGGAAGAGTCAGCCGGCTCACACACCTGGTCAGACGGGGTCCCCTCATGCTCGGGTGTGATGTCAGGCTCGATCGCTCATTCCGACAATCACAGCCAAGGTGATCTCTCCGTCTGCGGTGGGCACATACTGTTGTTCCTCGCAGCGGGGTGGTACTGGGTTGGGAGTGGGGCTGGCAGTGTCCGAGATGAAATCAAATCTGTAGCCATGACAACAAACTAGTGGCGGGAAATAGTGCAAACAGGAAAACAAAGTCCAAACTGAGTGAAACTGTGACAATATGAGAATGATTTCTGAAGGATCATGTGACACTGAAGACTGGAGTAATGATGCTTAAAATCCAGCTTTGCCATCACAGAAATAAATTACATCTTAACATATATTCAAATAGAAAACTGTTCTTTTAAATTGTAATATTTCACAATATTACTGTTTTTACTGTATTTTGACCTGGCATCAGATCCAACAAAATGTGGTGTTCCTGGATCCCGCGAACGCCTTTGGCTCAGTCCCTCACAACCTCTTGTGGACAGCCTTTGACTACTTCAGGGTCCCAGCAGCTCTCACAACCCTTGTCAAGGCCTACTTCGAGGACGTCCAACTCTGCTTGACAACAGCAGAGTACACAACAGCATGGCAACACCTGGAAATGGGAATCATGGCCGGCTGCACCATCTCCCCGCTGGCCTTCACCCTGGCCATGGAGGTCATCATCCGGGCCTCTCGATGGACAGTTGGCAGACAGCGTATAAGACCAGGGCTGAGGCTGCCACTGCTCAGAGCCTACATGGATGATCTCACAACTCTCACCATGACTAAGGTTTGCACCATGCGGCTACTAAGAAAGCTCCAGGAAAACATTGAGCAGGCTCGCATGAAGATCAAGCCAAGCAAGTCTAGAAGCATCTCCATTATCAAGGGGAAGCTGTCAGACCACCGATTTCACATTGGCGAGGAACCCATTCCAACAGTTTCCGAGAAGCCAGTGAAGAGCCTAGGTCGTTGGTATGATGCCTCCCTCAAAGACAAAGAGCAACTCAGGAGGGAGGTAGCCAGCGGCCTGGAGAACATTGACAAAACTATGCTTCCTGGCAAGCTGAAGCTCTGGTGCATGCAGTATGGACTACTTCCACGTCTCCTGTGGCCGCTAACCCTCTATGAAGTCCCGCTTTCAAAGGTGGAGAAGCTGGAGAGACTGGTCAGCTCATATATAAGGAAGTGGCTTGGCCTTCCCAGCTGCCTCAGCAGAATTGGGCTCTATGGCAAAGGGATGTTACACCTGCCCATTTCCAGTCTGACAGAGGAGTACAAGTGCGCCAAAGTCAGACTGGAGATGATGCTGCTGGATTCGTGTGATCCATTTGTACCCCAAGCTGCCCCCATCCTGGCCACCGGGAGGAAGTGGACCCCATTGGCTGCTACTGAGCAGGCAAAGGCAGCACTCAAGACACAAGGACATCGTGGGCCGAGTGCAGGAGGGGAGGAGTGGTCTTGGCCTTGGGGCCAGTACACCAGCGTGGAGCAAGGCCTCTACATCTCAGAGACGCAAGCTGGTGGTCCAGTAGGGACGTCGGGAGGAGGAAGCAGGAAGGTGAGCCCAAGCTGTGGTACAGGCAAAGCAAGGACAGTGGATGGCATGGAAAGGAG
This sequence comes from Abramis brama, assembly GCF_963993115.1. NCBI lineage: Eukaryota > Metazoa > Chordata > Actinopteri > Cypriniformes > Leuciscidae > Abramis > Abramis brama. The sequence continues at coordinate 29,733,498 of NC_139978.1, read as the reverse complement.
TGGAGAAGAGGAAGATCTCCTGGAATGAGTTGTGGGAGATGGAGGCATTCAGGGCAAGTTTTACCATCAGGGCTACCTACGATGTCCTGCCTTCCCCCGCAAACCTTAGCCAGTGGTATGCCGAAGACCCCACGTGCCCTCTATGCCCAAGTCCAGCAACACTGAAGCACATCTTAGTGGGATGCAAGACCAGCCTCACCCAAGGCCGTTATACCTGGCGGCACAACCAGGTGTTAAAGAGTCTTGCAGCAGTGCTAGAAAGTCGACGAACAAGTGTGAATGCCCTTCCTCTCCCGTCATCCCGGTGGCAGCCGACACCATTTGTTCGGGAAGGCGAGGGTCAAGCCAGCCTCACCACCACAAGACCAGACACTGGCCAGCTGGGCAGAGCACAGGACTGGAAGCTGCTGGCAGACTTGGACAAGAAACTCGTCTTCCCAGCTGAGATCACAGCTAAAAACCAGTGTCCAGACCTTGTTCTGTGGTCAGCCTCACTCAAGCTTGTTTACATCATCGAGCTCACCGTGCCCTGGGAAGGTGCAGTGGAGGAGGCTTACGAACGGAAAAAGCTGAGGTACGCTGAACTTGCAGCCGATGCCCAACAACAAGGCTGGAAAGTGAACATACGCCTAGTGGAAGTAGGTTGCAGAGGGTTCGTAGCCACCTCAACATCCAGGCTACTCAGGGAGATGGGAGTGCGAGGGAAGGCCCATCGGCAGGCAGTCAAAGACCTCTCCAGGGATGCTGAAAAGGGGAGCCAGTGGCTGTGGTTGAAGAGAAAGGACTCCGCCTAGGCCTTCAAGTGAGTAGATGGCACCTACGGAGTGAACCTGGGACGCTGGGATTCACTGCTGAACCCTCTGGAGGTGTCGTGGGTCTATCAGCGAAACACCGAAGAAGGAGGGCGCCCACTTGATAACCCAAAGGGTGCCCTCACTCATTTGACCATCCCACGGAGTTCCATCGGTGCCCCAAGTATTTATTGAGGGATATCAACATCTAGTCCTATACAACAGATCTTTTCAAATAAATGCACCCTTGATAAGAATTACATATATATATGATATATACGTATATAAATAGCCTATATATATATATTTTTTTTTATATTTAAACAATATACATATATACCCTTGTGAAAAAAAAATGCACTTTAGTGTACTTTTATAAAGTGTACTTATTATACAAATAATATACTTTAAATGTATACACTTAAGTGTAACTCAAATGCAATGTTTTCACCGGTCTGAATGCACATTAAGTATAATTGATTTGAAATTTATCACATATTAAGTTGAAATTAAATGCAATAAGTTGTCATTAAGAGTGATTTTTTGGTACCACTTAAGTGGGACTTTAATACAACTTTATATTTATATTATTTAGTTTAAAATAGTTCAACTGTTGCCGCTGCGTGGCCAATAAAAACGGTGCATCCAAACAACCACGGAAATCAAAATGAAAACTCCGCCTACTTTTGCTCTGGCCAGCGTTACGCAAATCAATCTGTATCTGATTCTGAAGGGCTACATTTTTTTTCTCCATTTAATAAAGAACTATTTCGTCAGAAAGATATTTCTTGTGAAAGAAATACAGTTACAAATTCAAGCATTTTCAAGCATTTTATCCAAAATTCAAGCACTTTTCAAACCTTGAAAACACAACATCAAAATTCAAGCACTTTCAAGGATTTCAAGCACCCGTACGAACCCTGATATATATATATATATATATATATATATATATATATATATATATATATATATATATATATTTTTTTTTAGGGGTGGAGCCGAACCCGAATACGGTATTCGGAAAGGCACAAATAATGTGTTTTTTCCGAATACTTATTTCGAACAAATACTTTAAAAATATTTGTATTCGGGAACAAGAAAAACTTTATATCAAAAAGCTGCGTTTCCTCATGAGACATGGCGACCGGCGGTGCTGCTGATGTGGTGGCTGTAAATCCACTTGTTAAGAAAATAAATATTTTGGATTAGGCTAATGTCACGTTGTCATAAGGGGCCGTTCACATAGCGCGTTTTCTGCGCGTGCAGATTTCTGATCCACTTGTCCGACACGACTGTCGCGTGGTGTCGCGACGCCTCCCCACATTGGTACGTTGATGGGCGTTAACCGCTATGGGCGTGGTTTTGACCGAGCGGGAAATGTAGCGTATTAGAACAGAGGACCTGCGAGAGACTTCCCTCCGTCTCCATATGCTCTACTTCTATTGGATAGACGCGTCGCGTTTAACGGACTTCATTTGCATAAAGATGGGCATCGGCCAGCTTTTTGACGCGCAGCATTTTTTCAAATGAAGCGCCGCCTTCCCGGAATGCTTTGCGGGTGCGACAAAGTCGCTTGACGTCACCCATAGGAATATAGTCAGAGCCCGTCTACGGAGAGCCTGCCCACTCCCTATTAAGTCCTATTGTACCGAATTTTGGTTGTAGTACCACCAGAGTTCCACTGGGGGCGATCGCCATGAGTGCAGAATGAATGGGAGTCAATGGGGCTAGACGGCTAAATTTGTCTCTTTCACCCGATTGCCGTTGAGAAATCTCAGGTTTGATTGTAGATTTTGCAAGTTCAACATGGATTTTAGGTCGAAAGTTGAATGAACGAGTACTTATGTTGTTTTGATTTCTTACAGGTTGAGTTGTTGTTGCCCATAACACGCTAGCATTCTGCTAATGACGTCAGCATTCTGACGTCATTGACGTTTTGAAAGACTTTTTAAAGCAAATAAGTGACTCTAAAAAATCTAACACCCAGCAATGTGTAATTTATTTGCATCTCCTTTCGAATACAACATTCAAATTACTAGACAAAAAATTATATCCTGAGAAAAGTGGATTTTGAGGGGTATACCGCCATTGACCTCCATTCATTCTGCACTCGTCCTGTGAGCGCCCTCATATGGAATCAGAGTGGAACTGCAACCAGTTCAGAAGCCGGAAGTGAAGTGAGAGTGAAACTTCTCGCCATATTAGACATTCTCTGATATAGTGGAGCGCAGCGCGACAGAAGTGTCGCACGGACAAGTGGAATGTAGGCGCGTTTTTCCAGGCGCGTCTATGTCGACGGTTGCATAGCAACGACAGACGCCACGAGAGAGCTTGTGGAAAGGAGAAAGCGGTGCGAACTGCGCTCTCCATGATGACGAGGAAGTATCAGCAAAGAATTAATTCATTTCTAGCCCTTGCATTAGCTTTAGATATATTTATGGAGATGAGAAATGAAATAAAAAGCCGTCATTAATATCAGTCCGTCAGAAAAGCAGTTCTAGGCTTATTCTTGGCTGGATAACTCTTAGCAGGTTTAAAAAGCCCTTTTAAAATTAAATATGAAATGAATGCAGTTTTGGATTAAATAAAAGTACAGTCAAGTCAAATAAAACACGTTTTATCTCCTGTATAGTTTGGTAACACTACAATAAGATACCATTCATTAACATTACTTAATGCGTTATCTACAACAACACATTGAGTGAACAATATATTTTTACAACATCAATTAATGTTTGTGAATGTTATTTAATACAAACACACTGGTCATGTTTGTTCACTTCATTCATTGTGCATTAAATAATGTTAACATAAATAATGTTAACTTTCGATTTTAAAAATGTATTTTAAAAATTAACCCCAAGGAGAATAATTGCGACAGTATATAACTTATTTATTGTTAGGTCATTTTATCTAATGTAGATAATAAAATAATACTACAGTTTCTATCTTTGTAACCGTGATATAAACTTTAATATATCTAAATTTAATCTAAATTAAGCTTTGATACCGAAATTGGTACCGAGAACCGTGGATTTTCACTGGTATTGGTACCGAATACTGAAATTTTGGTACCGTGACAACACTAGCTCTGTTAGCTCGGTAATTTAGACAATAGGCTGTTGACAGAGTAACGTTAACATAGGTAATGGTTGTTATGCTATTTTCTTTTCAATGACATTCCTTGTTACATGTTCATTGCTGGATTTATGGAAAAACATCAACCAATATTGCATATCCATAATTATTATAATGGATATAATTAAAGAATACTTGCACTATAACGTAAATTAGAAGTGTAACGCAAAAAAACTGGATTTTTACACCTATTTTGAATTTTACTCGAATACAAATACAAATACTTTTCCCCCCTCAACAAATACAAATACCAGCTGCTTTGCACACCCCTAATATATATATATATATATATATATATATATATATATATATAGCTGCGAGCAGCGATGAAGGGCCAAAGCCGGCACCGGGGTTGCGGTGCCACCGGCTTGGGCCCGCAATCGCTGCTCGCAGCTATATTTTGTATTTAATTTCAAATGCATCACAAATTAAGTTCATATTAAATGCAATTAGTTGAACTTTTGAATGCTTTTTTTAAACATAAATGGGACTTTAATACATATTTAATAGTTAAAGTGTAGTTTAATGAACTGACAAGCAATTCATGTGAACTAAAATATACTTTAATGTCAGTTAACAATACACTTAAATGTGAATTAAGTGTAATGTTTGACAAACGTATTGCATGTAATTGATTTCAAATGTATCACAGATTAAGCTCAAATTAAATGAAAGTAGTTGAAATTAAGAGTGCTTTTTTGGAACAACTTAAGTGGGACTTTAATACATTTTTATTTGAACTTTGAAATATGATAAAAGTGTACTTCCAAATATACTGACAAGCAATTAATGTGGACTAAAATATATTTTAATGTAATATACATGTACACTATTATATAATTAAATACATTTGTAATTAAAAAAAATTAATAAAGTTGCAATTTATTTCAAATTTGAATAAAAAAAAATTCTTAACCTAGTTACAATCAACACAAATTAAATTTAAAACCCTCTACGTACATTTACTGACAAAATCTCTAAAATAAATACATAAAAACCTTTCTGTTGATGTACAACCCCCCCCAAAGAAACACTATACATAAACAGTTACAACACCTTAAAGGGATAGTTCACTTTAAAATGAAAATTCTGTCATCATACTCGCCCTCAAGTTGATTCAAACCTGTATGAATTTCTTCCTTCTGCTGAACACAAAAGATGATATTTCGAAGAATGTCAGTAACCAACCAGTTAACTGGTCCCATTAACTTCCATAGTAGGAAAAAAAAAATACTATGGAAGTCAATGGGACCAGATAACTGTTTGGTTACAGACATTTTTTTTAAAATATCTTCCTTTGTGTTCAGCAGAAGAAATAAATTCATACAGGTTTGAAACAACTTTTGAGGGCGAGTATGATGACAGAATTTTCATTTTAAAGTGAACTATCCCTTTAACTCATTTATAAAGAGTCTGGAAGACAATGATGCTTATTTTCTCCCTCATACAGAGGTACCTAAACCTATCCATCACAGAAAACATTTAGCATTTTTACATTTTCAGAAAACATCATTCTGTATGGATTTATAAGATTGTTTGCATGTAATTTACTGGTATTACTATACTTTTGGGGTAATAGTTTCTGTTGACTATTAGGCTGTCTATATTATGTTTCAGCTCAGCTGATTTTTGGATTGAAAGGGAAATGGAAGTTTATTTGTGAGATTAAAAACAATGCTTAAAAGCAGCAAGCCATTTTAAAAAAACAAATCACACTAGATAAAATGGGGAATAATACTAAATACCACAACATGTAATATATACTACTGTATATAATTTGTCCCGTTTTTGTCTCCTTTATCTCTTTCAACACAAGAAGCTCAAAGGGATTCAGTGGATCATGAAGACTCCCTGCACTGACGCTGTACCCTCACCTTCAGTTTCAGCATATTTTCTCCTCTCTGTGTCAGACACCACAAGAACAACACTGAGGAAATGACAGACAACATGCTTGACGTGCAGTTTATTAGACATTTATAAATCCTATTGTGCTAAATCAATGCAAAAGTATATATATATATATATATATATATATATTAAAACTGATGTAATGTATATTAAACATTTCTAGTGTTTAAATTCACCTGACATGGAAAGTGTACCAACTTACCCATACTCGAAAGCAGTTTTTACCAGTATTTGAGAGAGATCTACAACCCTTTTCACTCATCATTAAGGCTCCTCTGGACGATGCATTATTTATCATGTATAATGTAATTACTATAATAAAATAACCAAATAAATTATATTTTATAGATTAAAGAAATGTAGATCATGAATTTATCAAATTATGTTAAAAGTAAATAATGCACATGGACACTAATGAAATAATGTGTGTGTGTGTGTGTGTATAATCATGTTTTGTTTGAAAATGTAATATTATACATTAATATATTATGTATTAATTTATACAGAAATAAGTGCATGGGGTGCATACGCATTGTAAACATTAAGATTAATGAAATTTAATTGAATAAATTCTACATTTTACTTGTTTGCAATGGATTTAAGACAATCACCTGTTACCTGCAAGTCTCTGTCCTTGTGAAACCATAGTGAACATTACGTGATACCTTTAAATAACATTCAAGTTTAAGAACAAAAAATAGTCAAGTCAAGTCATCTTCATTTATATAGGCTACGTTAGCGCTTTTAACAATGTAGTGTGTTAATAAATACTGTAAAAAAAAAAAAAGCTCATTGTTAGATCATGTTGGCTAATACATAAACTAATATTAACATAGCACACTTTACATGCTTACTCCAGCATTACAGTGAATATAAGTTTGTCTAAAAACAAAACAAAAACTGAAGAAATCCAAAGGCACAAAAACAAGAAAACCAAAATCATGTCACCAATTTTTTTGAAGTTGTTGGAAAGTGCTGTTTATGTCAATGTCCCAGAAGCTCTCCAGAGTAAATGTGAATGGAAATGTTCCAAAGAGGCAGAAAAGTCAGAAAAAATACCTTGAGAAAAAAACAGAAAAAAAAACAGAAAAAAAAAAAACAGAAGGAAAACATTTGTTTATAAAACAGATCCAGTCCATTATTATATTTGTCAGCTATGGCGAGACGGCTTGCTCGCTCATTGGCTGCTCTGCGGCAACTGCATAAGCCTATCGAGCGAGGCCTGAGGTGACGTCAGCCCAATGAGGGCGCTTTGCGCCCTCCTTGCCATTTCCCGCCGAGACGGGTGTGGCTAACCTCTATAAAAGGAGCTCGAAAAGGCTGATTCACTTGATTTTCATCGCCGAAGCGAACCAGAGTGAACCGTACGCACGGCAGAGAACGCAGTACTCGTTCCCTCTTCTAGAGAGAACCGAGGTTACGTTAGTAACCTCGTACGTTCTCTTACGAGAGTCCTCTCGTACTGCGTTTTTATTAAAAACGCTACGGGAACCCCTTGTAAAACGCCGTGCGTGCTGGGATAAAAACACTGATCACTGGAAGCTAAGCCAGATGTACAGTGCATAACCACCAGATAGACTCACAAAGAATCCGGGAATAAGGGAGGGGGACCTTAATTCCCTACACTGTAACGTCCGCAGACGTAAACATGACCTCACAGAGAGAGTCTAGAGACAAGAGGGGATTCCCTCCGTCCTTATATGGTCACGCCAGCAGACGCGAATATGACATCACATAGACAGGGTGGGGAACCTGAACTGAATGTGGGAAATGTGGGTCTTACACAATTCTGCCCATAAGACAGTCGGTAGCGCGTTGCGCATGCGATTTCAGTGTTCTAGTTAGACAGCTGAATCGACTACACCGATAGTAGCTTAGCCTGCAAGGCGGGAACTTCTAGGTTGTAAAACCTAATAAATGTAGACGGCGAGGCCCAGCCTGCCGCCGTACATATATCCTGTAAGGAAATCCCGCTGGACCAAGCCCACGAGGAGGCAACGCCCCTCGTGGAGTGCGCTCTGACTCCCAACGGGCACTGAATGCCCTTGACAGTATAAGCCAGCGCTATGGCGTCAACTATCCATCTGGATAGGCTCTGTTTCGAAACAGCCATTCCCTTGGAACGTCCACTGAACGAGACAAAGAGCTGCTCAGTCTGTCTGAAGACAGCAGAGCGGGACACGTAAGCTCTTAAAGCCCTAACAAGCGGGACACGTAAGCTCTTAAGGTTCTTCCAGAACGGTGCTACAAGCAGCACTGGGCATACTGTTTCCCTGACCCGCTCTAACACCTGTGGCAGGAGGGAGACGGGGGGAAAAGCATATAGCGGGCAGCGCGGCCACATCTGGGACAGCGCGCTGTCGTTCTTGGAAAAGAACACGGGGCAATGAGCGTTTTCGCGGGACGCGAATAGGTCCACCTCCGCTCTGCCGAATCTCTCCCACAACAGCCGGTCCCCAAAGAAAACTCGAGTCCCCTTCCTCACTTGATCCCGGCAGGGCAGACAGGGAGATAACCTGAGCCAGAAACGGCGTGTTGAGGGACTTTGGCACATAGCCATGCTTAGGTTTGAGTATGACTTTAGAGTCATTAGGTCCAAACTCTAAGCACGCTGGGCTCACGGAGAGCGCGTGCAGGTCGCCTATGCGCTTCACCGAAGCGAGAGCCATCAAAAACACTGTTTTGAAAGACAAATGTTTGAGGCTAATAGATTGGATAGGCTTGAAAGGGGCACCCTTCATGGCCGCCAAAACTGTAGAAAGGTCCCACATAGGGACTGAAGGAGGTCTGGGTGGATTCAGCCTCCTAGCTCCCCTGAGGAAGCGGATGACTAAATCGTTCCTTCCTAGTGACTGACCCAGCGTTGTTCCAGAGAACGCTGTAATAGCCGCCACGTAAACTTTGAGCGTGGAAGGAGATCTGCCCTTATCCAACAGCTCCTGCAGGAAGGAGAGAACCTCCGTCACCTCACAATCGAGAGGTGATAGGCTCCGAGCTGTACACCAGCCGGAGAAAACCGACCACTTTGAGGCATAAAGCCGCCGAGTCGACGGCGCTCTGGCCTGAGTGATGGTATTTATCACTCCCTCTGTGAGGTCAACGGATATCCGTTGAGCGCCCACACATGAAGGGACCACAGCTCCGGGTGTGGGTGCCAAATCGAGCCCCCGGCCTGCGAGAGGAGATCTCTCCTCAATGGCACTGGCCATGGAGCGAAGTCTGCTAGCTGCATCAGGACTGGAAACCATGCTTGGTTCTTCCAGAACGGTGCTACAAGCAGCACTGGGCATACTGTTTCCCTGACCCGCTCTAACACCTGTGGCAGGAGGGAGACGGGGGGAAAAGCATATAGCGGGCAGCGCGGCCACATCTGGGACAGCGCGCTGTCGTTCTTGGAAAAGAACACGGGGCAATGAGCGTTTTCGCGGGACGCGAATAGGTCCACCTCCGCTCTGCCGAATCTCTCCCACAACAGCCGGACTGTTTGTGGGTGTAGAGACCATTCGCCCAGGGGAATGTTGTTCCTGGACAGTCTGTCTGGGCCCACATTCTGGAGCCCAGGCACATGCACTGCCCTCAGCGAGCGCAAATTGTGCTGAGCCCATATTAGGAGGCGTTTCGCCAGCCTGTACAGGGATGTGGATCTCAGACCGCCCTGGCGATTTATATAGGACACCACGGCCGTGTTGTCCGAACGGACTACGACGTGTTTATCCTTGATGTGGGGACAAAAACGCGTCAGCGCGTTGTGCACTGCCAGCATTTCCAGGCAGTTGATGTGTTGGAGCTTTTCTCGTTCCGACCACAGGCCGAAGAACGGTCTGCCCTCGAGCAGCGCTCCCCATCCCGAGGTGGATGCATCTGTCGACACCATCCTCACTCTCGAGGAAGTCCCCAGGCTTACACCTGATTGGTACCAGCCGTCCGCCAACCAAGGTATCAGGGCTGTCACACAGCTTTGATTGACCTTGAGGCGTAACCGGCCGGACACCCACGCTCCGTGCGGTACTCGCGCTTTCAACCAGAACTGCAGAGGGCGCATGCGGAGCAAGCCCAACTGAAGAACTGGTGATGCTGAGGCCATGAGACCTAGCATCCTTTGAAACATCCTGAGCGGGGTAGTCGCGCCGCGGCGGAAGGATCTCGCCGCGCGCTGAATGTGCAGCACGCGCTGTGGCGACAGCCGCGCTGTCATAGACTGAGAGTCCAGAATGGTACCCAGAAACGAAATCGTTTGACTGGGGTTCAGTGAACTCTTCGTCCAACTGACCGTGATACCAAGATTCTCGAGGTGATCGAGTAACATGGTTCTGTGCTCCACGAGCTGTGATCGTGATTGAGCTAGGATCAGCCAGTCGTCCAAATAATTCAGCACTCGCATGCCTCTGAGTCTGAGAGGGGCGAGCGCTGCGTCCATGCATTTCGTAAATGTACGAGGTGCCAGGGACAAACCGAACGGCAGGACTGTATACTGGTATGTCTGACCCTCGAAGGCGAATCTCAAGTATCGCCTGTGATGTGACGCTATCTGTATTTGAAAATACGCGTCCTTCAGATCTATTGACATAAACCAGTCTCCTCGGCGAACATGCGCGAGGATTTTCCTGGTCGTGAGCATTTTGAAACTGCGTTTCACTAATGCTTTGTTCAACCGTCTTAGATCCAGTATGGGTCTGATACCACCGTCCTTTTTGGGGACTAGAAAGTATCTGCTGTATAGCCCCCCTTCGCTTTGAGCTTGGGGTACACGCTCTATCGCCCCTTTGCTTATCAGTTTTGATATTTCGGCGCGAAGTAGGTGTGCTACTTCTGAAACCACCGTAGTTTGGACGCGCGCTGTGAAGCGGGGAGGGCGTCGACAAAACTGTAGCGAGAAGCCTCTCTTTATAATGCCTAGCACCCAGTCTGAAACCCCTGGAAGCGCTGCCCATGCTTCTGCATGGCTGGCTAAGGGCTGGATGCGAAGCGCGCTCTGTTCGCCGTGCGACAGAGGCGCTTCGGGGCGCAATAACGTAGGCGTTATGCCTGTGGCATTCGAGGCGGGGGGCGCGCTTATTACAGCGGGCAGAGCGCTCGTCCTCGACCTTACTACAGCGCTTGACTGAGTGAGGGAGGGCTGAGGGGGTCCCGCGGGACTCATGTCTGCGAGTAAATGTGGGCGGGAAGCGGGCACATTCACTGCTTTGGGCGCGCTGTCTAACTGAGCAGAGCGAGCGCGCACAGGTCTCGTTTTTACAGAGAGCCTGTGGTCTGAGAGACATAGTGTTTGTGTGGGTACTTTCACTATGTTGGGAGCGCAATCGACCTGAGTCGATTTTATGTGCGCGAGCCCTAAGTGTAGGGCTGTGCTTGTGTGTAGAGATGGGCACTGAGGAGTGGGCATCGACACTACATTTATAGCACCATCGGCCGTGGCCGGGACACCAGAAAATACACTCTTTTCGGGATATATCTGGGTAGCCGTAAAAACGGCTTTTGTGTGCAGGCAAGCGGGCAGCTGTGCGGGCTTGCGTCTTGCAGAAAACGCTGGAACAGTCACAAGAACACTCCTCAAATCCGCGATGCAGATAGCGTCAGGTCCCATCTCGCCCAACTTACGGAGGAGATCACCCTGGAATATCTGCAGCGTAGCCATGGTGTGTAGTGCTGACGCGGCCTGGCCAGCGGCGGAGAAAATTCGCGCGAGCAGCGTCGACGTCATGCGGCAGGCTTTTGAAGGCAACACCGGTTTAGTCCGCCGTCCAGCAGAGGGCGGGCAAAGGTGGGTCGCTATCGCCTGTTCCACCGGCGGAAGTGAAAGGTAGCCTCGGTCTTTCGCATTATCCAGGGAGGAAAATGCAGGTGATACAGATGAGCGCGTTCGCGCAGAGAAGGGCGCATTCCAGGCCTTCGCAACTTCTTCATGAAGCTCAGGAAAAGAAAAGGAGCGGGCTTTGAATCCGGAGAAGTGCGCTCACCAGGGAGGAAGCTACCATCCAGCCGGGTGCGAGAGGGGAGCTCCGGTGCAGACCACTCGAGGCCGAGGCTCGCCGCGGCCAGCGCGAGTACTCGCATGAGCTCTCTCTCGATGTTGGCTCTCGTAGTGGGCTTGCGGGTAGCAGGCGCGAGATCCTCGGAGCTCGCCCAGTCCTCGCTGCCCGAAGCTAGCAGAGAGCAGGAATCCTTTTCCCCCGACGCGGCCTCGGAACCGACTTCCTCTGATGAAGCGGCGGCAGACTGCGGGCGCTGAGCATCAGGAAGTGATTCGGGAGAAGCCGGTGAAGCAGACGGGTGAACTGGCGAGCTTAGTCGGGCTGGAGCGGGTTCCGGGACCCGCTGCGAGCGGCGCTTCTTACGGCGCGGCAGCGCGGCGGGGAATGCAGGCTCTGAGAAGAATGCCAGGCGAGTCCGCAGAGTCACCATCGGCAAAAGCTCGCAGTGAGGGCAGCCGCCGTCAGCGAGCGCGAGCGCTGCATGGTCCTCACCCAGACAGGAGACGCAGATGACATGGCGGTCTCCCTCGGTGAGTGGGGCTTGGCACGAGCCGCATGAAGGCATCTTTAAAAAGACGCAGCTCTTTTAGGGGGTGAGTGTCGCAAGGCGAACACACACACACACACACACACAAGAACAGTTATAGGATAATGAAAGGATATGGCGTCGGAAAGCGCAGCAGGTACGGCTGTAGAAGGCGGCGTAGGCCAGCGGCTTCGAGTGGCTCGTCCCGCTGAAGTGCTTGCCTCAGACGACGCTTGCTTCCTCGTGATCCAGCGATGCGTGCGCTTCGCTGAAGAGATGAAAAATCAAGTGAATCAGCCTTTTCGAGCTCCTTTTATAGAGGTTAGCCACACCCGTCTCGGCGGGAAATGGCAAGGAGGCCTCAGGCCTCGCTCGATAGGCTTATGCAGTTGCCGCAGAGCAGCCAATGAGCGAGCAAGCCGTCTCGCCATAGCTGACTACTGCTGCAACGCGCTTTACATGTATGAAAATTAAGGATAATTTTTTGCTTCAGTATTTCGTGAAAAGAGACTTTTCCCGTAGCGTTTTTAATAAAAACGCAGTACGAGAGGACTCTCGTAAGAGAACCAAACACAATTTTTCAATAAATTCATAATGAACACTATAACCTTTTAAATGGAGTCAATTTGAACCGAATTAAACGCATTTCACAATCACCTCGTGTTACAGCGTTCACAAAATGGCGGACAGTCTGCATATCAACTATCAACATACTCACAACCCCAAACGTCATTACTCGAAATATCTGCGGCATATACGTTTGCATTACAGATCTCGTGTGCATATTATTAAGTTGTTGTAACAATAATACCTGCAAAATAACAGGAAAAATTGATGAGACAGGAGCCACTGTATCACGTCGCACCAAATCCTCAGCAGAGAGCAGATGTGAGGGCGCAGGCGCACACAGCTCCTAACAGCGCATTTTTCAAACTCTAGTGAAGTAGTGCGTCATCATGACGCAGAATTTCCGGCGCATGCGCATTAAACAACATGTTCGTATATTTCATGCATGGTTAAATGTTATTTCCATAGACAGTATATAAAAGGGTTATTTATTTCAGCTTTTCTGTTTAAGTTGAAGTTGTTCTAACTCATTGTGTTGTTAGACTCTGCCTAAATTCACAAAACTTGACTCTTTCACCTAACTAAAAATCTATATTTTTGTTCAGTGTAGTCTGATTACAATTAAATGTGTTTAATTGACTAAGAACAACATAATGATATTGAAAGTATTCTGTTCACAGTTGTAAAGTACAACACATTACTATTATGCTAAGACTCCTCTCATAAATTACATTTTATTGTCAAATATTATGTATAAAACTAGGGCTGCACGATTAATCGTATTTTAATCGCGATAACGATATCTGCCTCTCTCGATTAATTTAAAAAAATCGTCGCGATATTTGCCCGCTCGTTTTTTTATCCTGAAAACACTTTTTTATTAGACATTTGCATTATCTTGCATTGTAAACAAGTCCCCACTAGCACTGATGTTTGTGGTTGCCAGATCTGAATATCTTAAATCTCCCAAAATTACCCAAACAGAGCTTTTCTCTTACATTTTATGTCCCATGTTTTACTTAACCGGTGCAATCTGGCAACCCTGCGCGCGCGCTCTACACTGCGGAAAAAGCACTGATCTCCACAGCGATATTCAGTATGAAATTGTTACACAGCCAGTCTGTTTCTTCACAAGCCACTTGTGCCATTTGTGTGACTAAATATGTTTCTAAATGAGTTTCGCTGTTTTTGAAGTTTAAGTTTTTACCAGTTTTCATGAAGTGAATCAGTTGAAAACGACAGCCACTTACCGTTTTCAGTGTATCAACAAGTAGACTATTTTTCTTTACAGTACGAATTTGCTGAGCGATCTGGATCTGTAGCCTACTTTGTCTCATTTTCAACCGAAATGTGTCGCTTAGAAGATCTAATAAGCGCTCATCTAACGTTAAATCATGCCATTTGTAATTTTGTATTGACTTGCTGTCTGAGTAAGTTGTAGGTTAAATGAAGTCTGATCATGATGGTTTGAAATTAACACCCGCCAAATGCGGCTAAAAATGAACTTGGCGGGTATCGCTGTCAAATCACTGGCCAATTTGGCATGTTATTATGTTTACTGACTTTGCTGGGGAAATTCGTGTAGGCTAAACCCAATCTGCGCGGATTTTGCGCAAATACTCGTGCAAAACCGTTCTCTTTCTCTGTAGTTTCCTGGTAGTTTCTCAAATGAGAATAATCGTGATTAATTATCGCGATTATAATTTTGAGCAAAATAATCATTTTAACCATTATCGTGCAGCCCTATATAAAACAGACAAAACTGTCAACAATATGTTGTACTTGATTATAATGTACAAGCAAATGTATTGGAAAAATACATTTCAAGTGCATTAATGCACAAGTATATATTATAGACTAAACATATTTAAAATACATTAACAAATTTTTTTTGGACAACACACCTGAGTTGTAATTAAAATCAATTATTTTCCATGTTTTCCATTAAAGTTCTTATTTTATTTAGTATATTAGTCAATACATAAAAATAAATTTCCTTTAGTAACTTATAAATTTAACTTTAATAACTTTAAAACACTATAAAATCATAATTATTTAAAATGTTTGTTTAAGTAAAACTTAAGTAGACATTATTAAAAAGTGCATTTTTTAAAACATGCACTTAAGTGTGTTTAGAAATATTATCATGAAAGTGTACTTTCTTTAAATAAAATTAATTAGACATTATTATAATGTGCATTTTTAAAAAGTACACTTAAGTGTGTTTAGAAATATTGTGATGAAAGTTTACTTTCCTTAAGTAAAACTTAATTAGATATTATTACAAAGTGCATTTTTAAAAAGTACACTTAAGTGTGTTTAGAAATATTGTGAGGAAAGTGTACTTTCTTCAAGTAAAACTTAATTAGACATTATTACAACGTGGATTTTTAAAAAGTACACTTAAGTGTGTTTATAAATATTGTCATGAAAGTGTACTTACTTTAAGTTAAGCTTAATTAGATATTATTACAAAGTGCATTTGTAAAAAGTGCACTTAAGTGAAATATACAAGAAATATTGTCATTAAAGTGTATTCCATTTAAGTACACTTAAGTGGTCTTTAATTTGAATTATATTATCTGCAAGTGCACTTTTTAAAAAGTATACTTTTATTATTTTAAGCACACAAAAAGTACGCTTTCAATACAATTAAGTACACTTCTTTTTCACAGGGGTATATATATATATATATATATATATATATATACACACATGTGTATACACACTCAGAGAGACATATGGTCTTTACTCGGCACAGGACTGGTTCTGTCTTGTGTAACAGAGTTAATATGTTACAAACTTGCTCAAGAGACTATTACAGTATTAAAGATTTGTTCAGGTTACTCTTTTCCAGCAATTACAATGAATGAGGCTTTCACGCTTCAGCAAAAAATGCACAAGCATTATAAAATATTCATAAAAGTCCTTTTGACTTGTGTTTTATTTCTTCTGAAATAGACTAAAATGTTTGTTATTTTATGAATCAGTAAGATGAAACAGAGAACCGAATAAGGCCTATTTGTGAATATGAGGGGCCGTACAAGCCAAAATCCATTCTTCTCCTGTCACACACATGCATTCTCCTTTCACATACATACATTTCTACTGTCACACTCATACATTCTCCTTTCACATACATACATTTCTACTCTCACACACATATATTCTTCTTTCACATACATACATTTCTACTCTCACATACACATACACATACATTCTCCTTTACATACATTCACACATACATTTCTACTGTCACACACATACATACATTTCATATATGCACACACACATACATTCTCCTTTCACATACATTTCTACTCTCACACGTATACATTCTCCTTTCACATACATTTCTGCTCTCACACACACATACATTCTCCTTTCATATGTATATATATATATATAAATTTTTTTTGGTATCCATTACTTCTTTAAGCAGGAAGTCACACTCAGACCCAGAAATACACATGCAAGAATTGCTCAGCTCTTCATCACAACTTTACAATTAATCCTATAAAGTAAAGTAATCCTGTTTTCTTTTCAATTACAGTTTTTATTTTTTGGAGTAAGTGGCAATGAACATGAAATCAGGCATTTTTTTTAAATAATGTGCTAAAATGTATTGACCAAATGCAAAGAGAAACATATTATTTTGTGCATGATAGGCTGCATTGAGATCTCTGTGATCACATTCAACCCCTATGTGTTTTTTATGTCAGTCTCAAGATTTGTTGAGGATTCAAGTCAAGAAATAGAGCAGCAGTAAATACAGTGGAGTCCTTATATGGATGTCTAAATGTAGTGTGGACTGCTTATGAATCCAGACAAAGAATCAGGTCTGAGAACAGTTATGTCCTGTTGCAGACACAGAAGAGGCTGTTTTTCTGGTGGCACATATAATTTTTATTTCTGTCACTGTACAATCTGCAAATTCAACAAAGACAGCAATAAATTTGTTTTTGTTTCACAGTGTTGAAATAGCTGGCAGTGTGACTTCTTCATGTCAAAAAGTGAAACGCTCTTTCAATAAACTCACATTACACATTTATCTGATAGGCTACTGTATGGTCACAGAAAATGAAACAGTGTATTCCACCAAATAAAACAATACTGACATTAACATTTCAGTAATCAGATAAAGCTCAATTAGCATACACCAACTCTATACAAGAACTTAACGTAGCTATTTAAATTTATAACTGTAAACTCTCTTTACAAAAACATTGAGTGCACTGAAAATTAATCTCTTTTAAACATTGTCAAGTCGCGATCTCCCGCACGACAGTCGACAGCGCGGCCGCAGATGAAAAAGGTTATCTCGCTGCTGTTCCTGAATTTACCGTAATCATAGTAATAGGCGCACATCAATTTTTCTGGCGGCTGGCTTGCCCGTGTATTTTCAAACCGCGGCTGGCTTGTACGAAGGACTAAAAATGACAGAACGAAAAATAAATAAATAAATAAATAAAAGTAGAAATAAATAAATAAATGCAGAAATAATAGTGAAAATAAATACATTTTGGTAATATAAATGGCTATTTCTGTATTTTTACATGTATTTATTTATTTATTTATTTATGCATTTCTATATGTATTTATTTATGTATTTATACATTTATGTATATGTTTATGTATTTATATATTTATTTATTTATATATTTATATATGTATTTATTTATTTATACATTTATTTATTCCTACATTTATTTATTTCTGTATTTCCACATTTCTACATTTATTTATTTCTGTATTTCCACATTTCTACATTTATTTTTTTCTGTATTTCCACATTTCTACATTTATTTTTTCCTGTGCATGTATGCTAATTGACCAATATCTAAGCCACGCCCGGTAACATTCGGTAACAGGCGCTTTGGCAGCTGTCACAGTAGGAGACATTTCACAGGAGGCAATTGATGATTTTTTGGAGACAGAAAGATTATATATCATCTCGATGTCACCAAAAGGGCCTTAAATATGCATTGGAGGGTTATATTAATAATTTTATTGTTGAGAAGGTCGATAAGCTTCAGCTCCAGAACAAAGATTTACAGTTCACAGTGTAAACGTTATAGTTTGGTGCTATTTTGCTTCAAACGCTCGCTTTATACGCGCGTTCTATTCGCTTTGGATTCAAAATGTTCAAGCGTCGAACTAGACGCGGATACGCGCGAATTTGACGCTCTATTCGCGTTTGGTGTGAGTGAGCGCAGAATAATGAACAGGCTGCAATGTCAAGATTGCATTGCTGGAATGTGTGTGTGTGTGTGTGTGTGTGTGTGTTTGTGTGTCTCTCTCTCTGTGTGTGTGTGTGTGTGTGTGTGTGTGTGTGTGTGTCAGAGAGCGGGCGCGATCGAACAGTGGAAACATAAAAACATACTCCATTTTGTTCATACAGGACATAATTAAAACTGCAAAGTGTTTAGCCTACTTATATTTGTGTAAAACGCAACATTGTGCTTTTGTCAAACTGTAAACTCTTGGCAAACTGTAACCTACAACTGTCACCCAACCAAAATCACACACACACGCTGTTTAAAAGCCAAAATGACAAGAAAAAACATAAAAACGAATGAAAACTGATAACCGCAATGCATTGCAATGGACGAGGAAGCAGAGAATGTTCGAGTGTATTGGGTTAGCTATGCGTACTGTGATTGGCTCATCGCGTTTGGGGGCGTGGCTTAGCCATTGGTTAATTAGCATACATGCGCAGGGAAAAAGAAATGTGGAAATACAGAAATAAATAAATGTAGAAATGTGGAAATACAGAAATAAATAAATGTAGGAATAAATAAATGTAGAAATAAATACATATATAAATATATAAATAAATAAATATATAAATACATAAATATATAAATAAATGTATAAATACATAAATAAATACATATAGAAATGCATAAATAAATACATGTAAAAATACAGAAATAGCCATTTATATTACCAAAATGTGTTTATTTTCACTATTATTTCTGCATTTATTTTATTTATTTATTTCTACTTTTATTTATTTATTTATTTATTTTTCGTTCTGTCATTTTTTAGTCCTTCATAGGCTTGACCGCAGTCCGGTGACCCCGATCGCGCCAGACCTGCCTTCCGTTTCCACTATACTCTCTCTCTCTCTCTCTCTCTCAGTCATACATTATTCTCTTACATACACATATTTTTTTCAGACATACATACATTTTCTTCTTACATACATTTATTATTTATAATATTAAATGCATACTTTGAATACATTTGCATAAGAGTAAAATGTATATATGTGTGTGTAAGAGTAGAAATGTATGTATGTGAAAGGTGAATGTATAAGTGTGAGAGTAGAAATGTATCTATTTCAAAGGAGAATGTATGTGTGTGAGAGTATAGAATGAATTTTGACTTGTTTGGCTCTTCATATGTGAACAAATCACTAGCTTGTGAACTGGATCAAGCTATTATTTGAAAAGATCTGCCTCAAAAGAACAATCCATTTGCAAATCCCAAGATCACAACTTCCCTAATCTGTCAAAAGTACACATTTTACAGCCTACTCTTATACAATACCAGCTTTACATAAGAGCTTTATAGAACTGATTTCGATAGGATGGAGTGAGATGAAGATTTGTGCTTTTAATTTATCATCAGAACTATTATTGTAATAAAACAATAAACCTGATGTCTTTTATGAGCTAAATTGTTCACTGAGAACAAAGATTTTCTCTTTTTTCCTGTAACTTAAACTTGGGGGAGGAATTCATGATGTGAAGTAGTTAAATGCTTGACTTGATTTTCTAAAAGCCTATTCATGGTCAAGTGTTAACAAAAAGCCAGCAAAAAGTTCTGACATTATTTTAATTAAAAGTCTATAGCCTAGTCTAAACTAGTTCTAACCTTTTTAACCCTAAGGTTTTGCAGGCTGTACACCTTTGCCAAAATGAAACACCCAGAGTATTTAGGGGCCAAGCTCTGAATAGGCTGTAGCCCCTATTGGAATTGTTGTTGGTTTTCTTTATTATTATTTCTCTCGAATGGGAGTCTATGGCATCCCTATGAACCCTAAATAAAATGTAGTGATGGTAATGAATAGTAATCTGACCAAATCTGGGGTCTCTAGGACCAACTCTATAGTGCCACCACCAGTTCAAAATGCATAATTGGAAAAGTTATAACTTTTGAACTCTTTGTTCTAAAAAAATGAAACTTATACACCTGATTCCTCTCATCATGCTGATCACATTCAACATCTTACATAAGACTCCACCCATTATAGTAGTTACCAGTTTGAAAAATACAGTATTCAATTTTAATCCTTCAAATTTTGTCTAATCCTAACAAAAATTGGCTCAGATGATCTTTGGACCGAGCTGACTTTACAGAAATTTTGAATTCATATTTTTTCTAATGTTAAAATGTCGTGAACTTAGGGAACACTAAGTGGCGCTAAGTTCAAACTTCTCAGGTACCTTCAGGACATGTTGAGAATGATCCCTGTCTAATTTTGTGCCGATATGTCAAATCGTTTAAAAGATATTGCAATTTATTACAAATTAAATGACAGTCCAATGGTTCTCAGATTAAATTAAATGACGAATGAAAGATGAATGGTTCATCCGATCTTGGCAGAACTTTGATCAATCAATTTTGCCAGGATCGGATGAACCATTGTTCTGTCATTTAATTTGTCATATGTACTACTGTACACCCAAAGCGCTTTACAATCATATCAGGGGATCTCTCCTCAACCACCACCAGTGTGCAGCATCCACTTGGATGATGTGACGGCAGCCACATTACAATGGCGCCAGTGCGCTCACCACACACCAGCTACAGGTGGAGAGGAGAGAGAGTGATGGAGCCAATTCAGTGGATGGGGATTATTAGGAGGCCATGATTGGTAAGGGCCAATGGGTGGAATGTGGCCAGGACACCGGGGTTACACCCCTACTCTTTACGAGAAGTGCCATGGGATTTTTAATGACCACAGAGAGTCAGGACCTCGGTTTAACTTCTCATCCGAAAGACGGTGCTCTTTGACAGTATAGTGTCCCCGTCACTGGGGCGTTAAGACCCACACAGACCACAGGGTGAGCACCCCCTACTGGCCTCACTAACACCTCTTCCAGCAGCAACCTGGTTTTCTCAGGAGGTCTCCCATCCAGGTACTAACCAGGCTCAACCCTGCTTAGCTTCAGTGAGTAACCAGTCTTGGGCTACAGGGTGATATGCCTGCTAAAGTCTATGTAAGAGTAAACTCAAGGGAACTGCTCTGAATGATTCAGTGAGTGAGTGAGTCCTACTTCAGTGGATCTCTGGTGCATAAAACAACAAAGCAAACTAAGAGAATAAAGATACATCTACTTAAAAATGTTGGGTTAAACAAATAACCCAACGTTTTTTACTGTGTACACAACACCATGAAAAATTGCAAATGATACAGCATTTTATAACTATTTGACCTTTGAAGTTGGTATTTGCCTTTTATTAATGCAAATATTTCTAGAGAACAGGAGAGTTGTCACATTAACAAACTTTATCACAAGTCAAAACGTAGCCTATCAAAATAATTTATGTCCTATTTATAATTTGAAAACACACATTAAAGCTTACTTGAACAGACACTTCTCTTTAAAAAGACTTGCGCGTGGTCCAGTGAATTTTGCGATTCAGATTCGTGATTCACGAAATGAATAATTCAGATGAACCATCTGAATTTGCGAACCGCTTTGATTCAAAGAACTGAAAAGATGGAAAGATTCTATCCTGCTCTACTTTGTTACAGTACAGCACTGTATTAAAACATTCAGAGGTGTAAAAACCTTAATTTGCTTTTGCAGCAATCATTTAATGCATAGACTGTGTGCAAGTGAATTCCACTTCATATTACACTTAAGTAACTATCCTGATAAAATTTTATTTAAAAAGGGAAAGATATAGATTATAGATCTCCATAAGCACTCTCTAATTATTTAAAAGAGAATAAAAACCATAAAGACTACAACTTCTTTTGCTGAGAAAGGAATCAACCACCCTTTTCATTTCCGTTAAAGTGCAATACAATACACCAAATCATTTTCTTGAGAAGTGACATGGTAAAACATGGTGTAGAAAAAAAGTTAATTCATTGATTAAAAACTAAATTGATTACATCAATTCTAGCAATTATGCTTCCCTTTCTTTTGTTTACGGGCTTCCCTGAAGAGAGGAATTTGTCTTTCCACATTGCAAATGTGGGTTTTGTATTTCATCCCACATCACAAAAATCATGTGCGGCAGAAATCTGTGGACTAAAATGATTTCTCTGTAATAGCAAGGGTGAAATTTGTCAACGTTCTCAGCTGGGACATGCAGACCAGCGGTTCTTACACCAAAGTGGGATGTAGGTTTGAGGCCAGCCTTTTCCAAACACATTCCCATGTAAACATCATCAATGGGCAGTAGAATTATAGAGTGAGACATGTTATAGATTGTTCTGGCCGTGAAGCCTGAGAGAAGAAAGCCTCCTCCACCACAGTAAGGAGGATAGCTCTCAGACTCCTGAACCTGCACCGGGACAAAGTATTTACTTGAAGAGTGTCTAATAGGCCCTACGTTCTGGATGAGGTGCCCGGTAAAGAGATGTTTACTTCCATCATTGTCCTCTTGACCTTGAAGATACTCAACCATGTTAAACGTATTGGCAAAGATGTCATCGTCCCCGTTTAAGAGAAATCTAGCCTGTGGGCACCATCTTTCCATCCACTCTAAGAAAAGGATCTGCTTCAGTGTGAGGTTAAAGAATGAATCATTGAAGTCCCACTGTAAAATGTCCTTGTTCTCATTGTTCTCCAGCTTCAATAACTTATTCAACCTGCGCTTCTCGAAGCCAGTTTTAGTTGTTCCGATTATGAAGACTCTACGGATCCACACACCTTTGTGCAGTCGTTCCTTAGCCCATGTTTTCCGCAGGACTTCTCTCCGCTCGTAGTTTTCGGGAGAACTCTTGATGACCAGCAGAAGGAAGACATCTGCAGAGTTCAGGGGTCCGCCACACTTATTAGGCAGGTCGAGCAGCATGGGAAAATTCCTACAGTGTCGGTAAAGCAGGAAATCTTTGATATGACCTGGCAGAGTAGAAAATCCAGTCACAGTATAAGCCGACATATTCTGCTGACAACGTGAAGACAAAGGCTGGGGAGTTTTGGATCTGGGCAAATGGATTTGATGACGGAGCATCTCATATGTGTCTTTGCTATTTGATGTCACTTTGTCTTCAGTGTCATTTTTGTTCATAATAATGAAGAGACACACAACACCTGTGAGAATAAATGCTATTTTTTCTGCTTTTTTCTTTCTCATCTTCACACCTGTTTAGGAAAAAAGACACAATTCACAGTATGAACACAAAAGGATTTTTCAGACCTAATTACAAAATATTAATTCGAGGCTGTCCATGAAACTGAATTAATGAAAGGGATAGTTCAGCTAAAAATTTAAATTCTGTAATTTCCTCAGAAGATATTTTATTGGGGGGTTGGATATATATAGTATACATATGTGTGTGTGTGTGTATATATAGCCTATATATATATATATAATCATTATTACTATGATTATATAATGTGTAGATTTCTTTTTTTTTTTGGTTGTTTGGAATAATATATTGTGTATATAAAATATCTACTTTTGTGTTCTACTGAAGGGGGTTGGATTAACAGTCCCACTTTTATTATATCATGAATTGAAAATCATTACAGTTACAAGTTATATTTTGTAGAAAGAGATTTTTCATTTTGAACTTTATTCTTATTCATTTTATTCTGCTCTTCTCATGACAGCTGTATGAGACATGTAAAAGACAACTGTGTCTAATGACAACAACGCATATGCATACTTAATGTGTGTTTTTGTTGTTGTTGTTTTTGGTATTTGTAGCACAATTTGTCACAGTGTAGAAGTTGTATCAGTGCTCTGTGCCCTGTGTGGATGTAGTTTTCATGTTCTGTTCCAGTGAAGTCCTGACAAAAAATGTGCCTCAGTGTGTCAAAGATAATGACTTTAACTGAACTAATTTGCAGAAAGAACAGAATACCATGGGCGGATGCAATTTTCTGTACTGTTAACCTATTCAGAACTTGTGGGAAAGGCATCAACTGATTATCCATATGACTTTAAATACTATGTTTCTCTATCCTAAGCTATAGTTCGAGGCTGGATCCTCTAATTTTTCTAGGCCTATATGGAAGTGTTGAGAACTTTGTTTTCAGTAAACTCTTGGTCAACTGTCTGAACTTCAACTTTGACTCTTTGATTCGAGTTCAAGTCAGGTTTGAAACAACATGAGGGTTTTCAGAATTTCAGAACACACATCAATATCCTTAAATTCTTGGCAACAAAATTGCATGCAGACCTTTGGTTTGAGGAATGTTGAAACTCAACAATAAAAATGCACTGCACTACACAAGGAAACAGCACACAGGAGAACCTCAGCATTTCCTGTTTACAACATTAAAAGTTTACAGGGCACGTTTTAGGAACATTAAAGGCCAAACATTCAGTATTGCTTATCAACAATAATCCTAAATTTGTTTTGGGAAAACATAACAGTGTTATAAATTATATATGGAAGCTAACAGCCAATAACTAATTTGCTCTTCATGCTTGGTTTTGGATTCACTATAGATGACACTCTTAAATGATTTACACCTTAAATTATTTCTCCCCTGATGAGAAAGCATGTGTGCAGTATAATTTTCATTTTCAAATTTCCAGTCTCTAGATAGATAGGTTATATTTTTCCATGAGGTGTGTGTATATTTATATACATATTCAGCTCTAAAAATTTTTTTTAAAGAAATTAAGAGACCACTACAAAATTAGCAATTTCTCTGGATCTACTATACTATACATTTTTGTTTTATATAAACTACTGACAACATTTCTTCCAAATTGAAAACATTGTCATCTAGAGCATTTATTTGCAGAAAATGACAATTGGTCAAAAAAAGCCATGTTTTCAGACCTTGAATAATACAAAGGAAACAAGTTTATATTAATTTTTAAATAACGTGATAGCCTACTAATATTTTAAGTTTGAAAGTGTTCAGAAATCAATAACCCTGACTTCCAATCAGCTTTCATTCGTATTGGCATGCTCTCTACTCTTTCACATTGCAGCTGGGTGACTTTGTGCTACTCTCAAGCAGTTTGGCTTTGTTTGATAACTTCATAAAACTCGTAGGAAACCGGTGGCAGACTTCGGCTCATCCACGTATTTTAGTCTGTGTTATTCAGCGTGTTCTTCGATCCACATGCAGCAGCATCAAAAGCAAAGGACAATGTGTGTGTGGTGTGCATTTATTGATAGATTGTCGACATCTACATCTGTGTAGTTCTTTGTTATAAATGCAGTTTACATAATATCATGCGGGAGCAATTCAAGATGGTTTCCTATCCACTGTAAAATCTGGGCTTATTTATTTATTTATTTGTTTGTTTTTATGAAACTTTTATCTACAGTTGTGCTCAGAATTAATCATACCCCTGGTAAATATGATCAAAAATGGCTGTAAAAAATAAATCTGCATCGTTTATCCTTTTGATCTTTCATTCAAAAAATGGGCAAAAATCGAACCTTTCACTGAAGTAAAAGAATTGAAAGTGGGGGGAAATCACATTATGAAATAAATGTTTTTCTCCAAACCAGTTGGCCACAATTATTGATACCCCTAGCATTTTTTATGAATAAAATATCTCTGAAGTATATTCCCATTAATATTTACCTTTTTTTAGCACACCAGGGTGACTAGGAACATGAAATTGTCCAGCTATGACTTCTTGTTTCACAGGAGTTTATATATGAGGAAACAGAAAGGCCAAATTCCCTAAATCATCCATCACAATGAGTAAAACCAAAGAATATAGTTCTGATGTGCAGCAAAAGATTGTTGAGCATCACAAGATATAAAGTGGCTGTAAGAAAATAGCTAAAGAATTGAAAATCCCCATTTTGACCATCAGGGCAATAATTAAGAAGTTTCAATCAACTACAGATGTTACGAATCTGCCAGGAAGAGGACGTGTGTCTATATTGTCTTAATGGACGGTGAGGATGAAAGTTTGAGTGGCCAAAGACTCTTCAATAATCACAGATGAAGAATTGCAGAGATTAGTTGAGTCTTGGGGTCAGAAAGCCTATTAAAAAAAAAATCAAACAACCCCTACATCCCCACATGTTGTTTGGGAGGTTTTCAAGAAAAATGCTCCTCGCTCATCCAAGAACAAACTCCAGCATATTCAGTGGTCAGACATGACTGGAACTTCAAACGGCACAGGGTTCTGTGGTCAGATCAAACTAAAAAAGAGCTTTTTTTGCAGCAAACACGCTAGATGGGTTTGGTGCACACAAGGATAAAAAGTACCCCATGTGTACAATTTAATATACCATTGGATCTTTAATGTTGTGGGCCTATTTTTCCGCTGGAGGTCCTGGACTTCTTATTCAGATACATGGCATCGTGGATTCTATCAAATATCAACAGATAAAAAATCTAAACCTGACGCCTTCTGCTAGAAATCTTATAATGGGCCGTGGTTGGATCATCCATCAGGACAACGGTCCAAAACAAACATCAAAATCAACACAAAAATGTGTTAGGGAGCACAAATTGAAGCTTCTGCCATGACCGTCCCAGTTCCCTGACCTGATGAGTGGAGTGAACTGAAGAGAAGAAGCACCAACATGGATCTGGGAATCTGAGGATCTGGAGATTCTGTATGGAGGAACGGTCTCTGATCTCTTGTCAGTTACTCTCCAAACTCATCAGGCATTGTAGGAGAAGACTCAGAGCTGTTATCTTGGCAAAAGGAGATTGCAAAAAGGTATTTAATAAAAGGGTATCAATAATTGTGGCCAAAGTGTTTTGGAGAAAAACATTTATTTCATAATGTGATTTCATAATGTGAATTTTTTGAATGAAAGATCAAAAGGATAAACGATGCAGATTTATTTTTTACAGCCATTTTTGATCATATTTACCAGGGGTATGATTAATTCTGAGCATGACTGTAAATGGCCTGAGACTTTGTGACTTTAGTGCAATAAATTTGCAAAAATATGTTATAATAGTAATTTTATAATAAATCCAAAAGCAAAACACGCGAAAAGAACTATAAAAGGGAGTGGAAATGGCAAATGAGCTAATGAGTGGTCCTTTGCAGTCATCTACTGGTTATAGTGGTAATTTCACGTCATGTTCATGTTAAAAGTGTTTATTTTCTACAGAAATCCTCCACTAAAGCATGGCAGATTTTCCATGTTGTCTTAATGAATGAAAATAATAAATGTAGATCTTCTTTAAAGTTGATTTTAGTGCAGAAATGTAGTTAAAAAATATGTAATATAAATATAAAAAATATATTTCACCCACATATTACCAATCTAGACAATTACAATAATATAAAGTTTGGAAATTCTTAATGAATATTAGCTAGTTATTTAAAATGATTAGAAATTAATTAAATATTCAGGGATTGACTTGATGTGTACTTAGTTTAGAACCTACTGTATTTGCAACGTGATCTCATGAGAATACGTGTGTATTTTTACGTAAAGTGTAGTTCTACCATACGTACATTTATTTACGTTTTATACGCACAGAAACGTATAATACTGACGTATTTACAGCACTAAAACGTATAATATTTACGTATTGACAGCAAAAAAACGTAATTTATTTACGTATAAACAACTTTACCGACGTACAAATTTGTACGTATTCCTATTTAACTTATGCATATTAAAATCGTGGCATTAATGTTTTGACTCTATTGCATTCAATTGTCTTATCAATTAAATTTTCAGTTGCATTTATTAATACAGTTTAACGTTACTCATAAATAATAACATTTCGCTCTGTTCGTGCCTTCTGCTGCAAACTCGTTTCGGAGGATTAGCCTAATTTACATGGTGTTAAACAAGAATACACTTTAAAAACTTAAAAATACCTTCTTTAATCGTTTAACCATTTTGTAATATTTGGTTTATTTACCGTGAGACACAAAAGGCGTTTTCTCCTAGACCCATACACTCAAACACAACACAAATTCACAAAAGACATCAATTTTATTAGCTTGGTGTAGTCCAATCCAAATCCAAGAAACAGATCCAAACTCAGCCCTTTATCCAGTGATCTTCATAATTTCTCAGCAGCAGAGACCGTAAACGTCAAATCCCGGCATCCCGCGCTCGTTGTGAATTCAAATTCAAAAATTGCGCCCGAAGCGTTACGACATGTTTTACGGCAGTGATATCAAACGCTCATTGGCTCTCGCATGCTTCGTCACAGATTGCGACATGTCGTGTTTAAATTGGTGTACTACATTTTGAAATGGAGAAGCGCGCGCGCCTTCACAGAGCGAACAACGAACCGAAACCGGATTAACATTTTCATGGATTAATAACTTAAATTCTGCTCTGTAACGTTAAGTTACCTCATACAAAACTATTATATACTGCCAGAGAGGACTGCGACACATCGTCATGTGAACGACTTTTGGTACCGGTTTTGACATTTTCTCACTAAATAAATTATTGTGATTAAACGTGTATGTCTGTTGTTTTTCTTTATAATTGTTGCCTAACGTTACGTAGTTTAAGAAATGTTTAGGTGTAGGGGTAGGATTAGTGGCTCAAACTATCTTTTAATGCTATATTGTTAATAAAACTGCCATTTCCCTACACATATATATGTCCATTACGTTTTATCCTTTTAATATTGTCTATAAAATGGGTATGTCTAGGTGTGGGAGTAGGTTTAAGGGATCTTACATATTCTATAAAATGGTAAAAGGGAAAATATACAGTTATCTTTATGATATGAAATATTCGTAAATAGTAAATAGTTTTAGCTGTAAAAACGTAATAATGTTACGTTTAAACGTTGCAGATACGTCCATATTATACGTTTCAGCATCTATCCAAACGTACAAAAAAGTACGTTTTCTATCTTTGAAAATTACGTAATACCTACGTATTAACAATGAGACCAGGCTGGTATTGTTCATGCCTACCCTAGTATACAAACAATAACTATTAAATTATTATTATTTTTTATACAATAAAAATATAGTATACAAATACTCCCCCCATACTGACAACAGACAAACACGGAAGGAAATGCATTTTTAAAGGAAGCTCCCATCTTTCAGCTAACTGTAAATAATGATTAAAGAAAGATTTACTCTAGAATTTTCATTTTAGGGTAGACAAAGTATTTAACTGTATAGGCTACAACACATTAAAACAGCATTAATGTAGAGTAGTTTGAGAAGCAATGGATTGCAGAGGTAAAATCGTAAAGGAGCGTAAAAAAACAAAGTTGTTGCACTTCAGTGTCCAGATTTGGTCTATTAATGTCAATATAGAGGCAACCGTAGTTTTTTCCTCTCATTTACAAAACTGTTTCGTTCAATTAGACACACAATAGCCTACATAAGAGAATCATACCATAAAATTAAGAATAGCCTACATACATTTTCTAACGGCAACGATCCAAACAAAGGGGGAGTAAATAGTTTAGTCACCTAAACGAAGCAGATAGAAACCATATTTATCTTACCTGATCGTTAACTTCTTCGGAAACCGTCTAAACAAGTAAGCCTATTTGTTCATGTCAAAAAACATCCCCACCCTGTATTTACTGCTCAAACTCTCTCTTCCTAACGAGGAAATAAACAGGAGCCTCTGTGGTACTGCTGTCTCTAGAGGAAAGTGTCTCAAAACCTGGTGTGCTGCCAGCCAGCTCACTGCATGGTTAATCATTTGTAAAAAAATAAATGATAAAAAAACAATTATAATATATATATATATATATATATATATATATATATATATATATATGTGTATATTTATGTATATGTATAAATATATTTAAATTTAATTGCAAATATATATATTATTTATATTATTATTATAGGCCGATATAATATAAACAACTCTATGTTGTTATTCCAAGAAACACAGACACACACACGCACACTTTTTTAAATTCTGTGCATCATGTACTGTGTAATAAAATACTTTGAAAACGTATAATAAAATATACATGTATTAGCTCAAGGACAGTAAAACAAACTCCAATAAAGTGATTTCAGTAAATTCAGCATGTAATATTGGTCCTGGAACAACAATCCTGTTGATTCAGGAACATGTGGAACTTGGGAAAATCTGTTTATATTAAACTGAATGCAAGTTATAAGTTACACAAAGAGGATGTGTAACAGGATGTGCATTAAGACATGAGCAATAGACCCCTCCCTTAAAGGGCCCCAAAATTGAGACAGTAAATTGACTTTTTTTTTTAAGAAGTAATTTTTTTTAAAGTATTTAAACCTTTATTTAACCAGGAGAATCCCATTGAGATTAAGAACCTCTTTTGCAAGGGTGACCTGGCCAAGACAGGCAGCAGCATATAAAAAATAATACAAACACATACAGACAAATAACACAGAAAACTAAAACTAACACTTCATATGGTGATTTTTTGATAATCTGTTAAAGGGCAATTCCACGCAAAACTGTCACATCCATAACGCCAACTAAATACAATGGCATTGGGCTGGCGTTATGGATGTGACAGTTTTGCGTGGAATTGCCCTAAACTCATATTCATGTCACAATACGGAAGAAAAGATCTCTCTCTCTACTTTGATTTCATCATGACTTTACAATGATTCAGAGCACATTCCACAATGTTCAGACTGCAACAAAATTTAAATAGTGTAAGAAAAAATGACGTGGACGTTGAAGATCTCAAAAATGAAGTTTATTACAGCTTAGCAGTGGCAAGGTACACAAAGCACCTTGGGTTCACCGGCGTCAGAATGAACCCAGAACATCCGAATCTTAAACCTTTTATCCTGTTACAGTTTACAACTCTTAATGTAAATTAAGTTGCCCTTGTTGTAACAGCTGTGGTCTGTATGTTAATGAAGCTGTTACACCCCATTGTCTGAGAAGGTTCTCTGTGTCCCACACCCAGTCCCATTCTACAATTGACTACCATTTGCTCAGGATGTGATCAACCCAAATGGTCAAGAAACAATATAACTTGACTGCCTTAATTTCTATGATAATTAAGCCATTTTGGGGATGAGCTCATTCTAAAATATATTTAGGAGTGGAATCTGGGTCGAGCCAGACTACAATAGCATATATATATATATATATATATTAAAAAATAACAACATTAATCACTTATCACACAAGTTGCTTTCAACCAAGTAACACCCTTCCTGTCTCAGAACAACCCTTCCTGTCTCTGAACACAGCTGGATGTCAGCCAATCTGGCTTCAAGAAAGGTACTTCAACCGAGACTGCATTACTGTCGGTCACAGAAGCCCTACGGACCGCAAAAGCTGCTTCCAAATCTTCAGTTCTCATCTCATTCTCATTGCTTACAGATCTACCACAGGCTCAGATCCCTGCTACTTTCACTCGCTCCTACAAGTCTACATCCCTACCAGAAGCCTACGATCATTCAATGACGATGTCTCGTGGTACCATGACAGAGAGTCAAAAAATCACTCTCCAGAACATTCTCATTCACGGTTCCATGCTGGTGGAATGATGTCCCCTATGGCCTGAAGTATGTGCCACCAGAAACTGAATTTGAATCATTTATATTTGAATTTGAATTGCTAAACTTGTTCAGTGTCGCAGGATCATCACTCAGCACTAAATATGCCAGACTGTTGTGCTGCTAATGGATGTTAGAACGAAAGAAATGTGTGTGTGAGAAAGAGATAGATAGATATCGAGAGAGGCTTGGTCGCAATCGAAAAGTCGCAAAGTGCTTACTTATGTTTGTATGTGTGTGTGTGTGTGTGTGAGAGAGATAGAGAGAGAGAGATAGCGAGAGAGAGAGGCGCGGTCGCAATCGAAAAGTCGCAAAGTGCTTACTTATGTTTGTATGTGTGTGTGTGTGTGTGTGTGTGTGAGGCGCGATCGAACAGTGTAAACATAAAAACATACTCCGTCATTTTGTATATGCAGGACATCATTCAAACTGCAAAGTGTTTAAGTTACTGTTAATTAAAATTAAGGAAAACAAATATATTAATCTGAAATGTAGCAAATTAATTTTCAATTCATTCAGGTACAATTACCAAACATATCTCAAGGTCTTTTTGTCTTTTTATTAATTTAATTAATAAACTAATTATATAAAACCATTGTCAGTGCACTACAAATAAACTGGTTATATTTTAGTGGAAATAGAAAATAGAACCAGGCGTGTGAAGGGATTCAACAATCTTTCACAGTCACCCTGTATTTCTGCAAGAATTGCCATTTGAAATTTGCCCTCAATGATGGCAAATCTATTTGAATGATTTACGAAGATCCAGGTTGACCGTTTTCTCCAATACACAGCTGAGATTACCGCCATCTCATTTAAAAAAGAATCGCTGAATGCACACACACACAAAAGAAAACACAATTGCAAAAGTACAATTTCCAACCAATATAATTTATTTCACCAAGCCCAACAAGTCATTAAAGGCATTCAAACCACTTTTTTTCAAACTCAAGACTTTACATATATATAATCAGAAGAACTAAACTTCTTTTTAACACTAACTTAAAGTAAGCAGGAAGTGATCCAAACCAAAAAATAAATAGCATTTATTTTTTTCTCCTCACATAATAAATATAACACAACTATAATCTAAGGCATTTCCAGCATCAGTGAATTTTAAAATAAAATCTTTTCCTAACTGATTTTGTCTCTATGCACACATGACAAAGGCAAGACAGAGATTGTCAACTTAAATGGTGAATGGAGATTATTCCCTTCACAAATTACAGCAGTATACACTAAACAGAACATCTTAAAACAAGTTCAAAACTAATAAACGTCATGTAATAACTCACAGATCTGTTGTGTCACTACATGATCAGTTAATTACTGACATGGAGCTCCAATAACTCTCACCGTCATATTTTGCCACATAATTAAGTTAAAGGACTAAAAAGTCTGATACAGTGATGATAGTGTATTTTTATACATGCTACACTGAGTTCAAATTCAGTTTGACTGGTGTTATGATTATCAATCACAAATAGACATTTGGAAAAAATGTAAGAGCATTTTTGGGGTCACCAAGCAGAATGTTCTCATGAAATCCATCTTCCTGCCTGGGCGCTGTGGTATCTACCACAGGAAGTGTGCGTTTTCCATTACAGGAAAATACCGTCATCATGTTGAACCATTCTGTGTGCCATCCTGAACACACAAGCAACATATTATCAATGCAGATAAGCAAAATTTGAACAGGAAATATGCAAGACAGTGCATACATAATTTAGCAGCTGCTATTTGAAATAATCATGTTATAAAGAACACAACAGAAACAAAATAACTGAATCATTGGGAGACAATAGACATAAAAATTAAGTAACTTGTTTCCTTAATGCATTCACTGATGAAGTATTATAATTAGGGTTGGGCGATATGGCCAAAAATATCACAATAATTTTTTTCCATATCATACTATATCAATATTTATCATGATATTCATTTACCATTAATTGTGTTTTATGATTTAATACAAATTTATATACAATTTAATCAAGCTTTTAAAATGTTATCAAATGAAAATATAACAATTTACAAAACATTGCATTTTTATTTTTTGTCACAACAGAATTGTATGAAAAATATGATATTCCTTATATAACTATTATTACTTTGAAAAGTACATTTTAGTATACAGTAGTGATACATTTCCGTCATAATTTCTTAAAGTTAAACCAACCTTTAATTTGATGGTGGTTGTGAAGATCTTTCCGTTTTAGTTTCAGTTTTTAGTGTATTTGACAGTAGTATTTCTCAAATGAAAGGGCGAAAAGCTTGCGAAGTGACTCGCAAAGCACCTCAGGAAAAGAAGTTCATCTGTTAATATCCTCATATATTGAGTGAGTGTCACGTGTGTGAGCTTGGAGAGGCAGCTCACTGCAGAGCAAATGGGTGGAGCTTAAGTCTAGCTAGACATCCAGTGAGGAGGAGCGAATGTAATTCGGGCTTTATGGTTGGAACTGCAATATCCAACTGCACCCTAACCCTACACAACTCTATCCCTCCACAGAGAGGTGGAGCTGGACGTCATTTGACTCTGCAGTGAGCACCACTTGTGAGTTTGTGTATCAGACGAAAGAAACCATGTGCCGTACATTCACGGATAGACACAGAGAAATCACTTATTAGCAACATGCACTGACTAGCTGTTGTCGTGTTTATTTCTGCTGTGTGATAGGCTGTCAGATTATTAATCTATATTGAGAAAAAATGTCTAGAGCTTATCATCGTTATCGACGTAAATTTTATTGCGATGTCAATATGATATTGTTTATCGCCCGGCCCTTTAATTGCAATACATTCATTTCAATTCATGGTCATTCCATTTTGAATGAATAATTTTTTTGTTTCTAATTGTGGCTCTTACTTTATGCTCCTGTACCACAGGTAGCTTGGATAACAGAAGAGGATCCTGGGATTCTTTAAGAGTCACATCTCCAAGAAGAGAAAGAGAACGAGAGGCACAGAATTCAGACCGCTGCCACCATAGCACCACCCCCACCAACAGCAAACTGATGACGACTAACAAACAAAGAACAAATAAAGGTTATCAAGGGAACATCAGTCCAGACATTTCTCAAAAAAAATCATGAATGCATTAAAGGGGTCCTATTATGCTTTTTCACTTTTTTAGTTAGTGTGTAATGTTGCTGTTTGAGCATAAAAATGATCTGTAAGGTTACAAGGCTTAAAGTCCACTTCAGAAGGAAGACATTTTATTTAACAGAATCCACTTTCCAATGCGTTTTTTCCGGGCTTTATGAAGTCACAATGTTACTCATTTAAATAATCCCCGCCCATGGAATAAGCAAAAAAAAGGGGACGAGGCCTGGTTGAGCTGCTGCTATGTCAAAGAGATGCTTTTTTTCCACCCCTTTTCCAAAACCCATTTGTTTGTCCTTTTCTAAAGCTGACGAACTGGTTGTGGTTAATTTATTTTAAACACTGTTCCTGAACATTATAATCCCAACGTTTATCACATTTTACGGAGAACAGCTTCCAGAACCCAAGAGAGTAGCCTACAATGCAGGCTACGCATAAAAGCTTCTCCTGAAATGGAGCAGTTTTCATTTTATCAGGACAATCTGTCTGGATCACTTGTAAGTATATCTTATTAGTTGCATTTTCTATTAACAATTACAATTATAAGTTTTATGTTGTTTCTACGATGTAAACAAAGGGCAAAGCTGTTTGGCTCTGCTCGCCTGCTAGCCAACATTAGTCCTGATATAGTGTTAACCGTAGCTTTTGTAAGCTTTCACTTTTATAAGGCTGTTCACCACCCCTTAGAAAAATGAACCATGGTTTTGTGATCGATTATTGTTTGTATTACCATAATTTTCCAACAAATATCATGATTAAATGGTGTATAACGCATCTAAAATGTATAAGACAATAAAAACAAAAAAAAACAAAAAAAAACACACCACTCTGAAACGTCCTGTGAAATCCATGCTTGCAAAGTCTGTGCATGAAATCCGTTCTGCATGATCCTCTTGTTTGTTAACATTCTTATGTCTGAATCAAGTTTGAACTGGTTTGAAACCATCCTTAAAGAAACAGTTCACTTTAAAATGAAAATTTCGTTATCATTTACTCACCCTCAAACCTGTTTCAAACCTGTATGAATTTCTTCTGCTGAAAACAAAAGAAGATATTTTGAAGAATATCGGTAACCAGACACTGATGTGCCCCATTAACTTCCTTAGAAAAGAAATACTATGCAAGTCAATGCGGTCCATCAACTGTTTGGTTACCGACATTCTTCAAAATATCTTCCTTTGTGTTTAGCAGAAGAAATTCATACAGGTTTGAAACAACTTGACACCCTCAGTAAATGATTTCATATTGATATATGATTTGAATATGAATTATTGATTCATATGAACTATTCCTTTAATATTTGCACCTGAGCAGTGCCAAACACAACACACTGAGCCAGCTAACCAATCACAGCACATTTCATATTTCAGTTTCATCGAAACAAGCACTACATGTGAAGAGTTCAGATGCAAAAGCCTCTAAGTGCCATCTGAAATTTTCTTCTAGAATGATCATTTTTATCAAGCTCATATATTTAAGTTCAGTAATTTCACTTTAATGACAATTAATAGGTATTTTTCATTGCCATTAAAGTGAAATAACTGAACATAAACATACAAACTTGATCAAAATGATCATTTTAGAAGAAAATTTCAGATGGCACTTAGAGGCTTTTGCATCTGAACGCTTCATGTATTACAGGCGATGTAATAATGTAAAATATGTTAAAAAAAAAAAAAAAATGTGTGAAAGCATATTCTAGTACACCCCAAAAACAAAATCAAGACTTCATAAAAAAGCATGATAGGGCCCCTTTAAGGTTGCAACAGAGAAGTTGAACCAACCAGTCAAAGACAGAATCCATGAAAATGCTGAATCAGGAAGTGGGGTTCCTGTTCCTGACCGCAATAGATCCTTGTCTGAAAATGAAAAGTAAAAAAAGAAAGAAGAAAACTAAAAGCAAGGGGAAGAAAACTAAGAGAAAGGAAGAAACACTTTCTATTTTTGTTCTTGACACTGAAGGCTGTGCATTCAATCAAATTCTACTGTCACAATGTATTTGCAAAATCTGAACTGCTAAATGTGGACACTAACGCATTCAGACATTATAAACATTAACACCATGGATGCCTGTTAAGCTCATTTAAAACAATGCGTGTTGTGAATAGCGCTATATAAATAAAACTGACTTGAGAAAAAAAAGGCATAGTATAAAAGAAAAAGAAAAGCTTGAACAAATGCTGCTATACCCTTCACAATGCTGCTACATAAAACCATTTAGAAAAAATAAACAATTAGTCTCAGTCATCCTGCTTCTGATCTCAAGTTTTGCTTTTGTATGAGACCCTTTTCCAGTAATTGGTTAGGTGAGTCAAAAGAAGTCAAAGGATGATATCCTGTTTATGTATTGATAAGAATATCCTCTATTTTCCAACTGAGCATCTAGTCATCTGGTCTCTGTCCCTCTTATTTGGTTCTCCCAGTGCACTGTAGTGCTTCACGAGATCTGGAGGGCATTGCAGAAGACTGTAGATAATTGAATAAAAAAAATATCTAACAAATTAACAATTAGAAACCAGATTATATAGCGGTATTTTCCTTTTCAGCCTATGCCATGTTAATCATTCAGTATTTTATCAGATCCATGCATTTTGTCATAATTTTAAAACATTTAAAGTCAGTTTTTAAAACCACAGGTTAGAACCAGTAGTTTAAAACATAACAAATAAACAAGGTTTGTACAAAATTAAATGCACACAAGACAGTTGCAAAAAAAAAAAAAGCAGAAGTGGTTTTCACAGCAAAGGTGTGATGACAAGCCTAGCTTGTGGGTTAAGCAACTTGTAAAAACTACAGCATTAAATGTTACCAGAACATTGTGTTTGACATAGCAGGTGCTTACCTAACAAAAGAGCAAAATAAGCAAGATATGGTCTACTAAACAGTAAATTGTACCTCAGTCAGTAACTAAGAACCTGGGATTATGAAGTTTACCACTAATGTACACAGACACAAATACTCACGTACCAAAGTTAGTCTGTTGTGGGTCAGAGCAAATGAACTGAGGTTTTTCAGAGAAGAGATCTGTGACGCAGACTGACAAACAAACCTCTCCAGAGATACCGCATACAGCATGACCTGAAGTTGCACGTGCAAACACATAGGTACAAACACATCAACGCATTGAAAAATATTGAATTTCTATGTATTAGAGATGTCAGTAAATTCAAACCATGTTTTGGTTTTGTAGCTATAATGCGATTAACCACAAATTCTTTTGAATTTGTTGTAAACTCATTTTGTTTTATTACTATTTGTCACATTTCAGAATGAAAGTCATCAAAACTAAATGGAAGTAACAATTCTTTAGTGACCAAAAAAAATCGTACACAAATCTGCACACTCTATACATTCTCTATGAAACTAAAGTTGTGAAATGCATCCTGGGATGCTTTTTTTTTTAAAACACTACTTAAGTTCATGTGTCATTTGAGGTTGGCATTTTTAAGATAATGGAAAACATAAATTCAGACATTTATTTAAAAAAATGTCACACTAGTTATAACCAGCAGAGTAACACTTCATAATAAAGGACTCATTTGTTAACATGAACTAAAAATGAGCAATATATTTTTACAGCATTTGTTAACTACATCCTCATTTATGTAGGGTTGCCAACCGTTCCGTATAATACGGAATCGTTCCGTATTTGACACATAAAAGTCTTGTTCCGTATTGAACTGATACGGAACGCACTTTGTTCCGTATTTTTGAGAATCAATTCAGTGCAAATCCATGACAGACACATAGCTTCTGATATATGTCAGACTATGAACGAAGACATTTCTAGGCTATGATAAGAAAAAAAAAAACCAGACGGTGCGGTAGATACTAATTTCTCCCCCTGTTTGTCTATGATCAGCGTAGCGTTTTTAACATATTGGAACATCATCAGAGAATGCCCTTTTAATTGGTCGTTTCAGTCATTGTGAGTCACGTATCGTAGCAACGATGACGACAAGTAACAACAGCGGGAAATGTAAAAATGACTACCTCCGAGCAGCCGGCGAAAAAGAAAAGAGCATAAAAATATAGAATTGAATGGGAAAATGACTACCAACCCGTGGTTGGAATGCGTGAGGGACAATGAATACACGGCCGAGCGATGTCAAGGTTCCTTGTCCGTCAGACGTCTCCAGAGGCTGATATGGTAGGCTATGTAATCATGTGGATTTTTAAAACTCAAATATAGTTCATAAGAAAGTGATTATATTAAAAGAGATAGTAGGCTACAGGTTTAGCCTAACATTGTAAAGAAATCAAAAAAGTACACATGGAAAAAATAGCTGCACAATGTGCTTAGTCTGGAGGTTTATTTATTTCTGTGAGATTTTCCATGTGCATACATACAGGTGTTGTATTGCTTGAATGCAGTATTTGAGTGCAATATTTTAGATTTTCTTTATTAGCTGTTTTTTTATTTATGTTTTTTATATTATTGTTTTGCACTGGAAAGAAAGTTAACTATAATGGAAGTATAATTATATAAATATATTTGCACCTCCTTAAAATGTTGTCTAATTAAATTAAAAATATATTTTTTTGCACTGGAAAGAACATTCTAGAAGTCTAATTCTATTGAAGAGTCTAAGCCGATAAGTTTTGAATGTTATATGTTGTATTTGTTTAAGTTAAAAATAAAACGTATTATAAACTAAACAAATCCATGGTTCATTGTTGGCAAAATGATCATGATAGGCTTTATATTTCACATCTAACTTATGTGGTTCAGTCTTGTATATTGATTAGGCCTACTTTGCTATTCTATAAATATAGGCCTAATAAGTTGTATTATAATATGCTACAATGTATTAAATATATTTATCTAAATATATCAATTAGTTTCCACAATATTCACCAGAAGTCATCATTTCAGGAGTTATTTAAAAAAATTTTTTTTTGAAAAATTCCATTTCAGAAAGTTGGCAACCCTACATTTATGTCAACTGTTATCAACATTCATATCTTCTTTTCATATCAACATATCTTCTTTTGTGTACAACAGAAGAAAGAAACTCAAACAGGTGGAACAACATAAGGGTGCGTAATTGATGACAGAATTTTTATTTTTGGGTGAACTAACCCTTTGATGCACTGTGAACTAACATGATCATGAACCTTTAACTGATGGTAACAGATAGAACTTTTGATCTTAAAAATGTATTAGTAAAAGTTTAAATTTACATTATGCTGTACAAGTATTGTTCATTGTTATTTCATGTTAACATGAAATCTTATTGGAAACTGTTACCACGTGTAACACTAGATTAATGTATTTTATTTATCTAAAAATATTTTTTGTCAAAAAAGGCAAACTACAGCTACAAAAAGCATACATTTACCACTACAGTATAATCAGTTATTAACTCTTCCATCATTCTGAATCCGATCTGGATGTAGTCTGACAAAACGTGATTTTCTTAAGTGTTGATAAAAAAAGAATACATGAAGATAGAATAAAAAAGCAAAAGCTGTTTAAAAGCAAAGGGTCTCTTCTTTCTTTTGATATATTGCATGTTTATACACACAACAAAGTATTCTGGGGGGCATTACATTTTTGTGAAAATTATCAAAAACGCTGGCGGTGACTGGCAACTTTTTAATATTTAAGAGTTAATATTTCGTTGGTTCTCTAATCTTCGCATGCATTCATAATTTCTTTATTTGACAGCCTGGCCAAAAACTATATATATAAAACTATATATTATAACTATATACTATAACTATATAAGTTGGCATGTTTCATTGCATTATCACATATAAAACAAGTGACCCCAAGCACAACTATGCAATATACTACAAAGGGTGAACAATCTGAAGATATAAATTTTTCTAGGCCGGACATCACTTTTGGCCACTAACAGTGTAAAGATTTTTGTCTACCTGCAGGCTGTAACAGTGGCTGAAGGATGACCAGCCCAGCGGGTGTAACGGATCCGAGTCTCTGAGACACCTGGAGCATATTGCCGTTGTGCTTGTCTGCACTGCAGATGGATTTGGTAAATTGGTCACTCCAGTACACTCGACTCTGCAGGACATATACATCAGAAATTCAGTACTACTCCATTATCAATGCCATTATTTATTTTATAATATTAATATTTCAATAAAAATCAAAACACATATGTGAATATGGATAATATAAAACATTATAGAGTGTCACAGGTGTGTTTTCGTTTTGTTGCCGTTATAAAATCAACTGTGGTCATTTGTAGTGAAATGAATTGCATGCAATGTGTTACGTGCCTCAAATACGGCCAGTCCAAATGGTTGATCCAGATAACCATTAGACTCCACAACCATCTTTCTATGTTGTCCATCAAATGCAACCCTTGATATTGTGCGCAGACCTGAGTCCGCCCAGTACAGCAGACCACGAGGGATATCTTAATGAGGAAAGAAAAATTATATCTATCAGCTTATTAACTTTAACTTGAACAAAATAGATAACAATTAATCTTTTATCAAACTCCTATCTTGTCTTATCTTGTTTTCTAACTCTAATCCATTAATCAGACAAGAACAACTAGACAGATTGTTAGAAATGAAGAATTCCAACACGATAAGTGCCTGTTTGTCTCCGTCTTTATTAGGCGTAATGAATGAATAATGAAAACCAGCTGCTGGGAAGCTAAAAGAATAGCTTAGCTCCCAAAACTCTGGGTATGGAATATATACCGTATTTTCCGGACTATAAGTCGCACTTTTTTTCATAGTTTGGCTGGTCCTGCGACTTATATTCAGGTACGACTTATATATCAAAATTAATTCAGACTGAGATGAACCAAGAGAAAACATTACCGTCTACAGCCGCGAGAGGGCGCTCTAGTTGGCGGAGTTATTCAGAAGCGACACCATATGAAGAAAATTCAATGGATTCAGTGATGTGGAATGAGATCGCGGGAGCTTGGTGAACTTGTTTACTGGTAACTTGCTTGTTGGACTCGCTGGCTTATGTTAATTTAGCCTATTCAGCCTCCCAGGTATATGTTCTTTATGCTATTGTGTAGCTGAATAACTGTTAATGTGTTGCGTTAACATACCGGACACCTACTCAGCCTGTTGTTCTGTGTGCTACTGTGTAACTTAGTTAAATAACTTGCCTTTCCAGATTAAATGTCTGTTCTTGGTCTTGGATTTTGTGAAATAAATTTCTAAATAAATGCGACTTATACTCCAGTGCGACTTATATATGTTTTTTTCCTCTTCATGACGCATTTTTTGACTGATGCGACTTATACTCCGGAGCGACTTATAGTCCGGAAAATACGGTAGTAAGAATATAAAGGGAGTATCTCGTTCTTCAACCAATAAAAGCATAAATTACATCATATTGTATCATATATCGTTGTATAACATCTCTATAAATGGTAACTATCCGGTAAAATATCCTTCTGAGCCTTGCGGTCCGAAGGCTTCCACACAATGCATAGAATAGAATAGAAGACTTTCTCCCCCTCTGTAAATTGTGGTCCTCATTAATGAAAAAAGAAACCTGCAGGCAGGACTGCTCTCTGGACAAAGCTGAGATAAGAGGAAAACTTCTAACACAGATTTTCCTTGATCTTTTGACATATAAGAGGTCATTCTACTATAAAGATCTGAAAACTACTCGTTCGGACTACAAGCTCTGAAAACAACTCGTTTCGGATTTTGTCACATTATTACGTCATTGTGTGATGAAAGACTGCCTCTGCAGAAGAAGATCAATGCCTACTTCTACATCATTGCCTTGTCCTTGTTGTGTTTTTACCGTGTCACTATTGATCGTTTGATAGGTACTGAGTATTTATACTAGCGTCACAGTCAAACTGAACTGTCAAACTGACAGTTGCGATTTGCTGTTCTTTCCTTTGCTTCGGCATTTATGGGGTTAATGCATTGGATTAGTAGCCTGGAAATCCAGACCTAAATCTAAAAGATTAATGGTCTGGCGTCGACTAATGAAAATCGCCCATCTTGAGGGGCGGCACCAAGCATGCATCTGAAAATCTCACTGCACGCAGTTGGATAACACTACGACCAATCACAACAATAAACCCCATACGCTACCAGCGGAGCTAACTGGTAGATTAGACTCTTGCCGTGTCCGGTCGGCAAAACAGCAAAAACGTCCTTCTTGCAAAGGAACGATTCGAGCGCCGTCTTCTGTTCCTGTTTTAGAGAAAAAGCCAAGTCTAACTCATTCATTGTAGCGGCCAAAGCCGTTTCAAACAACTGGTATTCATCCATAGGCATCTTGCAATGTTTACTAATGACTTCGACGTCACAGCGCTGTCGTCATCTGTTTAGCTCACCTCTGGCCCGCCTATATCAGATAACCCGATGTGATTGGTGCAGCTCAGATCGAGGGGCATATTTAATGAGCATCATTACTCGACACCAGAGTAACTTGCTGAGCAAATTCAACTTGTGCTCTCGCGAGAACTCTGGATTACCAGGGTATTGGATTAGCCCATTAGAACGAAAACACGTATCCAAACCATTCGCTGTAATACTGAATAAAAGCACCAGTGAGCGACATCTTCTGTTTAGTCATCAGTAAGACATTACAATGAGTTTCACTTTATTGAAACACGACACTGCAAATGACAATTTTTTTACTTTATCGAGAATGATGAACTATGAATAACCTATTAGAACGACAAACAATGGTACATTCATTCATAATTTAGTTTTC
The DNA here is from genome assembly GCF_963993115.1 of Abramis brama. Taxonomy (NCBI): domain Eukaryota; kingdom Metazoa; phylum Chordata; class Actinopteri; order Cypriniformes; family Leuciscidae; genus Abramis; species Abramis brama. The sequence goes on along the minus strand of NC_139978.1, from coordinate 29,690,205 downwards.
ATGAAACACCGCAAGTCATCATTTGTCAATTACCTGTGGTAACTTCAAGTGGCTAACAAACTTTAATTGCCACAACCAAGACATTGGCTATGAGCATATGTAATACGTTGTTTCAAATTGTTGGCAAATGTTCAACTATGCAAGATATTTTTCAATATTTGAAGTTTTCAAAACAATTCAACACGTGTAATGGCGGGAATGTTGAAAATTATTTTAATATGCAAAACTGCTATCCAATCATAGCAGTGGGTGTTTACTTCCAAGTCTTGAATACGACGCACACATCAAAACAGAGTGTTTGAAAGAGAGGGTCAAAAACAGAATAGAAAATATCTTATTACTTCTAAATTACAATGTTTTTTTATGTAATCTTGATAACATTATAAGTGGACCTCAGAGAACATTATAAAAAAAATATGACCTCATGACCTCTTTAAGGATGAGTTTGGTTTATTACATACAAAAAGTGATTAAGTAAAATGAGCAGGCTGGATCTCACAACTAAATTGCTCATGAGAACACTTTAAATTAATATATAATTAATAATAATAAATAAAATAATTCTGAATCATTTAAACATTTACTAATATATTATTAAAATCAATAGTTGTATCAATTAACATTATTTTACATGGGATTAAATGAACTAACAACGAACAGTTGTATTTATATTAAGAAACAAACAAAGATTAATAATAACTAACAAATGTACTTCTCACTGTTGGTTAATTTAAGTTAATGCATTAACAAACATGAATTAATGGGACCTTATTGTAAAGTGTTACAGAGAAGTCTAACCTAGAGAGATTGCGACAGGGGAACGTATGGATGAATTTATCAATGATATTCTGCTTGTCCCATCCAAACTGGCTCGCTCAATTCTGGGAGACGCCCCACTCTCTGCCCAGAACAGATACCTAGTGGAAGAAAAACAGGTTTAGAACACAAACTAATTCAAACAAACTAAGGAACACAAACAAAGATGTGTAGAAAACTAATACATTTCTGTGAGTCCATATAATGGAAGTGGATGGGCCGCTCAAAGCTGACGCTTCAAAAACCACGCAAACTGAACACAACGATAATTCATAACACCTTGGTTGAGGAATCAGTAGCCGCGTTTCCATTACAGATTTGCCCAAAACTTTTGCAATATTTTCTATATGTCGATAAAAAACTATTGTTTCAATTAACCGATGTTATGCGACTAAAATGCGACTTTTTTTTTTTCCGTGTGAGAAGTCATTCCAAAAATCATGGCAACAGATGTTGGTAGGTTTATGTATATTGCAGCCACCGCACTAGCCATTATTTTTAATCGAAGGAGACGTAGGCGTGTTATCCAAGCATTAATGGAGCATTTCTCCCTCCTATCTGCTTCAAGGTCTTGATAAATTGTGGCATTCCTTTGTTGTTTAGAATCCAGTATTCCCAGTTTAATAAAAAACTGTCCAAACATACTGCATTATCTTTAAAGAATGATTGACTTTTACGTACTCCAACTGCCCTGTAAATGCGAAAAAACTGTTTCCATTACAGTTTTGCAAAATACTCCTTTTTCGTATTGGTTGAAAAACCACCTCATGCGAGCATAAAAACTTTTTTGCAAAATGAACGCGTTTCTATTGGGCTTAATTTCAATTTACGAAATTTGAAGGGTAATGGAAACGCGGCTATAATGTCTTCTGAAGTGAAAGATAGGCGTGTGTGAGAAAAATACTAATATTTTAAACTTTTTAAACTATAAACCATTACTTCCAAGCAACTGTCAAATGTGGATTCATGAGTTCATAATGGATGGAAATGTCAGCGCATTGTGAAACTCGCACTAGAAGTGATGGCCTATTTTTGTAATGTCATGAAAACTCTATGAAGGAGGAAATAGCTCTCTGATTTTGCATAGGATGAGGTGTCAGATAAAGGTGGATGAGGTGTCCCAATCTCTGTTAATCTCTATTTTTCTTATTGTTGCTTCAGGCAATTCAAATAGGAGGAAATTGAAGAGAGAGGAGCTTTGATAAATCACCTGGCTGATGTTACATTTCATTATTTTTTTAAATCATGCTTGTCAAGTTCAGTCAGCAATTAATTGAAATTGATATCCAGTTCCTCAGGTCTTTCCCTTTCCCAATTACAAAAGTTAAATAACTGCTTTGAATAACTGCCATGTTAAAGATTCGTGAGAAGGAAGCTCCTACTTATTTAGGTATGGCTATTTCCTTGTTCCTCCTCTAGAACTATCGAGATGAAAAGAGGTAATTGTGGGAGTTTTTTTTCTTAAAATTTCTGCAAAATGAGACAAGGTGTCTGTTAAAGAGAAGAACAATCAACAGAACAGGTCAACACGGCAACATAGACCCTCACCAGCCAAGATTTCTACATTTATAAATAAAAAAATGTTGTGTAGTTTTCCTTTACTGTATGAACATATCATATTTGGTTTCTTACATTATGATAAAAGTATGGAGAATGAGGCATATACATTATTAATAATGTTTAAGTGCTTAAGGAATTAGAGAATTAGTTCCTATTATGGAGAGTACAAACAAATAAAGCTATTAAAACTGTTATTATTTAATGCATTTAAGATTTTTGAAATAGCAAGGCCATTCATTTTTTATTTCTTTTTTATTTATCTGTGTAGATTGTATTTACAGTATATGTAAATTCATGGCAGTTTTGTAATTGTTTTTTTAAGTGACAGTCAACTTCTGCAGAGTGTTAACCTCAGAGTGCTATTGCTATTGCCAAAGATCCTCAGATTCTCAGAGTGCTATTGCTTTGTTCTTTGTTTTGGCCAGTGTTTTATTCCCCTGTGTTCTCTAGTTACATTTTGTATTAAATAAACACTCCTCTGCTTCTTCCTGGTTGTTTGTGTAAGAACTAAGATAACCAGGAAGAACAAGATGTACTAAATCTGCCATGACATGAGGGTGAGTAAATGATGAGATTATTTTCAATATTGGGTGGAGTATACCTTTGATCAATATTGACCATATCTTTCATGAATAAATGTTATTGTGCACATCACAATGACATTATTCTAAAGGAAAAAAAGTATTCTTTATTCTTATTATAAATCAAAATATTAGCACTTGTCTTTATAATATAAAATATATTACATCATATGTCATAATATTAATTGTGCAAGTATAATATTTTGAGGAGTTGCTAATATCAATATCAAATGACATTTAAGGAAGAATAGCAAAATAATATTGTCCTATAATATCCATCCACCATATTACTCAAATTCATATGATTTGAATAAAGACCTGTCCTACATTCTTTTCCAGCAGATTTGTTTTTTCTTTCTGGTTCACATTTATGCAACTATTGCCCGGTTTCACAGACAAGGCTTAAGCCTAGTCCCAGACTAAAATGCATGTTTGAGCTATTTTAACCTAAACAACTTGCACTGACAAAATAAATCAGTGGCATTGTTTTGTCTCAAGATGCACACCAGAAATCATTTTTTTTCTAAGGCACGTTTATAAAAGCTACTTAAATGTCCTAACTGAACGAAGACATGCTCTTGGCTTAATCTAAGCCCTGTCTGTGAAACCAGGGATAAGTGATTTATATAGAGAAGACGGCAGTATTTTACCCTAGCAGTGGCTGGACAGCAACTGCAGTAGGTCTGGAGAGTCCAGACACAAGCTGCCTTTGTTTGGAGTCATTCAGAGAGGCCACGTGTAAAGCATGAGTACTGGTGCTGACCCAGTACAGAAGCTCATGGATCCAGTCTACCGCCAATCCCTGAACACCTATGGAGGCGTTTAACAACACAGCTGGTCTATGGTCACTGGCGTCTAAAGACATTCTGAAATAGACATAAACTGGCTTAAATTGTGTGTTTTGTGATAAAATGTATGAATAGCATATTCATTTTCTATTTAATCAATATGGTGCTGCACCTGTAGATGACGTCATTCTCTGGACTGGTCCAGTATAGCGTGTTATTTGCATTAAGTGCTGTAACAGGTCCTTTCGAGACACTTTCATACGTGATGTTTCTCTGCTCAGAGCCGCTGAGGTCCATCCACATAACACCCTCATGAGTGCTGACCACCACATGACCAACAGCACCTGTACAAGACCAATCGCTCACCCGAATCAATCTTGTTACTGTTAATTAAAACTATTTAAAAAATGTTACTGAAATAAAATACAAATATTTGATTACTAGATTTTAAAATCTAGATTAAAACTGAAAAAAATGACAGTTAAATAGATATATAAAAATGATAAAAATGACAAACGCACAAACCAAAATTACAGATCCCTTAAAGGAAGGAATGGAGATGGAGGAAAAGTTATTTGTCAATGCTTTTGTGTTCCCCTGAGAAACTTTGAGTTCGCTCACAAAGTTTTTCAGGGGAACACAAAACATTTGCGAGAGAACGCAAAAGCATTTACTTATTATTTTTCTTCCCATCTCATATTTTTTTCCGCCACCACCATATCCCTTCAAAATTACTAAAACTTAAGATAAAAATAAAATGAAAACAGAAAACAGAAACATATAAGCCAATTCAAAATTTTAAGAAATAATATACACAACACAACCATTCAAAAGTTTGGGGTCGGTAAGATTTTTTTAATGTTTTTGAAAGAAGTCTCTTATGGTTACAAAAGCTGCAATTATTTGTTTAAAATTACAGTAAAAACTGAAATATTGTGAAATATCATTACAATTTTAAAATAACTGTTGTATATTTCAATATATTTTAAAATTTAATTCATCCTGTGATCATTATTCCAGTCTTTAGTGTCACATGATCATTTAGAAATCATTCTAATATGCTGATTTGTTGCTCAAGAAACATCTGATTATGATCAATATTGAAATCATGTGCTGAACTGCTGATGATAAACTGTGGTACATTTTTTGAACATTTATTTGAAGTACAAATCTTTTAGTACAAATCACTTTTGATTAATTTAATGCATCCTTGCTGAATAAAAGTATTACATTTCTTTAAAAGAAATCTTACTTTTGAATGGTAGTGTAATAGTATTTTATAGTGTCCTCATTACACATTAATGTAATTGCTACAGTAAAAAAAAAAAAAAAAGTGATCCATAACTACAAGCATCTGACCCTAATCCAAACCCTATAGTAAGTGCATGTTGTTAATTAATGTTACTCAGTACTTAACTGTATAATTACACTATAACAAGGACACTATAAAGGAAAAATATCAAATTATCATAAATAATATCAAATTATCACTGATACACGTGTAAAATATTAGAGATCTGCAATTTTGACTGTCTTTACAGGACAATTACATTTAAATAATCCTCTCACCTGTAGCTTTGCACTGTCCAGTCCCGGCGGTCAGTTCATACCCATCCTGACATTCACACGCAGGAGATCCAGTGAAACTGACGCAAATTTGATCACACACATCTGAATCAAGACAGCGGTCCACATCTAAAAGTGAAAAGTTAGTATTTGAGAGAAAAGTTAAACCTATTAATACTAAAAAAAAGTCAACCATGATTATTGGCATAACCAAAGAGAGAAGGATTACTAGCTTAGCTAATTTTAAAGGTTTGGTTAAAAGTGTAATTAGTAAGTTTCCCTGCATTAAAACTGCAAAAAAATTATTTAATTTGACATGGAGGAGTGGGTCACCTCACAGGGGAGGAAATGTTTAGATCATATAAGCTGTTGAATACTACTTGTTTTAGCTCGGGAACCACCCTGTTATTGCTCCAACAGTAAATAAAGCATTTCTACAATGACATTTCTAGAGTAACATTGCATGCACTGGATCACATGAAGTCATTTCTCCAGTTAACCTGTGTGAATCATTTCTCACCCTCACAGTGTGTGTCCGTGACCAGCCTCATTCCACTGGGGCAGTCACACATAAAGCCAAATGGCAGATCAATACACATGTGAGAACATCCGCCGTTATCGATCTCACATTCGTTTTGATCTACACAAAGACAGAAATAGAGAGTAAAAGAAAGACAAACAGTGAATTATGAAACATTCATTAATAATAAAAAAAGAAGCTTCTTTCATAAAGCACTTTTCGTACTGGTCTACATTACATATCATAGGCCTAGTCTATTTTTAAAGAAATTAAGACTTTTATTCAGCAAAGAGCAGTGTTAGTTTTTTATCATCTACAGTAGGGTGACCATATTTTAGTTTTCAGAAAACAGGACGGGGGCGTGGTTGATGGGCAGGGCGTGGTTTGAGGAGGCGTGGTTAAGGGGGTGGGGGCGTGGCTGGGGGTGAATGCATCAAAAAATACTTGACAAATGCATTCACAACCTTGTTGTGACATAGGCCACAACCTATGTTATTGTACTTTAATACATAAAGGAATACATCCTTTCCATTCAATGTTTGGCCCGCAAAAATAGAATACTATTAAAAAAAGGTTTAGCTTTTAACACCTTTTACATGATGACACTATTTCTTTTCATTGCCATAAGCATAGGTTAAAAATCTACTGCTAAAATAAAAAATCTACTACACTATTTAAGTAAAAAAAAAATAATAATAATAATTAAATCCTCCTGTTGTTCTCTTGTAGCCTATACTTTCTTTATGTGGGCTTCTAGGTCGCTAGCACCTGTATTTGACACTGACACGTGCGTGCCAGCTTTGTTGTTCATGCATTCTGCTTTACACGGATCCCGACCGAAATGAAAACGCAGGAATTTTCTCTGTAAATCATCTGTGAATTTACATTTGGGCTTTTTTTTACGCTGTTAGCTACTTACATCTTACCTCGCACTTGACCGCAAACTGAAGCGTCGAGTCACGCTGCTAAAATTCTGTGAACGTAAAGTCCGCCTACTTTGATTTGATTGGTCAATGTCAGAATATTTGAAATGACAAGCAGTGACAGACCAATGAGGCTGAGATGAACACACACACACACCTCTGTTTTCTGACGTGCTCTCTGCTTGCCGCAGCGGAATCGGATTGAGGAACGCGCTGATTATAACAAGACGGGGCGAAGCCGAAGCCGGTTTCATATGTTTTGTGTGCAAAGGCAAGCGTATATTTAAAGTACACGCTTAATGGCCCAATGAAAAATAATGAAAACCAGGACATTTTCATCACTTTATAAAAAACAGACAGGACGGCCAGGACAGGACGTGAAAACAGGACATGTCCTGGGAAAACAGGACGGTTGGTCACCCTAATCTACAGTCGCCACAGTGGTCCACACCATCACAGCGCTGATTCACAGGCACATTTAATATATATAATAAAAATAACAAAGCTGTATATATACGGCAGAAATAAAAATGCAACTCACCACAGTTCTCTTCATCGCTGCGATCTTCACAGTCAGGGGAGTGGTCACACCTCCATGAACTGGGCACACAGTGGCCATTAGCACATCTGAACTCTGACCTGGCGCATGTCTGTGGTTTAGATAGCGATGCGCATGCGTCTAACTGTTCGTCTGCTCCATCTGAGCAGTCCAGCTTACCATCACAAATGCTGCGGGCAGAAACGCATTGCGCTGCTGCCACACAGTGGAAGGAGCCACTAGTGCAATTCAAACAGGAGATCTCATCGCTTCCGTCGCCACAGTGGTCCACACCATCACAGCGCTGATTCACAGGCACACATCTGCCATTATTACACACAAACTTTGGAAAACCTGCGAAAATAAAAACTGTTCTTCAGTTCTGAAAGATGAAAGAGGACAGTTTGAAATTTGAATAGCTTAAGACGATCACAGAAAAATTCTCTATTATGTGACTAGACAACATTTAGTAAAATTGTACAAGTAGGTGAATTAGGGTAATCTGGGACATTTCTTGCACTTTTGGCAATTTACTGTATTGTCAGTTACCAAACTGCAACATTTGACATGGCAATAATATATAAACAAAAACAAAAAAACAAAAAAAACAGCACAGGCTATTTTATGCTTATCCCGTCCTGAAATGTAATTTTACATTTTAATCCCTATTTTATTGCATGTATATAACGCAAACATCTTCAGAGAAAAATCTAAAAGTTTTCTTTATGACTTGTGATTTATGTTCTTGTTACAATAAACTTACACAAAACTTATGCCCAGTTGCAACAAAGTGCTTACGCTCCACCCTCTTCAACCAAGATATACAGCAAGCTTCAATAGTCACACAGTTCGCATCTGTTAATGGCTCTGTTGACCATTATAATTCCAGCCTTTATAGTATCCTTGAGTTACATGCACCAATCAAAACAAAAACAGTTACTTTTTCCAGGTCAGCCCCTTGGTATACAACAGAGCTCCGGAGGATGAAAACGGCTGGCCGTGCCCTGGAGCGGAAATTCACCTCCAGTGGCTTACATGTATACAAACAGGCCTACCGGGAACACCAAAAATCATACTCCAAAGCACTTACCATAGCCAGGTCTCAATATTTTTCACATAAAATCTCAAACTGCACTGGAAATTCAAGACAGTTGTTTGCATCAATAAATTCTCTTCTCAAACCTCCCACATATGCACATGCTGACACCAGTATGGACCAGTGCAATAACTTTATGGACGTTTTCACCAACAAGGTAACTTCAATTCGGTCCAATTTCTCTGCTACAGGTTCACTTTCTTCCAAAATCAGTCTCGCAAATCCATTTAAAACATTTTCTTTCTTCTCATGCATTTCTCAGACAGAGGTGGAGAGGATCATAAAGTGCATGAGAACCTCCACATGCTCACTGGACCCTCTCCCCACACCATTATTAAAATCCAACATTACAGCCATCAGTCCACTGATCACAGTAATCATCAACCAGTCACTAAAATCCGGTCAGGTTCCTCCAGCTCTCAAAACTGCAGTTATCCGTCCACATCTGAAAAAGCCGTCACTTGACCCGGAAATCCTGGCTCATTACAGACCCGTTTCAAACCTGCCGTTTTTGTCTAAAGTTCTGGAAAAAGTTGTTGCTGCCCAGCTTCACATCCATAACATATACGAAAAATTTCAGTCTGGTTTTCGAGCAGCACACAGCACGGAGACAGCTCTGGTACGCGTCATGAATGATCTACTTATGACTGCAGACCAGGGCTCACCATCTCTCCTTCTCCTACTGGACCTGTCGGCCGCCTTTGACACCGTGGATCACAACATCTTGCTCCATCGTCTCCAGTCTGTGGTAGGACTCTCGGGGACCACACTAAGCTGGTTCCAGTCATACCTCGCAGGCAGGCTGGAGTATGTTGCTTTAGGACAGTCCCAATCATCACAGACGATACACAATTATACAGAAAAATGGACTCCTCACTCCCCTCAGCGCTGCCGTCTGCACTTCAGGTTTGCTTGGAGGAGATAGGGGCATGGATGTCTGACAACTTTCTTCAATTAAATAGCAGCAAAACCGAAGCCATCTTGATTGGTACCCCTCACCAAACCCAGTCCTCCTCCCTCAGTAGTATTTTTGGCCATCACATCGCTCTGTCTACCTCTATTACAAACCTCGTAAAAGTCAGACTTGACTCAAATCTCACATTGGACACCCACATCCGCCACCTCTGTAAGGTTTCCTTCCTCCACCTTAAAAACATTGCCAAACTCCGCCCTTTCCTCTCCAAACCGGATGCTGAGAGGTTGATCCATGCCTTTGTCTCCTCCAGGTTGGACTACTGTAATGCCCTCCTCGTTGGGATCCCTGGCAGAAGCCTGCAAAAGCTCCAGCATATTCAGAACTGCGCTGCCCGGGTCCTGACGAGGAGGCGCAAATACGATCATATCACACCTGTCCTGAAATTACTACACTGGCTGCCCATTCAACACAGAATTCAGTACAAAATCTGTCTCCTCACCCATCAGTGCATACATGGAACTGCCCCTGCCTACCTCAGTGAACTCCTCATCCCACACACCGCCACACGAAACCTCCGCTCCTCTACCTCTACCTACTGCCTGTACCAACCAAGGACTAAACTCTCCTCCATGGGAGACAGGGCCTTTCAGGCAGTCGCCCCACGGCTCTGGAATGCCCTCCCAGAGACCCTAAGGGCCCCACAAACTGTGGAGGTTTTCAAGAAGGGCCTAAAGACATTTTTATTTCAAAAGGCCTTTTAACTCTCATGATTTTAACCCCGTTACTGTAGCACTTTGAGATTTCGTTGAAATGTAAAGTGCATCATAAATAAAATGTATTATTATTATTATGAAAGCCATTATTAAAGTTATAAACTAAGGGGTTTTTAACCTTAAAAGGTTTGTTGCAGCCAGTTGTGACCCTTGGATTATTTATTTTATGAGAGTTTCCTATACCTTATGATAATACAAAACACAATAGAAATTTAAATTCAGTTCTGTTTTCTCCCATAAAAGCTTTTTAATTTATGAATATCTTGACATTATTTTTTTATTGATTGAATGAATGTTTGAACTATTTATAATAATAAATTACTTTTTGCACACTTGTCAGACCTTTCAGTAATTTCCCACCTGGTAAAACAAAATAAGTAATGAATAACTGTAAATGTCATAGAAGTGGCATAACAAATGAACAGATTTTTTATTTGAATTTGAAACAGCCAATATCCATGTTGGTTACGTTCGGTAAACTATATATCTATATATATCTAAGAATAAATTAGTACATCCCCTCTGAAAGTTAACAAATTCAGCACCTACTCTTTACGTAGAAGACATATTAAGTCTGCTTGATCATTAACCAAAGAAGCATGTCAATATTAATCAGGAAGATAATATTTTGTTATCAAAGTGGATAAATGTTGTGTTGCAAAAATGAGTATACCCTCCTCATGAAAGTTACAAAATATTTTCTGGTGCAAGTTTGGGTACTTGTGCTTAATCAATGCTGTCATGAATTCACACATCATTATGTGATGTAATACAAAATCTTGAAACAGAAGATGCTACCTTCTCCTTATTCCCTGCGTTGTTGGTCACTTCCTCAACATGACAGTGACTGAAAATTGTTCAGTGTACAATTATTTCACCTGACCTTAACTCTATTGGGCACTTGTAGAGGATTTTGAAGAAACAATTTGAGGAACACTCCCCATCAAACACTGAAGGCGGTCATCATCCAGGAGTTAAACCGTAAAAACAGTTAATAGATGTAAATATTTGTCCTGAACTTGGTCAGAGCAGTATACTTCAAGTTATGGAGGACAAATGACATACTATTACATATTTGTTGAATTTAATTGTGTACATTTGTGTACTTATTTTTGCAACTCTTCATCAAAGCAAAATTCACTAATTTACTTATTTTACAGATATTGATGACATATTTTTCTCCGTTTTAATTAACTGTATGTTTAATCGATTTTAATTTTGTCATTTTTCCATGAATTGTAATCTAGAAATATAAAAATATCATTATATTCAGAGGGGGTGTAATTATCCTATATAAACATAATACATAGTCAAACCATTATATTATATTATGTAATTAACTTTGACACAATACCAAGGACAGGCTGTACGATACAACATTCAAAATTAAATACAGTTATAGTATATTTATTTTGGTATATTTAAAAGTCCACGTGCTTGACAGTAATTTAGTAAGTGAGTATATCTTTATATTTTGCGAGGAAACTCGGGACATCAGTTTGACAGAGCATGAGGCGTTCGATCCAATCAGATGGCGTGACAGCGCCGCGTGCAACGTGAGGTCCAATAGGAAAGTGTGAACACTAGCGATGCATTCAGACATATTAGCACATGCATTTATAATCCTCTGTCCACACATATTTACAAACCATCACTTACCTTCCGTTAAAGGAAAACGTGACACACAAGTCAACAGCAGTAGTAATGCACCAAGGTGTTCCATGCCTTGCTCAGCGTCCTCTAAAGTGCACTCTTGTCGCGAGGCAATTGCGTCATTTCCGCACTACAGATTATGTAGTCACCCCAAAAAGTTTTAGCATACTAATGTATGAATGCCATTACATTAGATAACAGAATATCAAACCAAATATATATTTTATAAAAACACATAGAAAAAGCTTACATTTAAGTGCAACATTTAAAAATAAGACATACATTTGATTTTAAATTATAAAACAATAGATACACTGTTAAAAAATGAAGACAAAAGATTTGTGAAAACGTGATGATGATCTACTTTGGTTACTCTGATAGGAAACCTTAATTCTCATTATTCTCTCATGTACAAATCTTTCCACTCATGTCTAGTAATGCACCCTTCATTATTTAGGCTACACATTCGTATAAGCTACGTATGCAGATGCACCTTTTCAATTCGCACAACAGTATTTATTTCTGTCCTCTCTCTCTCGTATATATAGCCTAGTATTTTGTGTGTTTTTGTATTTATTGCAATTTCAGTTCTGTTTCTATTCCAATTTGTTTATTGTAGTGACGCCTCAGTTTTCCCCAGAGATTAAAATAGCATTCGGAGAACTGAGTTTATATATAGCCTACATCCATAAAATCAACGTTATCAGGTGGTTAAAAGTAATTTAAAAAGCAATATATATATATATATATATATATGAAGAGTTCAGATGCAAAAGCCTCTAAGTGCCATCTGAAATTTTCTGAAAAGCCAATGAAAATGACCTATTAATTGTCATTTAAGTGAAATTACTGAACTTAAATATACGAGCTTGATAAAAATTATCATTCTAGAAGAAAATTTCAGATGGCACTTAGAGGCTTTTGCATCTGAACTCTTCATATATATATATATATATATATATATATATATATATATATATATATATATATATTATCGCAGATTTTTGCGATGAATGCTGATATTTTCAGAATATATGTATAGATTTTATACATATACATATATACATACATATTATACATATACAATAGATTTTCTTTTATCTCTTTATTTATTGAATAGCGAGCATTGAAGCATTCTTCTTTATTTTATAAAGTGATGAGGGACAAAATCATTTCCCCAGCCTAAATGACGCCTATGACATATGCTACTGATGCTTTGCAAATGGATCATGCTATACTTCTCTTGTGCAATATGGAATTACGTATGTGCGTCGTTGACCTATATATTACATGAACCGACATTCCTACAGTCTTAACACCGTTAAGTAACATAGACCCAGACATTAACCTACATTCTAGACGCCCAGTCAACACAAAAAACGCAGTTTACATTTGACAGGAAATTATTCATATCCTTTCTTGTAACAATTATCAGTGAAACAACAGAATCACAATTCCTGATGTTATCACAAGGGAAAATCATGAAAGGTTAATTTTCTTCACTAAGACGCGCAGCATAAAAGTAAATAACACATAACAAGCTGATGATAACTGATGACACACTTACATTTTTTAATTAAAATCCACGCATTCTTTCATATTAGCCCTTTCTCGCTTTAGACCCAATCGCACGTTACAAAACTCAGAGATTCGTGTTTTGTAATGCGCCTCAGCGGCCAATAGGCGAGCTCGCTAATGCTCACGTGATAATATTTTTTACGTAACACTCGGACAAAACGACTGTATGTTGTTGAGGAGCGCGAGTCACTACGTTCTCTTGTACTGTGAACTGTAAGAATGCTTTGACCATTTTTACTTATTATTTTTGTCAAATTAGTGGCGTATCTGTGAATGTCACTCGCTAGCATGTCGTTGCGAAGACTAGACCAAGAATATGCTTTGGAGGAAAGGGGAAGGTTTTTTATATCATCTGAAACAGAAGGCGACTGGGACGAGGATAGTCATGTTGATCACCGTCAACTTGTTTTATTCAAAGCCGATGCTTTAGCTTCGGAAAATCGTCTTAAAGAGGCTGTCGATATGTTTTCCATGGCTCTCCGATATGGCCCTGTTCGGCCAGACCAGCTGAGCGGTTTAGTTGGATGCGTTCTACGCAACTTCAAGAAGAAATCAGAAGAGTCGACTGCAAAAAGTGAGCCGAACTGGACACAGGATTGTGAATTTGACTGTCCTGGTTGTCATAGTTTCATAGCCGATCCCGTGACGGTGCCATGTGGACATACGTACTGCAGGAGATGTTTACAACAAAGCACTTTTTCTAAATGTAAGCTGTGCAGTGAAGACATTGGGAGGAGGCCCGGGGAACCCCGATTGAATGTGATCTTATGTGGACTTTTAGAGAAGTGGTTCCCAGAAGACGTCAAAAGAATTAAATGTATAGGGGAAGCTGAAAGCCTATTGAAGAGTAAACAGTACGACGATGCTATTGCACTAACGAGTCAATTATTAGAAGCTGGTAAGTTCAAATCCTTCCTTTTCTCTAAATATATTTACTAATGCCAGGGGCAAGGTTACTAGATTACAACACCGTCGCCACATCTTATATTATTTATTAAAAGGGTGCGAGGTTAAAAGAGTTAAACTGACCAACATTTGGACTGACAGCCGTAACTTATTTGCCCCGCCCTCCACGATCATGTAACTGGTGAGTGTCTGTATTACAAAACGTGTTGGCTGGCGCATGCGCACTCGGCACGCGTTGTGTAAGGCAGGTCGTGACACAGTGTTTTGTAATTGACGCAAACAGAGTTTTATAATACCAACTAGATCAGTATGTAATATACATAATTTTCAGGTGTTTATTTAAGAGGGAGATGCCAATGGGTCGTCTAATGTCTTGTCTTGTAGCCTAAATACAAAAAAATGGTAAGCAACTGCTGGAATTGAAACGGCTGCATAATCAATATATATATATATATATATATATATATATATATATATATATATATATATATATATATATATATATATATGTGTGTGTGTGTGTGTGTGTGTGTGTGTGTATATATATATATATATGTGTGTGTGTGATAATAGGGATAAATAGTCATTTATATCTAATTTATTTTATTCAAATTTTTCAATAAGACCCAATGGAAACTTGCATACAATAAAGTATATACAGTATATTGCATTTAAGTCTCAGTGTCCCATCCAGACTTCTTATTCCATCTGACCACTACAGGTCAATCTGTGGTCATTTTATTACTTTAGGTTTGTTACAGTGTGTTTACTAGCCTATATTTGCAGCAGTGGGTGTCACTCATGGGGCCACTAAAACTGGTGGCCCCTGATATATAAAACACAGTCCCAAATCAGTGGGAAAGGATTGAATCTTAAGTATGACACATTTATAATGTGTTTTTATTTGCATTGTTGAATCCTGAAAATCTACCACCATATCATCTTTGTTTATTGACAGACAGGAAATATCTGATAATGTTGGTTACATAATGGGTACACAACCTTCCAGTCGTTCTGCACAAAAATGACGACACTACTTCTTTGATAATCCTTTGCCACATTGTGTTAGGGATACGTATCTTGATAAAAGTGTTGGTTCCAGATCTGTAACGTCACTGTACATATTACAGAGACAGCGTAATCAGAGTGCGGCAGTCGCATTTCTTCTGTCATGTCCTCATTTGCCCTTGTGAAAAAATGGCAGTGCTGCAGTGTCACATCCTCTCTCCTGTTCTTATTGTGGCATTTCAATGCACTCCTTTTTATCTATGGAATCAGGAGTATTATGATTATTGTCAATAATGCCTGTTTGACTGACTTAAAGCTTGGCTTTTGAGATTTGTCATGGTCTCTGATTCTTTCTCTTTCTCTCAGACTCTAGTAATGTGTGGGTACAGGTGTGCCATGCCGAGGCTCAAAGAGGAATGAAGCAGTACCGTAAGGCTTTGGAAAACTGGGAGTCCTGCCTGATTGCTGCCCCATTCCCAGAGGTACGTTTGTGGATTTTCCTAATGCGTACTGCCTGCAACTGCTACAGATGGCTAATTCATTTCAAAGTACATCAGGATGCTTTTACAAATGTTATAGTAATTGGATTGTTGCTTTAAAAACAGCTGGCAAACTCAGGTTTACAATTTACCAAGTATCAATATACAGCCATAATTCAAAGCATCAATGCATTTTGTTCAAGGCTCAAGTTTACATTCAAAGCTTTTTATTTTGAGGCTTTTGTTTTAGAAAAAATTGTCAGTTGCAATAATGGCTTGAAGCTATAATGCTATAATGTAATGCTATAACACATTCATTCATATTTACACTTTTGCTAGAAAACAGTGACATTAAAATGCAAAACTGACTTGTTTACGATATTTATACCATTTTAACCAATGCTTTCAAGACTATTACAGGTTATTCTCACATTTCAACAAAGACTTATCTAGCTATATTACCCAGATATAGAATTTTACCATGTTGACATATTTAATTAGCAGATTTCACAACAACAATTTTAATTATGTCACAGAGAAGGACCATCCTTCTTAACCATAAAGGAGTTTGAATGTTTTTCTTTTTCAGTTCTGATCATTGCTATTCATTTGAATTTCAGCACCGCCGCATATGACCTACATTTGTTAAATTAGCTCAGTTTCTACTACAATTATTGTGGTGTTGTGTTGATATTGGAAAACCCTGTGAGGGGATGTAGTTGTGTTAAGCACAGGATTAAGGTATACAGGATGTTTGCCAAGCTGACAAGTGAGATAAGGAGATACAGACAGGTAGGGATAAGGCAGAGATGTGGGCCACTCGAGTGTGTATTTATATTGTTGTGAGTCACAGAGTGTCTAGCTGTGTTATTAGCGTTCATTCATAACATGACTAGACTCTCAGCCCCATTCTAGTCAGATTAACCCAAACAGCATCTGCACTACTGGGAGCTGAACTCACTCTGATCTGTCCCTCTCTTGCAGGGATATTTCCGGAAAGCAAAACTTCTCCAAGAGATGGGTCATGTGGATGAATCCCTGCAAGTCTTCCTTCAGTGTTTGGCATTGGATGAAAACTTCCATCAGGCCAAACAAGAGGTGGAAATGGTGAGATTAATTTCTCTGTTTTTGTACATAGTTGGAATTATAATAAAAAGTGGGCTTCATTATGTTACCAACCTGTATTTCAGTATCGATACTAAATTGATATTTTTATTTTATTTTCAAATAAACATCCTCAAGTGACTGATTAAACAAATAAATAAAAGTATAACAGAGCAAACCCCAGTTATATTATAAATAATAATAATAATATAATTATATTAGTATATCATAATAATAATAATATAACTATAATTATACAAATAATTATATTGTATTATGTTGCATATATATAATATACCATTATATTTTATTATATTTAGATCATATTATTATATGTTTGCTGGTCTGATGGAAGTTACAGAATGGCTAACATTGCTTACAGCATCATTAAGCAGTCTGTATAACATGTTTTGCTACTCTGCTGTGGTTAAGGCCATCTAATATGGGAGCATGTTGGTTTATGAGCTTAACAGTGACTCTGCATTTTATATAAAGCCATTTTTTGGCACATTAAATATGGTCTCATGATAGAATTGATTCAGATTGATTCACTGGAAATGTTTTGTGTTCAAGATACAGTTCTAGTTATTTGTGTCCTGAAAGCTCAACTTATTGTAATGTGCTGTGGCCAAACTGATGTTTCATATCAGTGCTGGACCATAATTAAATTATGTAAGATAATTATTACTATTAATTGAAGCTATGTGACTTTCTGCCTAAGCAAACAGAAAGACGAGGAAAGTGCGCTGTGAGTGTTGCATAATCGGTGTATCTTTCAGAGTGTGTGTGTGTGTGTGTGTGTGTGTGTGCAGAAGGGCTTAAAACACATTCTCTTATGCAATTAAGTGCTTTTCCTTTGGCCTAAATTAGGACTGAGAACAATCGTAAAGGGAAAATCATGATCTCTAAATTACATTTACTAAGATTAGTGTCTTAAATAACAGTTCTGAGGCATAAACACTTGCTAGCAGCATCTTATTCTTGTGATACATTTTTTCTGAATTTGTTAGCAAGATTATTTCAAACTCATATTAAACAGAACACTGCAAGATTAGTTGTGTACAGCACGCACTACTGTTCAAAAGATTTGTGTTGGTAGGATTTCTAAAATGTTTTTGAAAGAAGTCTCTCATGTTATTCAAGGCGGTGTTTATTCAAAAATACAGTAAAAACAGTAATGTGAAATATTATTACAATTTAAAATAACTCTTTTGATATATTAAAACATTTAATTTGATGTAAAATCCAGTTTAATTCTGAATAAAAGTAGTAATTTCTGGAAAAAAAATCTTACTGAGTCTGACTCCAAATTTTTGAATGTCATATACAGTGTGCATATATATATATATATAGCTGCATTGTTGTTAAAATACCCTTTTGTTCTAAATTGATCTTTCTTCTTCATCTTCAGATCTTGCATGACCTGTTGGCTCCGGCCTGTGATAATGTCAAGGTTGGATTGAGAGAAACAACCCACGGCTCTTCCTTTCACTTGCGCAGTAAAACCCTGGTGTCTGATGACCAAAATCTAGACCAGCAGACCCAGTTGCAAGCCCAGCACCAGTCAGACACTCAGGCAGCATCTGCCCACCTTCCCTCTAAAATCTCAGAGGTATGCTGGTCACCTTTGCACCTTTGCACCATGTACTTTAGAAATAAATCTCAGTTTGACAGCGACATTAGCAGCTCTTAATACTTTAACACCTAATTTCCTTGTCTGCAGAAACCAGGTCGATCTGAAAGTCTGGAACGCTCCGGCCTGAGCAGAGCTCACTCCCTTCGTGCTCACGGGATAGGGGGAGGTGTAGAGGAGGGGCTTAAAAGAGTTAGCTCCGCCCCCCAGTTGGGTGACCCAGAAAAAGGCACGCTGCTAAAGAGGAAGCTGTCTGTGTCTGAAGCAGGGCCTAGCGTGGCTTACAGCCATGGCAGTAAATATAAAAAGCAAGTTGGTAAGTCGTGATGCCAACACAAGGACATGTAAAACTGCATGTTGAAACATTTTCATACATGTTGAAAAGCCATGCAAATACTGTATTGACTGTACATCTGCAAAAGCTAAATTGTAGCTGGTGGTTTTCCAATGACCCCAGTAAATCCAAAACCAGCCTAATTATACAGGGCTTCCCTAGAATGATTAGTCGACTTAATTCAGGCAACCCACTGATTAGTCGATCTTTAAAAGATTTTCGAGTTTGCCTTATTTCCACTGGCACTGTGATCAGTATGCATTACTATTGTCACTTGAAAATGTCTGCAGTTTGAGTTTGTCCTAAATAAAGCGGTGTCCTCATCTCTCTGCTCTTCAACCTTTCTCCTTCAGTGACTGCCAGTGCAGCTACTCCTGTGGTTACTGAGGAAACCAAGTCCTATCAAACCCTGCCAAAAGACCTGCTGGACCCAAATGATTTTGAGTGCTCTCTCTGTATGAGGTGAGGGAAGAGCATGTTTTTAGAGTCAAATCGACTAAAAGTCCTATGAAAAAGAAAAGGAGAAACTGAAAATAATCAGCAGACTGTTTCTCCCATATATACATTATAATGAATAATAATAATAATAAAAAAAAATATATATATATATTTATTTTTTATTTTTCTTAAAAAAACATTGCATATATATATTCATTTCAGATTCTCAATATATTTTTAATGTATTTGTTTTTTTTTTATTTTAATTTAATGTTTTACACATTAATATTTCAATAAGCAAATTGGTTTCTGAAAAAAATATATATATATATTTTACGGAAAAAATTCCCAATTATTTAAAATTTCATTCTTTTAAAAAAATCTTAATATTTTATATGATGTTAAAATTTTACTTAAGGAATTACTTTCTGCTAATTGGTTGCGAAAATCACAAAATTTCACTGTTATTGGTATTGACTACTGCTAATTTGCTATTGTGATGACTGTCCATTGGTGATCGGACCTGAAATGTAAACAGTGTAAACAGTGTCTTAGAACAGCTTCTCTTGAATTACTTGAAAGAGTGCATGTAAAGAAGGCAAATTAATGTAGCCTGTATTGTTTCCCTGAGAAAACAAAAAAGCCTCAGAAGTCAGACATCTGTTCAACATCATAATGTTCATTATGTGCCAATGAAAGTGTGCTTGCTTTCACCGTGTGATTTTTATTTTTTTTGCACCTCACTAAAATTGAAAGTGTGAGTTACTGTTTAATATAGCTCAACATCATCTCTTATCTCTTTTCTAGATTATTTTATCAACCCGTTACAACACCCTGTGGTCACACGTTCTGCAAAAACTGTCTGGAGCGCTGCCTAGACCACAATTCCCAGTGCCCTCTCTGCAAAGAAAGTCTGAAAGAGGTTTGTATGAACATCATAGACTGTGCATTTGGACAGCAAGTTACATTCAAGTCATTAAAATAGCTTTCAGGGCTCAACAATAAGGATTTAAAAAAAAAAAAAAAAGATTAAATATAAAAATAAATTGTATTAATTAATAAAATAGTATTTCATTTAATTTATTTAAATGTATTTACGTTTTAGCAGCATAGTTTTATAAGTATGAAAAAAGTATTTACATTTTTCATAATACATATTGTCCAAATATTACTGATTTATTTATAATTTTAATTCTTACTTTTGCTTCCAAGACTCACATTGACCTCAGGCTATTTGGTCGTCCTTATTGTTGTGCACTGACATAGTATTTTTTTAAGTAAACAACATCAAACATTTTTACATATTATGCACTGTTTCATATATTCAATTACATTTTAAACTATTTGGGTGTTAGTAATTGCTCCTATTTTTTCTGTATTTCTCTTCCTCATCTCTCTCTTGCTGTTCTTTGTTTTTCATACAGTATCTTGCCTTTAGAAAGTACACAATCACACAAGTGCTGGATGACATTATTAAGCAGTATCTATCCAAGGAACATTCAGAGAGACTGAAACTGCATGCAGAGGAAACAAAAGAGCTCTCAGAGTAAGTTTGCACAATTGCTTCATTTGTGGCTCATTCAGTCAGATTCATCGTTTTGAGTGTTTTGTTTTGAAGCGTTACATAAATGTGAAGATGCTTTTCCACTGATGCCAGACTTAACATTAATTTATTATGCATAATCTTTTTTGTTTGAATCCATCAAGTTGTAATTACAAAGAGAAAAATAATTAAATGAGATGAAGGACCTTTCAATTGTAAAGTTTTTAATTCACCAAATTATATCAGATTGTGATTTGTATTGTTACCATGGTATAAAATTACCCTATTAAACTTAATTTTCAATCAACAAATGTTTGTCAAACACAAAGTCTTACAACACAGTCTTATCTAATCTAATAGTATCTAATCTTCAAATCATACTCAATCTCTTCTCTGTTATTTGTCTTCCCTAGTTTAACAAAGAATGTGCCCATCTTCGTTTGTACCATGGCCTACCCCACTGTGCCTTGCCCTCTTCATGTGTTTGAGCCACGATACCGTCTCATGATCCGACGCTGCATGGAAACTGGGACACGTCAGTTCGGCATGTGCATCAGCGACCCCCAGAAAGGGTAAGCGTGTGCTTATATGTGTTCTCATTGGACTTTGAGGATTAAGTCTGTTGGATTACGTTGCTGATTTCTGTATTATTATATGTCAAGGTTTGTGGACTTCGGCTGCATGCTTCAAATCCGCAGCGTGCATTTCCTCCCAGACGGGCGCTCTGTCGTGGATACAATCGGAGGAAAGAGGTTTCGCGTCCTCTCACGCGGAATGAAAGATGGATACTGTATTGCCAACATTAAGTATCTGGAGGATATGAAGGTAGGCACTTCTGTGGATTTTTAGATTACTGTAATGTACAGGAATGCAGGATAAGACTTGTTTTATTTGGAAACTTTATTTCCATATCCAGTTAGCCAAAAGTTAAACTAAGCTTTGATTAAAGATATAGTGTTAAAGAAAGATTGAGAATTTATCAGTTTTGTGTGTTGGCAGGTAAATGATGAGGAAGAATTGGAAAAGCTACAAGTGTTACATGATCATGTGTACGACCAGGCCCGTAAATGGTTCCAGAACCTGGAGAACCGCTTTCGGAACCAGATCCTGCAGCATTTTGGGCCAATGCCTGAGAGAGAGGCTGACATCCAGGTATTTCCCACTTGCTTAATCTCTGCTACTGAAAGAAGCCCTTCCCCCCTTCCTTTCTTTGCCCTACAGCAGGCTGGGCGGGAGGAAGTAGGTCAAAGTGCATTCAGGGTTTCGATTGCATAAGTGCATTTACATCATAAATGTGTCAGAAAGAACGGAAGTGAATTTGGCAGCTTTTGCAAACACAGTGTTTTCAGAAGAGGAATGGCAAGCTTTGAATAATAATGGCGGGAGGTTGCTGTTGTGTAAGCTTCATGAACATAGCCAGTCCTTATATGTCCTGTCCTTTGATATCTAAATAAAAATTTGATCTTTACAGACACTTAAGGGACTTTTATCAGCATATAGTTTAGCTGGCCTTTATCTCTTCTCAAAACAAAGCATTATATTTATGGGGCATGAGTCAAATTGTCCTTGATCTTTTTTAAATTAAAAAAGCTATGTACTATTTTCTATGTACTACAATTTTATCTAAAAATCATACTGACATTAAAAGTGCACCTCAGGAAGCATTATAAAATAATCATTGCAGTAAAAAAATAAAATTGCACTTCATGACCCCTTTAGGACTAAAACAAGCTATTAAAAATAGTTGTTGTTAATTGAAATAAAATGAAATTAAATACAATATAAATATTACATGAGAATCTTAACACAATGGAAATTAGAAATACTAGTTTAGAAAATAAGTTGAAGTACTAAAATGACTAAGACTAAATAGAAATATTTCTAAAAACCAAAACTAATTAAAATGACACAAGTACATAAAATAAAACCTAAAAACTAATTCAACATATTAATAACTCCAATAATAGTATACACAATTTGATGTAAAAATAGAGGAAATGAGCATGTATAACTAGATATGCAATAACGGGTGATACATTTCCATTATCAACAGATAAAGATAAATGTAAATCGGCAAAGAACCGACATGGTAGGGATGTTGACCCCCTTATTGGACTTAAATCAGCAGCCTGATGTTAAGACACTAAACACACTTTCTTTGTATTCCAGGCCACACCTAATGGTCCAGCGTGCTGTTGGTGGCTGCTAGCTGTTCTTCCTGTTGATCCACGCTACCAGCTGTCTGTCCTCTCAATGACAACACTAAAAGAACGACTAGTTAAGATCCAACACATCCTCACCTACCTGCAGAACCTTCCCAGGGACTAGAGCTTCCACACAAACACACACAGATCTCCCTGTCACTCTGCTGGCCAACATGCAAACACTCAATGGTGCTGACCGACGAAGAACTAATGAGATTCCAAGGAGAGTCCACTGAAAACCGAGCACAGATTTACATTTGTGTGCTTAGATGTAATTCATGCAGAGATTTATAAGAACAAAGTGTTTATTGTTGTTTCATACCGATCTGTTAATCACCATCGATTTACTTTGTGTTCAAGATGAGTGTTAGACGACATCCCATCCTGTAGTATTTATTGTTCAGATTTCGTTTAGGAGAAACAATCTACTTAAAATTCTGTTTATGTCAGGTGCCCGTAGCCTCCATACAGTGCTTTCGGGGCAGAAATATTGCTGGAGAGCATTCCAACATTTTCAACATGATCATGCTTTGTGTGTTGAAGTGGACAGGGAGCATCTGCAAAAAAAGGTGGACACCAAGATAGAAGGCAATTTTGAATATCTTTTCTTCATTTAAAACTCTGGAGAAACAAAAGCAGAAATATTGCTTATGAGCATCCATCCGTGCTTTCTTTCTTGACCTGTTAAGCACGCACAAGAGGTTGTTGTCGCACAAGTATGGAGTTGCCTAAGACAGAGAAAACTCTGAAGATGCACTTGTATTTATTTGTTACTTTTGCAGTACTGGGCGTTAATGAAGCTTGCACAGTCCCGTCCTGTCTCAAACTTTCAGCTCAGAGGTGGGCACGATACTGTTAAGCGTAGGTTTATTTCATTCTGAGGAAATAGTTAAGACTTCCAAATGTCTCAATAGTTTAGTTTCAGACGTATCATTCATTTTTGATGTGGGTTTGCTTTCAAAACAGCAAAAACAGCATGCCTCCATATTGCAAGTGTCACTTTTGGGTACAAGCTGCACTCTGTCCAATGCTTTAAAGGTCATTTTTGAGAATGAGGTTGAGATATTTATACACAAACAAATCGCAAAGGGAAACTTGCAATATTTTGACAGATGAAAACAAACTATCATTATCTGCAACCAGCACCATACTGAAAGGAGACCCAGCAAGCATTCTGCATATTGACATTGATGAATGCTGACTCACTAGCTCATACCTGTGTGGTGCTTGTTGTGTGCAGACTAAACTAACTTTTGCCTTATAATACCTTGTTGCATTCTGCTACTATGGTATAATGCGTCCGCTTGGGTTTTTGCACTCCTGTTGCCGGAGAACTAATTCTGTGGTTTAATTTACTTCATTCGCCTCTTGGTCCTTTCAGTGTGTAAAATATGTCAACTAATGGCTGTTATATGTAAATCATTTTGTTTTAAAAAAATATTTTTTTTACAGCTATGCTCAAATATTTAAGTTGTCAATTTTCAAATAAAATGCACATCTTTTTCATTGTATCTTTGTTTATTTATTTACATTATCCATCCATCCATCCATCTATTTTACAAACCGCTTTTCATATAGTCATGGGATGTTGGAGCCTATGTAGGTCTGCAAGGCTTATTATTATTATCTATCCATTTTCCAAACAACATGTCCTATGGATACTGGAGCCTAATTTATTTTTATTAATATTATCATCATTATTCTTGACAGAAAATAAGTATTATTATCGTTACCTATATTCTCCACTAGGTTGCAGCAACGTCACTGGTTGCGCAACAACAGCTGTTTCATAACTCCCAGATTTGTTGTCCCGTACACTACTTACTATTTAGATCATCCACAATCCTCGATCGAACAAACAAGAAATTTTTTACAGAGTTTCTGACCTTTATTGAATACAAATACTCTGTACAGTTCTACATAAATCTCAGCAGTTCATGCACACCGTATTTAACAACTTGACTGACAGGTTTGATGATTTCATGATTGAGCTCTTTATATGGAAATCCATTCAGCTATCGGAGAGACAGCATCATTACAAACTCTGAAAGAAAACAGAGACAAAACTAGTTAAGATAAAATCTTGGTTCTGCCTCATTCTCTGGTTCTGTCTAGTTTACTACGAGGCACACGATAAGAGGCCTTTTCCCTGGAATGTCACTTGGGGGGATCCGTACTAATCAACGGAATTCGTGTGAAAAAGAAACTAGCCTTTTTCAGAAGTTCATATAAAGTAAATATAAAGTTCACGAATTAACCCTTACTTATCATTTGATATAGAAAACGTATGCATATTTGGCGTGCTGTCCGAGCCGAGGGGAAGGGCTCCAAGCTCGGAATCGGGTACGACTCCGAAGGTCCGAACCCAGAAATTAACAGTGGATTGTTGCTGGAAAACTGTCGTGGGATAGAGGTAGGTTGGCTATACCTCCTCCCGAACTTTTATTTTATTTTTAATAAACATCATGTCGAGAGCGGTGTCTGTTGCTCCACAGTTGTGGCAAACGTCCCCTGTGGGAATAATAGACCTTATTCAGAGCAGCGCCATGACAGGAAAGCAAAGGCGTGACGGATAGACTTGCCGTGTGTCCTGTGTCAATCATAGATTTCAATGGCATCTGCTGTAAAAAGATGTATGAAGCTCCTAGATCACATAATTTCCTCAGCTCATGTTGTCTGGAGTTGTCTACTGACATTTTTTGGAAAGATATTTTTGCCGAGGTAGATCAGAAAAGCAGATCTCAGCAAGAGCCACATTTACTTCAAGGGAAAAGAGGGCTGCTGCTGTTTCATCTGCTGGACACTAGATGGCGCTCTAGAGTCTTGCTATTGTTTTTAGTGACTTAACGTTACTTTTTATATTAGTGAATTAAGTTAAATTGGTTATCGTTTTGCATGTTTGTTACGTTACACGTTCCTTTCTTTTGCTTGTTCACTGCTCAGTGAATGGCTTGAGCTTTCATCTACTCTGCTCAATGGTCCAGAGAAAGTCTTCTCACCTGTAAACTCATGCATCAGTTCCCAGAGTAGTAGTATGTAGGCTACTAGTAGTAGCCTACATATTCAAAAGCATTCTGCCTTCCTTACCATCAAAGTCCACATTCCCATCTCCGTTGAGGTCGATGTCTGTCAGAATTTCTTCCAGTTCTCCTTTCTTCAGTTTCTCACCGAGCAACGTCTTTGTGGACTCTTTCAGCTCCTCAAAGGTGATCCGCCCATCACCGTCACAGTCAAACTAAGAGAGATATTAAGTTTCATGAAGATATAATATTATTTATAGGTTGGGAAAAGATGCAGTATATCACGATTTGATGTTTGTGGGGTTTTGTTCTCTATTTAATGTACACTTCAAAGTGAGCTTCCTTTGAAGGCAACTTTAGAGTGTGTACTCACCTGTTTGAATGCACAGTGCATCTCCCTTAGACCGACCATATGAGCAGTCTCAGCCAACATCCTGGGCCCCATTAATTCACAGAAATCATCAAAGTCCACATGACCACCCCCTACAAACACACACATGCCACATTAACACACTTACCTTTACATTTAAACTGACATACACTACCGTTCAAAAGTTTAGAGTTGGTAAGATTTTTTAATGTTTTTGACAGAAGTCTCTTATGCTCACCAAGGCTGCATGTATTCAATCAAAAATACAGTGAAAACAGTAATATTGTGACATATTATTACAATTTAAAATAACTGTTCTATTTAAATATATATATATATATATTCCTGTGATGGCCAAGCTGAATTTTCAGCATCTTTACTCCAGTCTTCAGTGTCACATGATCCTTCAGAAATCATTCTAATATGCTGATTTGAAAATTTTGATTTTGAAAACATTTCTTATTATAACAGTTGTATTAATCAGTATTAATACAATACTGTATTACTCAGTATTATTGTGGAAGCCGTGATACTTAATTTTTCAGGATTCTTTGACAAATAAAAAGTTTAAAAGAACAGCATTTATTTGAAATAGACATATTATAAATGTCTTTACTGTCACTTTTGAAAAATGTAATGTGTCCTTGGTAAATAAAAGTATTTCTTTACAAAAAAAAAAAACGCAGTGACCTAAAACTTTTGAACGAGTAGAGCTTAGGCAGTGTATAAATAGACACACACATGCCATCATCTGAAACTGTTTTCAAGCCTACACACTCACATTTCATTTTTATCTGCTGAATGATCTCAATCAGTTCCATCTCTGTTGGCATGTATCCCATGGTTCTCATGCAGTCTGCAACATCTTTGTAGTGTAAATATCCATCCTGGTCATAGTCAAACTCTTTGAATGCTACATGGAGCTCTAAAGGGTAAAGAAATGTAATCACATTTAATCACATTGTCAACTTTTCTTCAACTTACTGGATTTAGTATTCTGCTATTTGTAATGGGCTACATTTTATGAAACATTAATATTATAATATTAATAATATTATAGTGGCTTCAAAGAAAGACTTAAAGTGAGTGAGTGTGTACAAATCCACTGTTTTATTGTAAGAAATATTAGATGTGTTCTCATAATAATAAAACTTATCCTAGCATAAGAGATAGCTAGTTTAAAACACATTTATCTTTTTCCCCTCTTAAAATGGTGCTTTTGGCCTGTCCCATATTAGCGGTCTTGGTATCCTTAACTGTATCCAAATTGTATTTATTATTTTAGTAACTAAAATTAATTATTTTATCAGAATTTGTCATTAATTAAAATGTGCTATTAATGTTTAATTTACACAGTTATTGAATGTTTATTAAAAATCAGAGTTTTATACTGAGTTTAGACTGGGTTTTGCAAACTGCATTTGTAACTCATATACAATAAAATAAATAGAAAATTCAACATCTGAAGGTTTTCCTTTCGCTGACCATTTTTGAAGAAAAAAAAAACAATGAATGGATATGTGATATACTTTTAGTGTGTAAAATCAACTTAAATCATATTTCAATATTTTTAAAAACAGAACATGATATAACCAATATATATGTTTCACATTCTTTCTGGGAAAAGAGATTATCACTAAACTTCTGAAAACAGCAGTGTTTTAGCATCACATAAAAAATAATGTCACCAATTTGACAGTGTCATTTCAATGTAAACAAACAAAAAAACTATTTAAATGCCAACAAATCTATGCTCAACTTGGTAATATATTAAATAAACCTGAAACCTTAACATCAAGAACATCCAGGTAAAAAAAAAAAAAAAAAACCACACCTGAAACTAGGGGTGGACAATTATTTTAGTCATTTAGTTATATATATTATTGAACTTTACATTAGTAAAGGCTACATACTGCACCAGTTATATAGGCTAATCTATGTGACTGTGCAGCTTCAGCACAGGCTGACTCACTGCTCTGGTATTATTAATGCTGCTTACTCTATCCACTGTGTGCCATTCACCATTCATGACAATACCAATTCATTTTTAATCAAATTTATTTGTGTCAGATGTTATTGAATTTTGTCAGTGTTTATCTTATGCTGAGTGTGTGCAGCATTTGTATTGTGTCCGTCTATGTGCTGTGCACTGGCTCGGATATTAAATATGCATGTTTTGTACGTACCATCTAGTTCCTCTGGCAGTAAATCTCTGTCCTGGTGAAGGTAAATGTGTGAGAGAAAGAGAGAGACAGAGTGATAGAAAGTTAGAAGGACAGAGATGAGAGAGAGCAAAATGACAGAGGAAAAAAATTGTGACACAAAAAAACAGCTAAATATGGAAATTATTACAGCATGAGAGCTGAACATCCTTAGAGACATCGCCCATTTTTAATCACTAATAACTGAGAATGACGCATGGAGTGTGTGTGTGTGTGGGGGGGGGGTATAATTGGATTACACCATAACATGCCCTACCATGCCTCACGTCAACGCTTATACAAACAAAGAACGGGGAGAGATGCGGGGAAAAATTAAATCATTTTGCAAAAATAAACTGCATAAATGGTTGGTTGGGGGTGGGGGGGGGAGGTTAGGAGAGAAATGGTTTATGAATGATTGCAAATTATTATTATTATAAAATATTATTGCTGTATTTGATAAATTTATATCATCACATGCAGTTTTATTCAGGTTCATGGACACATGCATGCTTTAATATGATTAAATCTTACAAATACACATATATAAATGCAATACAAATATATCTGCTAGCACTTTCAGAAATGGATACACATGAATGTATGCACATTTATTACTTTCATGAAGTTGCATGTTGTTATTTTTTAAATGAAATGCAGTTCATTAGAATTTCTTCTGCCATGAAGTTTATGGCTTGACAGATTTTGCACTTTAGACTTTGAAGTACAAATGATTTGGCACTACGTAATGGTAAAGCATGCAATTTTTGAGCCACTAGTTTCATGAAATGAAATTGCAAAAATTATGTTTTGAAACAGGTTTCCTGTCTTCCATTAGTCATTAAACAGATAGTCCCACCCCAAACTCATGCTATTGGTTGAGCCAGTGTTTCTATGTCGGGTTGGTCTGGATGTTTTCAGATTAATATTTTTAAAGCACCACAGATAATCTTTAAATTGCTTACTTATTTTTATTTCTGCATATAAAGTATTTTAACATCGAATGACTGTTACGTTCTCAATTAGTTTTCTAGGGGCAGGGAGATTTTAACTCCATAAATTTTTCTGCAGCAGTTTATTTCTGCTAAAAAAAGAAGCGATTTTGCCATCTATAGGGCATTGAAGGTACTATAAGCTTAATGCGGTACTATGCGTTTTGCCCTTACTCACCCGAACTTGTCAACAAGGCTACTTTACACAAATGCGAGTGCATTAGAAGGAAGTAGCTGAATCCCAGCTGTTTCATATTCGAGATGAGGATATCTGTGATGAGGCCAATGAAGTCAAGTAGGCTTTGACTTCATTTTACTTAACTTTATACTTTAATTATTCGTTATATTGAAGAGACCTTTTGGAAGGATATTTGGTTACTTGTGTTCTTTTTGAGCACTTAATCTTAACTGAGACTTCAGCGTTTATAGATGTTTAAGAGGCTGTTTTGTTGATCTTGATTTATTATAATATATCATCCCCATTGTTTTGTCTCAAGATGCACACCATGTTTTATTTTTTCTAAAGCATGTTTATAAAAGCTACTTAAATGTCCTAATTTAAAGGGTTAGTTCACCCAAAAATGAAAATTCTGTCAGTAATTACTCACCCTCATGTTGCTCCAACCCCGTAAGACCTTCGTTCATCTTCGGAACACAAATTAAGATATTTTTTATTAAATCTGAGAGCTGGATCACTCCTCCATAGGCTTCTAAGACATTATAACTTGCTGGCCCAGAAAATGTATTATCGTTAATATAGTCCAAGTGACTACAGTGGCTCAATCTTAAGTTTATAAAGCGACGAGAATACTTTTTGTGCGAAAACCCCCCCAAAATAACAACTTTATTCCACTATTCATTTCCTTCTCTCTGGGCCTCGAGTTATTTCACGTAGTGTTTTAGCGTCTGTGTTGCACGTCACACGCATCACACACATGACCAGCGTCGGCCAATAGTGAGCCTAGGTGACGTGCAACACAGACGCGCTGCGCTAAAACACTACGTGAAAAAACTCGAGGCCCAGAGAGAAGGAAATGAAAAGTGGAATAAAGTCGTTATTTTGGGGTTTTTTTGCGCACAAAAAGTATTCTCGTCGCTTTATAAACTTATGATTGAGCCACTGTAGTCACTTGGACTATATTAACGATGTCTTTAATACATTTTCTGGACCAGCAAGTTATAATGTCTTAGAAGCCTATGGAGGAGTGATCCAGCTCTCAGATTTAATAAAAAATATCTTAATTTGTGTTCCGAAGATGAACGAAGGTCTTACGGGGTTGGAACAACATGAGGGTGAGTAATTACTGACAGAATTTTCATTTTTGGGTGAACTAACCCTTTAACTAAGACCTAATCCTGGCTTAATCCAAGCCCTGTTTGTGAAACCACGCCTATTTTACTCTAGTCGTTTTGGAGCTGGTGACTTGTAACTCGTTAATGAAGTCTTTTTCACTGTAAGGTATATGGTTTTCAGGTATTTTTTACACCTCTGCTCTACAGCTCGTGCTGTATATGGAGCAAAGCAGATGCTTTCAGTTTATAATTGTAGCGTCCATTGTCCAACTGAACTAAATGGTTTTTATTTCTATAAAAAAACAAAACAACAGTGGAGGCGGTGCCGCTGTGGCCAAGTGATGTAATCGGTGTACAGCTGAACACCATAATAACGGTAACCGACTACCACAGCAAGCCTAATGGGTATATGTATATTACAACTTTTATAAGGCCTAATTGATTTGTAAGGCTTTGCTAAATGAGAAATAGTTGGTGCCCAAGGGCATGGCCCACTTCGAAATGTTTCATTCAGTGCATTTATTTGACTTTTGGACCAAAGTCCCTAAAACACATAGGCCTATTTATTATTAAAAATAATGCATTACTCAGACGTCTCTGGAAGAGGGAGCAGTTATGCAACTTGTGAGTTGCTTCAGGCTATTTACCCATAGATATATGCTAATAGGGTCCCTTGTCTATCTGTTTTTATTTCATTCATCCCTCCAATCTGCCAAGCAGAAGCCATGGAGCTTTAGGCTGTGTACTGTGCATACATTGGTATATTTTCCAATTTGTGCCGGAGCACCTTTGTCTTGTTTGTCTCTTAGACTCTATCCATTATCTCTCTCTCTTACTGTTCTTCAGTCTCTCTGTTTTCTGGCTGTTTCTTGCTCGCTGGCTCTCTGATGTCCAGACGTACTCTTGAAAATATAATCAAGCATCTCTGAGTTTAAAGGACTATGATTCAATGAATCGTGACAGATTCATAGCATCGGTTTTAACAGCAGGAACAAGATGCTTGCTTGGGTCTGGGCTTCAGTGTACCAAAATAACTTGACTTGGCACTTGTTATTGACCTGATTGAGGAGGAAGGTGGTGCGTTGACAGGCGGCAATATTTTCTCAGCAGATATATCACAGATTATGAACCTGACCTTGTGCTAAATAAAGACGCATTGATCCTGGATATATGTGTTTGAAGAATCCATAGGTCAAACAAACTGGCTAACATTAGACACCTGAAAAAAGTTTCACCTGTCTAAAACCATCTAGAATCTAAACTAGTTTGCTGGTCTTATTTGGTCTCTCAGGGTGGTTTTAGAGTGGTTTTGTGCGCTTTTCAACTGGTCAGACTAGCTAAACGATGCAGCTTAACACCAGCTTGGCCAGAATAGGAGACCATCTTAAGCCAGCTCAGACCTGCTTAGGATGGTTTAATTGTTTTTCCCAGTACCATGGTACAGCGATTGTATCAGATGGTAATACCATGATTGCTGAATCAGTGTTGGTATTGTAAACTAAAACTATTAAAAATCGTTTTCGATAATTGAAGTAAAGCTGAAATAAATAAATAAATAAAAAATATATATATATTAGATGAAAGCTTAAACTTAATTAACTTTAACTGGAAAGTAGAGATGATAGCTACTAAGTTAAGTACTAAAATTGGTAAAATTAAAACTGAAATAAAAAAAATGAAAGCTAAGCTAAATAGAAAATTAAATGTTTATATTAAAAACTAATAAAAATGCAAAACAACAAAATTGATAACTTAAATTAAAATTAAAACTAAATATTATTAAAGCAGATTCAAATGTCACTTATTCAAAACAATAACAAAGACGTAGCTTGATGATGCTGTCAGTGAGCGTGGAATAATGTCTTCCCCTCCAGAGCCAATAGAAAGCAATCCAACGGGATTCAGGCAGTAATCTCTTTCATGGGTGAGCAAATGTATTAAAGTTTAATTAACGTTAGAATAAGGCTGGTTGGGGCCAAGAGCCTGGGATAGTACTGCTCCTTTCGTTTTGATGTGTTTTTGTTTTTTTGCGATTAAAGTTACATTTAACGTCCGCCTCCTTCCCTGAACTTTGTTAGTTAAGTTTGACCACTTAAATTCACATTATTTTATTCCACTGAAGTACCTTTGAGTAGCATTTACTGTAAATACCATGTTACATGAATATGGTAATCATTAAAAATACCATGATATATATAAAAGTAGCATTAGGTACCTTTTTTGTTATCCTAAACATTTAAGACATTTACTAGACAAAACTAGCAAGGATAAATCTAAAGATGTGGATTTACCTGTCCAAAGAGAGAATTAAGATACTGCGTATATGCCGCAGAAATAGCTGAATTCTGGCTCGAAGTTCTACTGCTGCGGCGTTCTTGGCTGTCAGATGAGTCCCTGTGACCTGAGTTTTTCGAGTCTTTGGAGGAGTTACGAAGAGCAGAGCGTGGAGGATGAGCATCTGATGAGGATGAAGGACCAGAGGAGCTGCTAAAGGGAGAGAAGATAGGTAGTGACCACACCGCACATCACCTCAACCAATGCAATGATTTAGAGCCATCTCGTACCTTTCTTTTGAAGACGTTTTACTCCTCTGAGACATGCTAGTAGATAAAAAGGAGAGGGGAAATTTTAGATATTCAGAAGTTTATGTACCATTGTTCTTTCCCATCTCGTTTGCGAATTCGTCCACTTTGAAATTGTTGTAACAATTATTGCAACCATGCCCAGTCCATTGACATTAACATGTATAAAACATAGTAGCAGCTTTCCTGCCAAGTTATTGCTGTTTTACCCTAGAGTTCAGTGGTTGGGCAGACGCCTAATTCCTGTTAAAAATGCCCGTTGGGTTGCTTCCTGACATTATAATAGTTAGAAAGGTCATAGGCTGGAATTACAATGACTGTTCCAAATGGCAACAGTTTGATGCTATTGTTTTCCCTTTGTAGATTGGCTTCTTTTTGAAGAGAAGGACACACGGCATAATCAAACCCATGCTAGCGGCAGATCCAAGAGGACGGACCGTTCCTCCGAGCGCTGAATTGGATTACAATGGAGGCCGACAGGCACACTAGACAGCCTATAAATTATAATCAACAGTTTAATATGCCGAAGCAAAGCAGCAAACCTCTGTCTGTCCTCTGCCCATCAAACAAGTCATTAAACCGAAATTGTCAATGGCTCCTTACAAGCAACAAGGATCAATTCAAAATGAGCAAATTGTTCACACAAAAACATTTATTTCTTAATGCCCTGGTGTTTTGATTCTTTAAAAATCAGTTGTTCTCCATTAAACATTTGGAAAAGAAATGTTCAATTAGAAAGGAAAATACCAAAAGAAATCTCTTTAATGTCTTAATTGTTTCTCTTAGACCATATGATCTTACTCGAAGAGCAAAGTGCGACTGATCAGATTTTTATCCTTAAAAAAGATCTAAGAAATATCTCAAATTAGTCCAAGACCAAATAATGCTAGACAGTGTTATCCACATATATAGAGTGGAATAGACGGGTTCCAGAAATCCCTTTCTTTTTTTCCATAGGGGAATTGAATTTTAAAGATAACTTAAGGCAATATACCCCAGGTGAATAGGGTAAAAAAATTAACTAGATATCACCATACTTCCCTATTTAATTGATTACATTAAAGGGGATTACATGTTAATCTTGAGTACCTATATATCCGTAGAGTCTTTAGTTTTATTAGATTTATAAAAGACAGATACGCTGTACCGAGTCTTTCCGAAAACAGGGAGCAGCGCTGCCGACGCCTTCCGTAACCTGAACTTGCACGCCAGCTTGAAAGCCAGGTTAATTTTTTTCTTTTGACATATTACATTTTTTTTAGGAATAAAATCAGGTAAATTGTATATGAACAAACCCCTCTGTAAAAACCTTCTATGGATAGAATTAAACTGTAAAGTTTGGTGCACGTAAGTGCTGCTGAAGTTGAGATTTCAGAAAAAAAATCATTTTGAGAAACGGCCTTTAAAGAAATGTATTGTAATGGAAATCTACATATATGCAAATGGATAAAATGCAATAAAAGCACCAATTAAAAGTGTATTTTGGATGTTTTCTTGAAACAAACAACACTTCATGGAAAGCAAAATAGGCCAAAATCTCAAAATTGACAGATGCATGAAAAAAACATTTTTGCCTGTAGATAAACCTACTACAAGGTTATTAATTGATGGTATATGGTTTTGTTGAAGCCATCTTTTTTAATATTCATGTTCAACAGCGGAATTCCTCGTGAAAAAATAACATTACCTGTGATTCTGCAATCAGAGAATTGCTACAAGCAAATCATGTCAAAAGAAGTATTTAGTGCCCACCCACTTCCATGAAACAACCTCTTTAAATAAATATTTTTTATTTCTCCATCATTTTAAATTTAATTTTCAAACACAATGCTTCATGGGATTGCAGTTCTTTCTATCATTACGTTTTACAGTCTTGTACTTTTTACTTTTTGTCCGATTTTTTCTTCAAATTAAAGTTTGTAATTTTGTAATTTACCTCTTAGCTAGTTGGTTGGCTTTGTGGCTTGTAACTCTAACAAAGACTTTTTAAAAAACTTACGGGAAAATTAAATATATATATAGTTGCTGTTGTCCATGGCAATGTATATCAGTCCTAACATCCACGTAACTGAAACCAGCGCTACTTTCAGGTTTCTCGTATCACACCATATACTCACACTTTCATTTCATACAAACGCAAATTACGCCATCTTGCTGCTGTTGATTGTAGTAAAAATGACCTCAGAGACCTTTAGTATTAATATCACTGTAATATTGTCACGTTGTTCGTCATGTTGCTATGCTGATTGTTTTGTACATTATGGACTTTTGTCTTAGAGGGAGCTTTAAATTAATTTAGGTTACAGATTTCCATTTAAATTGATATATCATGTCCACATATTTATTTATTTACTTGCTTATTATATCTCTTAAATTAGATAACTGAGTCAAAAGCAAGGCTTTGATAAATCAATATGTTGGCTCAATAAATTACATCTGAAGAAACTAGTTAAATAAAAGCTTACTTTAGGAAATGTCTAATTAGTTTTTAGTCTTCACAGCCCAGTCACAGCAAACAAATTATTCATATTTGAATAGATGAGATGAACTAAAAGACGTGAGGTCCTCCTGCTCTTGGTAATTTGGTGAATCTATTTCAGTGCATTAGTGACACTCACCAATTGGAAAAACCTGCCTGGCTAATCTACAAGAGTTATTAAACTAAGTGACCAATTGCTGTCAATCAGCACGTTGACACGAGCAATTTCAGCTCCTAATTCTTTTAATTGGAATAATTTAACAGAGGAGTGGTGGGGTAATTATGGAACGTCCAAGAGAGCCAAAGCTGTGCTGGGGCAAATTACGCTAAGATACCGATCCTTTTTGATGTGAGTTGTGATACACCGAAAGTAATTATTTCTAAAATTACATTTTGCTGGAATGTTGCAAACTGTGACATCCTTGCACCTTGGGTTTTTTTTTGTTGTAAAGTTCATGAAGTGACAGTTTTTTTTTTTATGGCAGCCACCTTTCAGAGCTGGCCTTCCAAAGATGACTGCATCTGACGGATGCAGATTAGATCAAACATGGACCTTCAGAGATATAAATCTTTCACACCCTGAAAGACTCAATCACATTGAGATATCTGTTCTAGCCAAGGACATCAGATACAGGCTTTCAAATGGCTTTGTCTTTGACTGTTTGACAGGTGAATGCTAGAATGTTAGAACTTTGATAAACTTTTGTAATGTCAAATAATATTAATTTATATTGATTTAAAGCAACCAATTGCAAGGAAATCGCCCCAAGAAGTTAAAATGGATGGGAAGAAACCTTAGGAGGAACCAAAACTCACCTAGGAAAGTCTTATCTAATTTCTACATTTTGATTTCAGTCATTTGTTTGTCTTTATATATAATATCTATATGGAAGCCCATTTTGGATTTTTAAAAAATTAAATAAAAAAATTATTAAAAGTAAGTAAATGTTTATATTTGATCATGGTTATTTTATTTCTCCCAATTGTGACTTTATTATCTTGCAATGTGAATTTATCTAATAATTGCAACTTTATATCTCACAGCTCGATTTTATATCTTGCAATTGTAACTTTATTTCTTTTAACTGCAACTTTATTTCTCATGATTTCAACTTAATTTCTCATGATTTCAACTTCATATCTTGCATTTGACTTTATATCTTACAATTTCATTTTTGTTTCTCATAATTGCAACTGTATTTCTCATGTTTACAACTTCATATCTCACAATTATGGCTTTTTTAATCTTGCATAGCAACTTTGTTTCACAATTTCACTTTCTTTCTCATTTTAAACTTTATATTACAATTATTTGTTTTATTTTTACTCTGGGGTGGAAACAGGCTTCTATAGATATGGGGACCAAATGTCCCACACGGATAGTAAAACCT
This sequence comes from Abramis brama, assembly GCF_963993115.1. Taxonomy (NCBI): domain Eukaryota; kingdom Metazoa; phylum Chordata; class Actinopteri; order Cypriniformes; family Leuciscidae; genus Abramis; species Abramis brama. The sequence continues at coordinate 29,652,920 of NC_139978.1, read as the reverse complement.
TAAGGAAAATGGCTTAACGACATTTTATATGTTTATTATGAATATGTAAAAAAAGCAAAAAGTGTGGTTTAGGTTTAGAAAGCATATCTAGGCATATAAAATATCAATATCAATTTTAAAAACGATAGAAGTCAATTGAAAGTCCCCACCATGGTAGAAAAACATATACATACACTATACCATTCAAAAGTTTGAGGTCAGTAATATATATATTTTTTAAAGTCTCTTATACTCACCAAAGCTTTTTATTTGATAAAATACAGTAATATTGTAAAACATTATTACAATTCAAAATAACTGTTTTCTATGTTAATATATTTTCAGATGTAATTTATTCCTGTGATGACTAAGCTGAAATTCTCTCGTCTTCAGTGACACATGGTCCTTCAGAAATCATTCTAATATGCTGATTTGATGCTCAAGAAACATTTCTTATTATCAATGTTGAAAACAGTTGTGCTGCTTAATATTTTTGTGGAAACCATGCTAAAAAATTTCGGTATTCTTTGATGAATAGAAATTGTTTTAAAGTAGTTAATTGAAATAGAATCTTTTGCATGTGTGCTAAGGATGCACATTATAAAACGGTAAGTTGAAGCCCCTTGTTCATTATATCTGCCATGTTTTGTGATCTTCTTCTCGTATGATCCAAAACAAGGCCTTTGGCTCTAGATCAATCACAGATTGCAAGAACTTTCCTGGGTTACATCTGAAAACAAGCCACTGAACAATACCCATGGAATGTTCAGACTGGCGCGATCGATCCCCATTACCGATTTTGTGTCATGGCGCTGAAATGAGGCCGCCCCCCTCCTTTGTCATTACGACCACGCATCGATGGGATTTATCTTGCTCGGCCTGGCAGCCTGTGACAATCCACTATCAGTTGCTGTGTTTAGGGTAGCTGCTGTTTACACCAAAACACAACTTTACATCTGACTGACTGCATTCAATGGCTCATCACTTCTCTTTGGCTGCCTTTCATGTCCTCAACATTACTGTAATTATTCAGTAATTATGGTCTGACAGCTTCTCTTCCTGTCAGTTTCTGTACTAATACAGCAAAGCTTTTGAAAAAGATTGCTGCTATGGCTGTCACCATGTGCCTGATATGTTACTGTTGAATATACTATGTTGTCTGTGGCGTTTTAAGTCATTTAGGCCCTTTAGCAACTGTGAAAAGAAAAAATCTGCAAGAAAGAGATTATGCAAGCGACTCTAAAATCTTAATACATTATATTTTCATCTTACCTTCAGGATGAGAAGAGCAAAATGTACAGCCCAGAACCACTTGAGTCAATCTTTTAAAATTAATTTCTCCTCCTCTGAGAGAACGTGTGGATTGACTGTGGAAAGTGACCCTTCCTTTGATAATCCAAGTAGGTGATAATCTGTCTAAATATGTTTGGATTAGCATGTGAGATGAGCATGTTGATGATGTGTTTGGATTAATCTGTACAAGTGTTCTGTGAATGTGACTGTCTGAATCAGACATATTGCTCAACATTTGTCTGTGATTGCATGTATGCATATATGCACTAAGTACCGGTACTTAGTGTTGTCAAAGCGCTTGATAGCGTGTTTTAGCGTTTTCATGTAGGTGGAGATTTCTTTTAAACCGAGCATGTGTGGACGGGATTTTTTTTTAAAACGCAGGAGGAAAAACTCCGGTTATAAAAATACCCGTGTCCGTGTGGACTAGGCCATAGTTCCAACAGATTTTGCTGCGGTACCGAAATTGGTACCGAGAACCGTAAAATTTTAATGCTATCGATACCGACTACTGGAATTTTGGTACCGTGACATCCCTAATATATATATATATATATATATATATATATATATATATATATATATATATACACACACACAGTGCCTTGCTAAAGTATTCATACCCCTACGTTTTCTTTCACATTTCAGTTGCTGCCTTATGTTAAACTATTTTAAATACTTTTTTTCACATCAATCTACACTCCATGCACCATAATGACAAAGCAAAAAACAGTTTTGTGTTGCTAAAAACAACTTTGCAAATTTATTAAAAAGGAAAAACTGAAATAAGTACACCGGTGTTCACAATCACACATTAGACAATCACCTGCGAATAACACACAGACACACAAAAAGAAAAAGAATCACACAAGTAACAGGCCAACAGGGACTGATCAGGGACTGAAATGATCAATAGCATTTTTTGTAGCCAAGACTCTAATGTATGTGTCTATATAAAAATTGATCTTGACTAAAAAAGTATGACACCTAGCCCTGGTCTCGCCTACACACTGTTTCTGTGTACTGTTGATACAGATACAGCAGTTGACCACATCAGCCAGAGGTCCATCAGGCGAGTTTATCTGAGAGATTGATTCCAACTTTGTTCATGAAGTGTGAATGAACACTTAACACGGCAGTGACAGCTTGCAAGGCTCATAAATGTAATTACAGCTCCAAATCGTGACATAAATAAGCTCAAGCTACTGCATATAATAAGGTCGTAATGAAAGGCTGTCATGAAGGCACAAATTTGGATCATGTATTTAGGAACAGTTTGGATACATCATTGCATGGACTTTTAATTAAGCCACAGAACTTAACCCTAGGGCAGAGGCTCATCTTGTTGTCTCGAAGATAATCATTAAAAATTTTAATTAAGATGAAAAATGGATAGTAATACAGTCAGGGTATGAATTCAAAGTTCATAATAAAGCTTTATAATGAAAAGTTGCATAATTAAATTTCTAATTTGTGCTCACAGCAAAATATATAGCTGGCCAAGAAACACAAACCCCTCTTCGGTGCTGTTTCTGTAGCTCTAAGGCTAGGAAAATGCTAGGAAAATGTCACAAAAAAAACTTGTGGGATATCATACAGAGTAATGTACTGTAGCCTACTGTACATTATGCTTAATTTCCATCTGCATAATTATGCCAGATGGTTTTTCATGACTCTTAGAAAGGTCATGGGTTCACATTATTTCAAGATTATATTATACATGCTTACACAATGCCAACCATTTTCAGCATCTTATTTACTTAGGTTTACAGTATGTCATGCGTTATAATTATCATAAGAAAGCAACTTACTGTGTGTCTTAGTAAATTAGCTTTCTTAGACATGGACTGCAAATATGTCAAAACACTGTCCATCAAATTTTAGGCCTGAGACAAGAGAGCAAGAGTCATTATTGATGACTTTATTCAATTATTGTTTTCTTAGTCTCTTGGCCTCTGTGAGATGTATGAATTTTTGAATTTATGAATGTATGAATGGGGGGGGGGGGATGCCGGGAGAGATGCTGTTACAGTCTATTATGCTCGATTATGCTTACTGTGCTCTAAAAAGTCCTGATTTTGCGTTACACATTTCCCTCACAACTTTTTTTCTTCAAAAGGCAAGTCAAGCAATAATGGTTTTCTAGTGTGAGCTCCCAATAGGTGTGGGCCATTTTTAAAACCGAGCAACAAAACCGGAGTCAGCGAATTGAACTCACACTGCTGATACATAAACTCCTGATAAAATGACAGATTCTCAGAAAATCCATGTATTCATTCTTCAAAAATCTCGGAATGCAAGAAAGTTGTCATTGCACGCATCGCATTGCACGTTGTCACTGCATACATCGCAGCGTGTGATAATGTTTACATTTTTGTGGGTAGCAGTGTGTTTATCCATGCAGGCTGACGGTGAACATGGCCTGTTATTAGGGTTCAGGTGTGATAGTGCGGAATGTTAGAGGTAACTAATGATGGTGCATGAGCACATAGTGGCAGCATTCAGCTTCATTAAATGTGGCTTTAAAAATCGCTAGACACACCAAAAAATAAGATGTCTCAAGCTGGCATGTGCATCATCTATTGGTCTCGCACACGGTGAGATGTATGAATAGGTCCAACACTCAAAAACAGACTATTATCATACACACGTTTTCTTTTTTGGGATTTTTCTCCACCTGTTCCTTACAAATGCATACTGGGCCAATACAATTGAGCAAAGATCAGTAATAAATACTATCATAATGAATGAGTGCCATTTTTACATACCATGGTATTTGCATAGGGATTCACTACACTATATTGCCAAAAGTATTGGGACACCCCTCCAAATCATTGAATTCAGGTGTTTCAATCACTTCCATGGCCACAGTTGTATAAAATCAAGCACCTAGGCATGCAGACTGCTTCTATAAACATTTGTGAAAGAATGGGTCGCTATTAGGAGCTCAGTAAATTCAAGCGTGGTACCGTGATAGGTTGCCACCTGTGCAATAAGTCCATTTGTGAAATTTCCTCACTACTAAATAGTCCACGGTCAACTGTTATTGGTATTATAACAAAGTGTAAGCAATTGGGAACAACAGCAACTCAGCCACGAAGTGGTAGGCCACGTAAAATCACAGAGCGGGGTCAGCGCATGCTGAGGCGTACAGTGCGCAGGAATCGCCAACTTTATGCAGAGTCAATAGCTACAGACCTCTAAACTTCGCGTTTGGGGCATTCCCCAAAGTGTCGTATCGACGCAGTGCGAGTTATGGTAATACACTATATCAGCACTAATGTTGGCTAGCAGGCGAGCAGAGCCAAACAGATTTGCCCTTTGTTTACATCTTAGAAATAACATAACTTTTATAATTGTAACTGTTAATAGAAAACTCAACTAGAAATAATAAAACATACTTATGAGTTGTGATCCATAAACAACAGATTGTCCCGACAAAGTGGGAACTGCTCCATTTCAGGAGCAGCTTTAATGCGTAGTCTGCATTGTACTCTCTTAGGTTCTGCAAGCTGTTCTCCGTAAAATTTGCAGCACACAGATAAACGTTGATGTTAAAATATTCAGGAACAGTGTTTAAAATAAATTTTAACCTCTCTATGTTCGTCAGCTTTAGGAAGGACAAACAAATGAGTTTTGGAAACGGGGTGAACAAAACAGCGTCTCTTTGACAGCGACAACACTGTCTTTTCTAATGCAGCTCCATCAGGCCTCGTCCCATTTTCTTGCGTTATTATTAAGGATATTATTTAAATAAGTAACATTGTGACTTCACAAGATCAGGAAAAACGTATTGTAGTCTAAACGAGTCGTTCGTTGTAGTTCTTGGAAATTGGATTCTGTTAAATAAAATATCTCCCTTTGAAGTGGACTTTGAGCTTTGTAACCTTGCAAATCTTTTTTATGCTCAAACAGCAACATTACACACTTACTAAAGTTGAAAAAGTGAAAAATCATAATAGGACCCCTTTAAGAGTGTAGTTCTCTTACACATTCAAGTTGTTTATGTTGTGCAAGTAATTTTTCAATGAGTATGTTTGTAGTGGTGATTTATGTCTCTATATGCTATTCATTTTTATCCCTCCTTCCTTCCTTCCTTCCTTCCTTCCTTCCTTCCTTCCTTCCTTCCTTCCTTCCTTCCTCTTGTTCTTTTTCTCTTAATATTTGCATTTTTATATTTTCTTATATCACAGTCACCTTCAGATCTGGTCTAAGGCCCTAAGGGTAATATCTGGCACACTCCATTTCTCTATTTATTTCTAGCAGAATGCTGAATAGGGCCGACCTGTATTCTGTAGATCTACATACACATGCATGTACTTTTCTCTCTGGTGTATATATTTGAAAAAGGGGCAGAGCATACTATCAATCACAGCCATGTCAGTTTCTCTGCCAAAACTAAGCTATTATCAGTCATGTCAACAGCGTGAAAAGCAAGGCCCCATTAGGGAGAAACAGCAGCAAAATGAAAGAATAATCAGAGAAAACAAGGGAAGGACGAAAGGTGGAAAAGAGGATGATGTATAAGAGAGAGAAAATGCAGCAAGGGGGAGAGGGTAAAGATGAAGAGGGAGAGAGAAATTGGGTCATTTGGAAACATGAAGTGGCACCAAGCTGTGAGTGCTGTGGTTGGTTAGTCCCCAGCTCAGGATTATCCCTGGAGAGGGACTAATTTAAACCCATGAGTGAAGAGTTTACAGACAGAGTATGCATTGTGATAAATACTGCATAACTGCACACTGCTACGTGAGAGTTATGTAACTTCAAGGCCACAAAAGAAACTTCCCACTCCGTTATTTATTTTCCTCGACCCTGAAATGTCCCGCAGTGAGAGCAAAATATCTTCATAATTCTGGACCCATGCATCAATCCAAATAATAAGTGATAATTAACACATTTTCTATTAAAATAATTATATTGCTGTTCTTTGTAAACAGTATTGCTCTTGCAACATTTTCAAGAATAAATCATTTGTAATCTTTCTGAATTAATAAACTCTCTTTTATTGCATCGGTCTAGTGATAAATTACCTGTTATTTCAAAGAGTCACACTGATAAATTGAATAGCCTAATTATGATTGTTTAACTACCAAAGTGTCAATATCTGTATTTTTAATTAGAGCTGTTGATGTTTGTGAACAACTTTTTGAGCGAATCTGATTCACTCATAATATACTCACTCACTTGTTTGCCATCTACTGGTATAATGCTGATCCATGAATCAGCTCAAATGATGAATGAGTAGTTGATTGATAACATGGATTTCATATTTTTTATTTCATATTTTAATATTCTTATTTTTATTATTTTATTAATGTAATCTTTTGACAATAAAAAAAAATACAAATAGTCCATGTATTGGTATAAATCTCTAATTTTTCAGTAGTTCATTAAACATGTATAGTATACATTACACTTCAAGGTTCAATGAGGATCTAAATAGCCCCACCCCTTTTCAGCACTGCGCTCATTGTGTTTTGTCTTCTGTTTTTCCACAGCATGAAGTTAAGATCTTATTGATTTATGAATGAACCGCTTGTTTTTATATCTTCCCGCTCTACTGATATTTGTTACAACATCCGCTTCAAACATTACAAGTAAATCCACTTCACCAGCTACCGTAAGTTCTACCTTAAAAACAAAATTCTAAAGATGGCTCCTCGTGTTTCTCTGGTGCATAAGTTCTATAGAACCCTGGGTTCTTGAGTGGGTTTTGAAGAACCCTTTCAAATTGTGAGATTTAAAAAATAAAAAATTCCAAAAATATTTTATATAGGCCTAAGGAGAAAAGTCTTAAATTATTGCATAATACTTTCATGTTTAATGGGTTATTTAAAAATGTATTTATTTTAAATTATTTAAAAGTATGTTTTTGAGCGGTTTAATTCATAAACTGAAATTAAAATTGAATTAAAACTAAATTCATTAAATGGTGCCATGATGGGAACCCCTAAAAGGGGAAGCGCCTGATAGAAAACTTTAACCTTTTATAAAAACCTTTCATCTAAGAGTGCATGAAACATTTGAAAATGGTTTTGAATAGCATGACACCATGCATGCCGTATATTTCACGTCATGTCAATTAGCCAAATGTTGTACCTCACAGATACACGGATAGTTCAAACCCTTTGCTAATTGAATCTTGGCTTGACCAATCTATCATAATCCTTCTTTGAAGTTTTTCAAGATGTGTGCAATGCATCATCAACAAACCACTTATGCTTCCATTTGGAACGCTGTTGATGAGTTATGACTGTTGTTGCATCCCACACAGTGCTTTCAGCTTTTCAGAGAGTGTGTTTTGTGAGGCAGTTGGGTAACTGGAAACTAGCTTGTCTCCCTCACAGCTGAACAGAAAAGTCATGTCTGTTGAACTGAGGAAAGAGAGAATTTGGCACAGCAGTGCTTACTGGCTGTCAGGACTACAGATGAGACTGACAGAGGGCTAATAGGACCTGCCTGTCTATTATGAAAGAGAAAAAAGGAGGGAGAAATGCAGAAGCGGACATTCAAAGAGTCTCAAATGGACAGGCACTGTTATACTTTATCAGTATGTGAAGGTGAACGATGACAGAGGTCGATTCTTCTGAGATGGAAAAACGGGAAACTAATGGGACGGTCGGTGTATAAATAAAACAGATTATTGTTGGCATGAAAATTTTCTAAATGCATGTTATTGTGAACAATTCATACACTTGGATGTATGTCACAATACAGAAAAGATGTTGCTACTTCCATTTCATCACAATTTTTACTATATTAAAGGAGAAGTTCACTTTCAAAAAAACTTTTGCTGATAATTTACTCACCCCCATGTCATCCAAGATGTCCATGTCTTTCTTTCTTCAGTCGCAAAGAAATTAAGGTTTTTGATGAAAACATTCCAGGATTTCCCCCCATGTAATGGATTCTATTGGGACCCAAACGGTAGAAGGTCCAAATGACAGTTTCAGTGCAGCTTCAAAGGGCTTTAAACGATACCAGACGATGAATAAGGGTCTTATCTAGCGAAACGATCGGTCATTTCCAAAATAAATAAAAAAGTTTAAGTTTTATAAGCACAAACGCTCGCCTTGCTCTGTTCTGTGATGCGCGTTGAAGACGTCACGTAATACGCAATTACGTTGAAAAGGTCACGCTTGACGTGTTTACAAATGTGCGGAAGGAGGACCATATACACATTTTCAAATGTATTTGTGTCAGTTTATCGTTTAAAATGCCCATTCGTGTGCGTATCCTGGGTGTTTTAATATTAAAAAGCCAAAAAGAACATTTTCTTCAGGACAGAAATTTTTCAAGCGTGACCTTTTCAACGTAATTGCGTATTACGTGACGTCACGAACGCGCATCACAGAACAGATCAAGGCGAACATTTGTGCTTATAAAACTTAAACTTTTTTATTTATTTTTTAAATGACCGATCGTTTCGCTAGATAAGACCCTTATTCATCGTCTGGTATCGTTTAAAGCCCTTTGAAGCTGCACTTAAACTGTCATTTGGACCTTCTACCGTTTGGGTCCCAATAGAATCCATTACATGGGGGGAAATCCTGGAATGTTTTCATCAAAAACCTTAATTTCTTTGCGACTGAAGAAAGAAAGACATGGACATCTTGGATGACATGGGGGTGAGTAAATTATCAGCAAAAGTTTTTTTGAAAGTGAACTTCTCCTTTAACATTTAAAAAAAAAAACAAGTCTTAAATTCAGCTAATTAAAGGAAACCCTTGCTCGAATATCTAAATGTACTCTGTGTGTAATGTGTAAACTTAACACAAACCTTTTCATCTCTGACATAAATTATTTTTTTCCTTTTGTAGGGCTGAGCGAATATGGGTAGAACTCTTTACTGCCCTAGTACTTCAGAAGTCCCTTTTAAAAGTATACATGTTAATTAAATTTCTTAATATTCACTCACTGACACGGTCGCCACCTACTGCTGTAACTTGCAGCATGAGTCAACAGCTGCATCTGAAATTGCATACTCTCTGACTAGGTAATTCTTTTGAATAAGTAATTACTTTGTGACCGTTAAAAAAGTTTGTTATATATAGTATGAATGTGTGTAATGTGAATATAATCTGGATGTACTACATCAGCTATGTTTTTATTGTCATGTGAAATACCAGCTTCAGTTGCATCTCTTCAATGCCATTGGTCTCATGGGATAGTAAAGTGTAATTTAATGCTCACTTCAGGATTTTGCCAGAAGTAGAAAGTCATCTTGTTACTACACAGACAGTTTTATGAATACTGTGAATTTGTACGTCTTGGGATTATGTGTGTAACCCTGGTTCCTTGAGAAAAGGAAAGAGATGCTGCGTCAGTTGCTGAAGCTATGAGGACGCGCCCCTGCGGAACCCAGTGTCTGAGAGGCATGTGTAACATCACTCCATTCATTGGCCAATGCAGAGCGATGGCGTTGCAAGGCGCATGAGAACACTTCTTCAGATTTGTATTGTCTGAAGGAAGACACGCAGGTATGCCCAAAGCATGGCAACACAATGCAGCGTCTTGTTCCCTATCTCATGGAACCGGGGCTACAGAATGCTACAAGACGTTCCTATTCAAGGGAACTCAATGCTGCGTCAGTTACTGACATCTGTCCAGACTGGAAGAAAGGAAGAAGAAAAGAATCAAAAAGGGGACTAGAGCTTGGGCAGTAACCAAGCTCAATCACTTTTCCAATCAATCAATCAATCCTCTTTTTTCGCTGCGTTCACAGCCTTCAGATCTGTGTGCGGCTTTCTACTATCATGGCGCATATCCCCCCCCACTCCTCGGAGTGGGAGCTTGTGCAGCCACACTCGCCTTCTGCTTTTCTGTTCCTGGTAAGGGCGCAGACGATTCAGACCTGAACCTGGTGAGGGATATACTTCCCAAAGATGGCCGACTACGTTCTCGCCTCTCTAAACCTGTCCACCACCATCTCAACGGCAGTACCAAAAAGTCCAGAGGGTGAGACGGGCATCAAGGAGAACAGCTTTATCACACTCCTTGATGCCTGACAAATTAAGCCACAGATGTCTCAATCTGTAGTCCCCAGGGGAAAGGTAATTTGCTTTCTCCTTTGCACCCAAGGCATCCTTCCATAACCCTGTTCATCCAGCCCCTCTACATTAGAATAACTCAAAGCCGAATGAACCGTGCGAGTAGAGTATGAATGTCTCCATGAATCTGACACCTCAGTGTGCAGGGAGATACTATGCAGGCATTGTTCATCTCTAAGGGATCATCTACAGTCTCGCATTTCAAACCGGACACGTTCAGGCTTACTCGGGCTGTGGCATGAAGTGACATGAATTTGTCTTTTGCGTTTAACCCATCCAAGTTAGTGCATACACATTAGGAGCAGTGAGTAGTTAACACACACTTGGAGCAGTGAACCAGTTAACAGTGAACACTGAGAACTGAACCTGCAACCTTTAGGTTATGAGTCCAACTCTCTAACCACTGCTGCCCACAAGCTCCACTGGCTCATTGTGTTTGTATCTTTTAGATGTATACATCTCTACTAACACCACGTCTTTTTTGTCAGAATCATAGGTGAGCAATTAGTCCTTGTTTTTCGCAGAAGAAGCCACTGAGTTTCCACAATGGAGCCAGCGGCATCAAGACAATGGAGTCCACGATCGCAGCCTGTGTGCTGCCTCTGGAAACGTGGGGCTAGAGCCACGGGGCTCAGCGGCTTGACTCTCTTTTCTCATGAAGAGAGCCAGCCGGGAGTGGAGCTTTCTCGGTGAGAAATCAAAGCAATAAATGCATCCAACCCCCTTGAGGGCTGAATGTGCATGCTCCACTCCCAGACAGATAACACACAGCTCGTCACCATTGCCAGGCGTTATAAAACGAAGGCATGGAGGGACACACTGTTTGAATTGTCTGCTCGCTATTATTCTGCTTTCCTTCTCCTTCCTTTACACACACTGCTATCTTCACACAGTACACAAAGAAGCGGCTTCCTGAAGACAAATATGCTGATGATGTGTTACCAGGCGCCCTTCTTATACACTCATCGCACTAATGAATGGTTTGATGTTACACGTGCCTCAGACACTGGGTGCCGCGAGGACGCACCTCAAGTGTGTCAGTAACTGACACAACGTAGAGTTCCCTCGAAAGTATAATTTGTCGCCTAGTATAATAATAATAATTATTCATTTTTATTTGTATTGCGCCTTTCTCAAACTCAAAGTGCTAGCATATAGTACAGTATGTGATTTGGGATGCATCCAAAGATTTGATCAAGTGGTGTTAACTAGATTTCGTATGGTCATACAAGCTTTTCTGCTTAAGATCCCCCATTCCATTTTATTCCTTTACATATTTTATTGGACCTTTTAATTCAAGTACACAACATTTTTGGTAGTAAGCTCTCTTAAGGATTTGTTTAGTAAGTTCCTTCCTTGTTAGTCCAAAACAGCTTTTATTGTTACTAAGCCCAGTGAACAACTCATTGTGGAATGTGCATATAGGTGAAGTCCGCCTCAGTAGAAATCAATGCCTACTTCATCATTGCAACTTTGGCCCCGCCCACTGGCAGGTTTGGCCCCGCCCACTCTCGCCAAAACTCCTGTTATAACAAAGTCCCTTATATCTATAGTATTTGGTTATAATCAACGAATCTCTTATTTACATTGTGTTTGCACTGTTAGTTATGATGAAAGCATTTGTTAGTGTGCAGAAATCAAGTTGCAAAGATGAGATCACTGCATTCATGCACTCAACATGTCTGTGATCAGCTACAATGCTCATCACTGCAACCTTTCATGACACTATCTAAATGCTATAATAACCAATTTTCACAATTAGTTAACCTTGAGAGCTGTTATAGTAAAAACGTGCTGAAAGTTTTCGAGAGTTCCATATGTAAAACTAGCTATTTCACATGCAAAGATGTTAGCCAATCTCAGCAGTGGGCGTTTACACTGAAGTCTCACAACTGACACGCCCCTTCAAACAGAGCGTTCAAATCAGATGGCTAAAATCAAGGTAGGAAAATACCTTTTATTTCTAAATTATGACAATTTTGATGTAAAAATCATACTACCATTATAAGTGCACGTTAGGAAACATTGTAAAACAATGAAACAATGCAGTACAGTACATGACCCCTTTAAAATCTACAACTACTACTTTGGATGCATCAAGTTTATAAATCAGTGAACAAACCTAAACTAGTCATTTTGTCAAACAGAATCAAAAGTTTGGTAATCAGGCATGATTACATTAGTCATGTCACTCAAGACTCCCACCCGGCCTCCCTTAGAAAAGAGTGGGCAAGCTTGTACGTTTGAGGACAGAGACATATGTGCAAGGGCAACTGTAGAACATCCATCTATTCTCATCCCAGTGTATTAGGAGAAAATATATATATACACACAAGATATATACACACAAGATATATCTATGCGAGAACCCTTTTCAGTTTGTGTATGTAAATCAAGGTGAATTCTTTCTGTCCCATGCTAATGTAGAAACTAGCTCGGCCAAAGCATTTGTAATGGGGGATGACAGGTTATTTGTACTGGTGTATCAGCCAGTGATTATTACTTATCTATGCGGTAAGAGAGAGTCAATGCACCATCATCGTGTTTGTGCATATGCGGCTCTTTCCAGTATGCTCATTTACCTTCTGTCTTTAACATATTCTGCGAATATTGATGAATATGCACCGGATATAAATTACAAACACATAGGCAAATATCTTTTAAATGAGAGACAATCGCTTTGCCTCAGCAGATCCATCCTTTATTGTTTGGTTTTCTAATGTCAGACAGCAAAAATAGATTTTCATACATAATTCATTATTAACACACTCTATTATTTTGTATTTATGTATGTGCATTTATCACTGCAGTGTTGGATTTCTGCGATGAGTCATACTCAAGCATTTATTACTGTATACTGGGGATTTTAGGAACACGTTTGAATGCTCTAATATCCACGTTACGGTACCTGCGACATGAGACATAGCCCATTGCACAATTGTACTGAGATGACAGTTGACCTTCATGTGACAAGGTGACCTTCGGCTCACCAGTTTCAGCTCAAAAGCAGAAGTGTTTTTCTAATTGCTAATTATTTTTGCAGACGCATTACTAAATTGGTTTCAGCAGTGCACAAATTAGCGCCTAAGCCAAAAAAACGTAGGGTTCAGACATATCATCTCTCATTTCGCTAGCGTTTGTAGAATAAAGTGTTTTTCCTTTTTTTTGGCATAACTGCTAAGCGTCATCTTTCTTGTCCCTCCCTTACCCTTCTATAAGTTCGTCATGAGGGGTTTACAAGACCTGACTGAGTTTGTTTTTGTTCCTCAGCAAGATTTCTTCTAAACTGTGCCAAGATATGCCATAGTCATAAAACACCATCTGCAATAAACATGAATGTTTTTTCTTTTACAAATGTCCAGTTGTAAACAATGTATAGTACATTACATTTTTGAGTGAGCTATTTGTTTAAGGGTGGTATTGGTATAGGATTAAATGCTTTAATAAAGTAAAATAATCAGCCAAATAAAACACTTGTTTTGTGTGCAGAGTGGGCTGTACGTTGTGATGACAGGAACTTTCTAAAACTGCAGAATGATTTTCATGAAACACATTTTTCTGACAGAACTCCTGAGGAGGCAGAACAGTAAAATATGAGTATATCTCTAGCATATCTCAGCACCAACTGGTCACGTACAAGCTCCCATGATGCTTTTTTTTTTCTCATTGTTTCCAGTCAGTGCTGCAGCAAAGCTTTGATGATGGTGGTTTTTGTGCAGTTTTTCTGTTAGAATAGATACTTTTTCCTGACTAAACATTCTTCTGCTTTTTCTTTACCAGCATTCAAAATGTTTTTTCTTCTTTGTGGATATAACAAAGATTATATATATATATATATATATATATATATATATATTGGATTTATGATTAATAATTTTAAAGTCCCCCTGTGGTGAAAATCAGCTTTTTAATGTTGTTTAGGCTATATGTCTATGTGGTGTTTTTAATATGCTTTAAGACAAACCATGTGCAAATTCATGTCAACACCATTGTTGAGAATTTTCTCCTTAAAACTGCAGTAAAAAAAAAAAAAGTCTCAAACCCAGTGGTGGAATGTAACGAAGTACAAATACTTCGTTACTTTACTTAAGTACATTTTTCACGTATCTGTACTTTACTTAAGTAGAATCAGTAGTGCATACTTTTGACTTTTACTTCGTTACTTTTTGCAGCAATTATTATACTTTCTACTCCACTACATTTCTACAACGTTTTGTTACATTTTCGTTACATTTTATGATCAGTTTTTCCCCTGCCAAAACAGAGATTGAAAAAAATCTCCATGTTTTCGGTGCTGCGTTGGTGGCGCTGCCAATAAAGCACATAAAAGCTGTCACAAAGAACCGGCAAAAGTAATGAATATGTCAAATATAGCAAGGAGACATTTTAATTGATTATTAATAAACAAGTGTTTTCTGTGTCGGCTGCAAAGATGAAGTTGGCGATAGGCTACTGATACGCGATCTTCGCAGTAGTGAACGCGCCAGAGAGAAATGCACATTTCATACGGATTTTGAATTTTCTGTTTAAAAGTACACATTTAAAGCTGTCTAAAGATATATTTATCAGGTCTGTGAGGCAAGTAGGTTACCTTATAGCCTACGCTGAGTTTCGGTTCATTTATGAGACGCGCTTCAGTTTACACGCCGGCGCCTACGTGTCGTGATTATCTATTTTCTACTATATTTACTTCTTATTTATTAAATCCTGGCAATTGGTTGACAAAACATTGATTAAAATTAAGATACAATTAAAGCTGCCGTCGGCAACCCTGGAAGATTGAGTGGGCTTAGCCGAAATTTTGAATGTTTACAACTCTCATGCCCCTCCCCCACTATCAACGAATACCCTCCCATCGAGTTCGTGCACGCCAGTGCGTGCACCAGATTTTCTGTGAACGCGCCCGTCTCATAAGCATCGATCAACACCATGGAGTACTCGGAGGTATGCTGCCCTGGCTAATATACCCATAGATAGCAATTTGTCAGCCTCATAGCCTCATCTCTCTTCGTTACTGCGCGAACTTCAGACGTGTGCATGTGATTGTAATGTGCGCGAGGGGGGAGTGCACATTATCTGTGGCGTGTGCACGACCTGTGATTGACAGTCAGATCTCACACCCCCCTGCACTGATTGGACCCGATGAGACGGGAGCGGTGGATTTTTGCAAAACAAATAACACGCTCCAGGTGGAGTTAGGTGGAGTTAGAAGCTCGGGTTTTTTTCTAAAACCACCTTATTTATGTTGTTCTGTCGGATTATAGTGTCAATTTCAGTGAATTTGATCAAAAAAATGTTGCCGACGGCAGCTTTAATACAAAACGAAATTCACTTTAAAAAAGGCTTTGTGCTCTCTGTTTGAGGTTTCTGTGAAAGTTTTAAAGCAGTCTTTTAGTGCCGCTTTCAGAGCGGTCACGTCTGTAACATTGTTTTTTTCCTCATAAATGGGAACACGAAAAATAAAATAAAATGAATATTTTATGTTCTGTGGAGAGCCAACCCTTCTTCATCCGGTGGGTAGCCTATTACTTTTGGTTTGCGCAGTGTAATTCACAGAATTACTAAAAAATATTTTGCTACCTAAAAGTTAAAGATTTTTTGTGTCCCGTAACGCATGTGTAGCCTAGGCTATTTCCCTCATATTAAATATAAAACGCATACTGATATTTTTCAATATGTATTAAATGCTTTTTCTGAGAATTTATATTTCAAGTTTTTACTGCAAATGTCCCGCTTATAATGCTGGAATTGCCCAATATTAAATAATTTATCCTCAACTAGTTTTGTGGTGTAGGTCTACATATTGTATAATGTTAACTTCAAAAAAGGGGTGTGTCGCGATTCTGCCTTCTCACACCGCGACACAGGTTCGTAGATCTGAGTTTAGCGATTTCGGATTCATATAGCATATTGGTACAGCCCTAATTATTAGAATATAGACATTAAGAGAATAAATTGTTATGCAAGTACTTTTACTTTTAATACTTAAAGTACATTTAAAATCAGGTACTTTTTACTTTTTACTTAAGTAGGGTTTTCATTGTGGTACTTCTACTTTTACTAAAGTAAATATGTCTCTGGTTATTTGTACTTTTACTTAAGTACTGAGATTCAGTACTTCCTCCACCACTGCTCAAACCCGCAGTTTGAGATCGCTGGTGTCTGTGACGTCACAAACTACCTTGTAACCAATCACGTCAACATGCCGGCGGGCTTTAGCATATTATTAACAGTGAACTACCGTAGCAGGGGAGTCTCAAGAGGAGCCAGGTTATCCCGGTATATTTTTCTGTTGATATGAAACATCTGGTAGATTTAGCGATATGGCGGATGTATGAAGTATATTAGGTTATGATGTTATGATGCCCTAAATGCCTTTCTGCACTGACGTTCTGAGTTGTTCAAAGCGTTTCTAAGGATGCTGATTTTTAGAAGGCAGCTGTCTGACTCTGAGGTGGCGAACGGGAACATGGTTTGTGTAACAATAGTAATCAATGTGTGTAACATTGTTTAACATGTGTAATCAATAAAATTAGTTATTTGATAACATAGTCAAGCAAAAGGCTAATCATATTAATTACCGTTATGTGTC
This sequence comes from Abramis brama, assembly GCF_963993115.1. Lineage (NCBI taxonomy): Eukaryota > Metazoa > Chordata > Actinopteri > Cypriniformes > Leuciscidae > Abramis > Abramis brama. Next base: position 29,636,006 of record NC_139978.1, on the reverse strand, counting down.
CAACGTTGTAAAGAGCGGAGTGGAGGTGGGGCTAATTTGAATATTCATTATTCATGGTTCATTATTCATATTGAATATTTGAATAGTTATAGGTATATTTAGTAATAGGAGTAGGTAGGTACTAATGTAATAGGAGTAGGTATATTTCATGGTTCCGCGTATACTAAATGAGGCAAGGGTGTAGAGATACATTCAAGCTATTTTAAGGCATGAAGACTTTTTTTTCACAGGTATTTTTTTTTAAATATGTTATTTTGGTGATTGGAGTTTTATGGGAGTTTTAAGGGATAAGATTGTTGACTACAGTGGGACTTTGTTTTCACATGGATTAGTTCAATTACACAAATGTGTGTTTGTTTTTTTGTCTATTGGTTACAAACACCTAGTTTAAACGAAATTAGAATTTGATCCTGCAAGCTAAAATGTATAATCATTTATATTTGAATACATTTTATGATAATGTAATAATTTCTTATAATAATATCACCATATATTGTTGTTTAAACAACTCAACACAATAAAATCACTCAGGCAAACAAACATTTCATGAATTATTTTTTTGTTTCACCGAATTGCTTTACCGAAACTTTTCAACTCGAGAACCGAATCATTACGATTCATTCAAAAACAGATCATTTAGTCCTAGACTGTGTCCGAAATCGCATACTCTCTTGAGTAGGTACTTATTTTGAATAAGTAATTACCACATGACTGCTAAAAATATGTTCTATATTATGAATGTGTATGACTGTAATCTGGACGTACTACATTCGCCATGTTGTCATTATCATGTGACCTACCAGTGTTAGTTGCGTTGCTTCACTGCCATTCATAAATCCTCTCCCATGGCCTCATGGGATAGTAAAGTGTCCATTATATGCACAATTCAGAATTTACGAGTACTGTGAAATTGAACATCATACTTCGTCACATATTGTTTTTCGCTCTACTATATGCGATTTCGGATGTAGCCTTTCTGAACATCATGGTGAGTGAATAATGTCAGAATATAAAATGTTTGTTTTTAGGTTAACTATTCCTTTAAGGTAATATGGCAGAAAGTGACTTCAAAAAATATTCACTTGAGTAGAATTCCGTGACAACTAGCCCCGGCGTTCTGTAACTTCTCTGCAGTTCTTTCTTGATCTTATCTTTTTACAAACTCACTATGCCTTTTTTCTTTCACATACATCCTCCTTTTTTCTCTATCTCTCTCTCTCTCATCTCAGAGCACTCTCTCATTGTTAAATCTCAGCAGTACTGTGAGAGTGGCAGATCAGTGAACACGGTGCGCAGAGAATTTATAGAAAACGTCACAACCGAGGCACGAGAGAGAGAGAGAGTAGTGAGAGGGGAGGGAGAGTGTGAGAGGAGGACAGAGAACGAGGGAGGGTATATTGATACAAAACGACAGTGGTTTCTCTTCAGTGTGTGTGAGAGAGACCATGAGTGGAGACAAGATGGAGTGCTGGAACAGATGAAGACTGTCATTGGGTGAGTGTGTATGTGTGAATATGTGTCTGAATGTCTTTGTTTTTGTCCACTTGATAATGCAGGTTTGTGTATCAGCTTGACCACCTGTTAGTGTGTGTGTGTCTGTGTCCACATGCACATGCACACATCTGCGTGTCTGCTAGTGATTGTATGTTGCCTGCAGGTGTATTTTTATATAAGTGTACATTGGAACACATTTCTGTGTGTATGTGTGTGTTTATAAGTCACTGTGCACTAGTAGCTGTGTTTATCTGCACTTCTGCTTAACTCTGCGTATGATGTGTGTCTGTTTGTTCTCGCCAACATGTGTATGTTAATGCAGCCTGACAGCCTTTGTGTGCACGTGACAGTGCTTTTTGTATCTTACTAGCCTCATGTGTTGAAATAACTATAGATAGACATCTGTATGTGCAAAGCACAAATATTATTGTATTATTGTTGATGTTTTTTGTGCAACACTTCAATTTTAGTCAAATAATTGAAGAGACGAAGTAAAACTGTGTAGTACATTGTGTGTTTGATATTTTAGACTTACAATAACATTCATTAGTGTGGCATTGCCAGCTATCACACAAAACAGAAAGGGGAAACAACTTTGTTTTGCCTCAAAACAGTGCCATTTTATCTCGCTTATTCTATTTTTGGCTTGTTAGACGGTCTAGTTCATGAGACAAGATTTTTACGAACTACAGGGAAAGATGTGAAAAACAGAGATTGAAAGGGAATGTGTGAGACAGAGATAGATCGCACAGAAGAGGACTCGTATGAAACAGACTCTATATCTCTGTCCTTAGGGAAGTAGTGTAATCAAAACAGCCGCATTACTGGTAATGAAAGATATTATCAGCACAAAGTCTGTCACACGTCTTTATCTGTCTGGATCAGGGGCTGTGGGGCATTCTTCTGTTTCACGTGTCACACCAAATATTTCATTTCAGTTTTGCTTAGGACAAAAATTGGCACCACAAAATTGGTTGGAATTGTGTTAGATGATAAAACATATTTTGAATTAAAGACATACTTCACCCAAAAAATGATTTACTCATCCTCATGTCTTTCCAAACCCGTACTTTTTTTTTGTTTTTTTTTTAACATAAAAACAATATTTAGCAGACTGTCCAAGCTGCTTTTTTCCCCACAATGAAATTCTAGGGAAATTACCAATTTTTTTTTTTTTTTTTTTTTTTACATTTATTTTAAAGGAAATGAATAGGGTAATTTACTATTTTTGGCAATTAACTAAGGGTAATTAACTATTTTGCTTTATTTTATTTTGAAAAGTTTAATTTTACATTTATTTTAAAGGAAGAGGGAAATTACCATTTAAATTTTTTTAAGTTTATTTATTTATTTATTATTCTTTTTAGGTTGAATTTTTTAACCCATTATTCCTTATGCTTTAAGCATAAAGCTCACTCTCTCACAATCTCCACAGTTCTTTCCAGTGGTCCCGATGAGCGTCTCCAAACCACCTCCGCCCCAAACCCATTTCCCCCCCAGCAACCCTTCCTCCCATCTCTCCCTGCCTCCATCCTCCTCTTCCTCCCTCTCTCCCTCCTCCCCTCCTTCCGCTGCGGGTCCCCCCAGCCCCGCTGTGCCTCCCCCTCCCTCCCCGGTGAAGATCTCCATGCAGGAGCACTTTGCCATCAATGTGTGCCCCGGCCCCATCCTCCCCATCCCACAGATCTCAGACTTCTTCCCTCGTTTCCACGACTTCCCCATCACCCCCCTTCCTCCCCGGGAGAAGCAGATTTTAAAGGACAAAGACAAGGACGGAGACGGGGATGGAGAGAAAGACCACAAGAGGGAGAGAGAGAAAGAGGAGAATGGAGAGTTCGTCGACTCGGATGACGATGACAGTGAGTTTGCCTCGTGGCTAGTGACTGTTTCACGTTTGTATCCCTTTGCACGTGTATTTTACGCTCCGGTCTTCTTCTAAGTAATCATTTTGCAGATGCATTTTTCACAAAGCTACTGACACCCCTCTGGAACGACCTGAGGGTTAAGTGCTTCTCTCAAGGACACAATAGTAATAATACCTGGAGGAGTCCTTGTTGGCTTCGAACCTACAACCTGTGTCATTACTAGCCCAAAGCTTTAACCGCTAGACCACATCAGCCCAATCACTTTCTTTCATTGCATGCTTCTCTATTACATAACTCCCCACATAGATAAATCCATTGACATTTCTTCTTCTGGATTCCCTTTGTTTGACTGACTGATTTTATTCACCAGTAAGCAGCCAATGAGGCATGTGCTCTTCCCATCTGCCTGGACCTGCATCTCACACTGTTCAGTATTGATTGCTTTGTGTGGTGTTGGCCGGATTGGTGTGAGTGTGTGAGATAACTGAGGTACGCGATCGGAGTGTTAAATACTTCATTAGTCTCTGTAATGGTGCATAAACATTACAAGCCCTCTGTATGTGCACAGCCCTGATTAGGTCGTTACAGGCAAGACTGGTTCCCTGCTTAGTCGTTTGGGTTGTTATAGACCTCTATTTTTGCTAATGTGCGTGCAAGGTATTAAGTTATTCTCTTTTTTTTTTTTTTTTTTCAGCCTACCTGGGAACTCTGGAGTTCAACCTGCTGTTTGACCAAGACAATAACTGCTTGCACTGCACCATCCACAAGGCCAAGGTAGGTTTACACACACACAAACACTACTGGGTGTTTGTTCAACTATAGGCATTGTTGGGCTTGTGCACTTTTAAAAATAAACTCTCTTAAAGCACATCCACACTCTCACTCGTTCTCATAATAATGTCTAAAAGTTTACTTTTTTGTTCTATTCTTCCGAATCTTTCAACCAAATCTCCAATGATGTATTGTGTTTAATAATATTTGATGGTGGAAATTACATTTGAAACATTAAAAAATAGACAGACTCCTGTCTTGCTATGGTAAATTTTGTAGCCAGAAAGCATTATACAGTATGTTTTTGTACGCTTTGCACCATATGGCAAATTTAATAGCTTGTTTGGAAATTACACACAATAAAAAGATTCTGATTACAAATTATATTTTTATATTTCAACTTAATTTTTCCTCACAACGCAAACAAGTGCTTTTGAAAAACCTCAAGTGAAATAAGCCGAAAAGTGTTTGCTGTGGTTAAAATGAATTGGAAACTGAGGGGCAGTCATAATTTTCACAGATTAGTTCACATTTTTTAGATTATAATGCAGTAGTTGTAGAATGTAATAATGTATATTTTAGTCTTGGTCTTGTAAAAGAGTAGAAAAAAAGAGTAGAATAATAAATAATAAAACAAAAAGAAAAAAGTTTAAATCAAAAACTGGAACATAAAATTGCCTTTAGATGAAGAAACCCTTTTGCACAATTGACATTTTGTGGCATTTAGTGCTAGGGTACTTCTTACAATTGTAATTATATATATATATATATATATATATATATATATATATATATATATATATATATATATATATTACTCATTATGCAACCATTTGTATGTATGTTCATACCATATTAAACAGTGAATTTACTAAAAACAAAATTTACTTGCATATAATGTGCCAAATGAAAATAAAATATTTTATTTCATGGTTTATCTTCAGTAAGCAAAAAAAATAAACAAAAAAGCTTAAGTTAAACAGTCTTGACTCTTATGTCACACGCATCAGTGCGTTCAAGGATTCCCCTCTGGCCCAGACAGAGACAAAAGTGTGCATATTACTGGAAGGATATGATCTATTAACCTCTTACCCCATCAGGACATGTGTACACATCTTATGTGACATGAAGTCTATGTGCTTTTTTGTGTTTGTTTGTGCCCACAGGGACTGAAGGCCATGGACTCCAATGGACTGGCTGATCCATATGTGAAACTCCACCTCCTGCCTGGAGCAAGCAAGGTCACTGCAACCTTCTCACATGCACACAGCATGGTTAAACTCTCGCAGCACCATCAGCACAAGTTGTGATTCTCTGACACTCACATACACACAGTTCAACACTTTCATTGCACAAAACACACAGGCGTTATGTGCGCATGCATCGCCGGCAGGGCCGCCTGTGAGCACTGAAGCTGTTCATTTGAAGAACGTGTGGTGGAAACTGGTGGATTCAGTATGTGCTTCAGCACTGAATTATTCTCGCTTTCATTTCCTCTGCATGTATCAAAGGCATGGCGCTCTAATCTGTTCAAAGGAGGACAGGCTGGGACAGGAGCATCCAGAAGCGTCCTGTCTTCTCTCCAGCGGTTTTTACTCTTCTCCATCCTCCCGCGCTCTCGTCCAAATCTCTGCCACTATCTATCGCAACATGACCCACTTTGACCTTGGAATACCAACACAGTGTTGAGTGCAGGATGGGAGGGAGGGATGGAAAAGAGAGAGAGACAGATGAGGGGGGACAGCAGCAGGTTGTTGTCATGGAAACAGCACAGATTGTTACACGACTCACGTCAACAGAAAAGCGTATATATACAAGAGGGAAAGAGAAAGCGAGAAGCGTCACGTCTTGCGTATGCTTCCATGCGCCAGCCTGGTAAATATCGACCGCGAGGATTATACAGACACCTCTGGGCTTTTAAAAGGTGTGCGAGCCGGAGGTGATGGACGTGTATGCGTACATCCACCCCTCAGACGTATAGACACGCATGCAAGTACGTGGGTGTGCAGACATTTAAAGAGCTCTCCTTTTGCCCTTTTACACGCTTCATGGTTTCATTTGCATTCACATGTGATCTAATAAAGGAATAGTTCCTGAACAATTTGTCCTTTACTCACCCTCATGTCTTGCCGTATGACTTTCCTTCTTCTTTGGAAGATGAAAAGATCTGTTTTGTCCATGCAATGAAAGTGAATGGTGACCATGACTGCTTAGCACGATTTTCAGTAGTCACGTCTTAAATTTCAATCTGTTCCTCACATCAAGCGGTGTATGGCTTCAGAAGACTTGGAATATAGTGCAAAAGTACACTGCCCGTCCAAAGAAAGTCGCTGTTTCTATTTAAGTAGGCAAATGTTTAAGAGTCTATGACTGGATCATTATTGCTGTAATTATTATGTTTCTAGCATGTTATATGTTTGGCAACAGTTCTTCTAACCCTAATTGATGGAGTGTGTAGCTTTTCATTTCTTAAACAACCATGTAGGAAGACACATCACGGCCATATTCTAGGATGACAATGTCAAGATGCATCAGCTCAAATTGTGAAAGAATGGCTGGGAGGGAGCATGAAGAATCATTTTCGCACATGAACTGGCACCTCTGAGTCCAGATCTTAAATTCATTGAAAGTCTTTGGGATGTGCTGGAGGAGACTTTACAGAGTGCTGGACTCTTGCATTGTCAATACAAGATCTGAACCAAAAATGTATGCACCTGTTGATGGAAATAAATGTTGTGATGTTATTTCCATTCTTTCACACCTTGAGCCTGATGAATCTTGACATTGTAGGACATCGTGCTATTAGGATGTGAAGAGACTTTCAACCAGCATAACAAAAAAAAATTCTAGAACTAATCGCCTACCCTGCCTTTATTGTTTAACATTCTACTAGTTGTCAAGATAAATTAATTGCAACAGTTCTATCATAAAGAAATTGAACACAGTACAAAGGAAAGAAAAATGTTCTCTTTTGAAACCACATGTCCAAGAATGTGAATGACAAGAGCACATAAATACCATAATGTAAAATTAATAATTTTATGCACATTTAAATGTGATCCATTTCCATTTACTTTTCCAACTAACACAAAATTGGCACAAATTTTTGAGTACAAATGCACAGTGTTTGCATTTATTTGTGCATTAAATTACATATCAATTTGTGTCTTATATTGTGATCTCGCTTTACAATATATTTTTTGTCCATACATTTTGGAGACATGTTCTTAAATATGACGCATATATAAAAAACACATACATACAGTGAGGAAAATAAGTATTTGAACACCCTGCTATTTTGCAAGTTCTCCCACTTGGAAATCATGGAAGGGTCTGAAATTGTCATCGTAGGTGCATGTCCACTGTGAGAGACATAATCAAAAAAATTATAATCCAGAAATCACAATATATGATTTTTTAACTATTTATTTGTATGATACAGCTGCAAATAAGTATTTGAACACCTGTCTATCAGCTAGAATTCTGACCCTCAAAGACCTGTTAGTCTGCCTTTAAAATGTCCACCTCCACTCCATTTATTATCCTAAATTAGATGCACCTGTTTGAGGTCGTTAGCTGCATAAAGACACCTGTCCACCCCATACAATCAGTAAGAATCCAACTACTAACATGGCCAAGACCAAAGAGCTGTCCAAAGACACTAGAGACAAAATTGTACACCTCCACAAGGCTGGAAAGGGCTACGGGGAAATTGCCAAGCAGCTTGGTGAAAAAAGGTCCACTGTTGGAGCAATCATTAGAAAATGGAAGAAGCTAAACATGACTGTCAATCTCCCTCGGACTGGGGCTCCATGCAAGATCTCACCTCGTGGGGTCTCAATGATCCTAAGAAAGGTGAGAAATCAGCCCAGAACTACACGGGAGGAGCTGGTCAATGACCTGAAAAGAGCTGGGACCACCGTTTCCAAGGTTACTGTTGGTAATACACTAAGACGTCATGGTTTGAAATCATGCATGGCACGGAAGGTTCCCCTGCTTAAACCAGCACATGTCAAGGCCCGTCTTAAGTTTGCCAATGACCATTTGGATGATCCAGAGGAGTCATGGGAGAAAGTCATGTGGTCAGATGAGACCAAAATAGAACTTTTTGGTCATAATTCCACTAAACGTGTTTGGAGGAAGAAGAATGATGAGTACCATCCCAAGAACACCATCCCTACTGTGAAGCATGGGGGTGGTAGCATCATGCTTTGGGGGTGTTTTTCTGCACATGGGACAGGGCGACTGCACCATGTATTGCGAGATTTTGGGGAACAACCTCCTTCCCTCAGTTAGAGCATTGAAGATGGGTCAAGGCTGGGTCTTCCAACATGACAATGACCCGAAGCACACAGCCAGGATAACCAAGGAGTGGCTCTGTAAGAAGCATATCAAGGTTCTGCCGTGGCCTAGCCAGTCTCCAGACCTAAACCCAATAGAGAATCTTTGGAGGGAGCTCAAACTCCGTGTTTCTCAGCGACAGCCCAGAAACCTGACTGATCTAGAGAAGATCTGTGTGGAGGAGTGGGCCAAAATCCCTCCTGTAGTGTGTGCAAACCTGGTGAAAAACTACAGGAAACGTTTGACCTCTGTAATTGCAAACAAAGGCTACTGTACCAAATATTAACATTGATTTTCTCAGGTGTTCAAATACTTATTTGCAGCTGTATCATAGAAATAAATAGTTAAAAAATCATACATTGTGATTTCTGGATTATTTTTTTTTAGATTATGTCTCTCACAGTGGACATGCACCTACGATGACAATTTCAGACCCCTCCATGATTTCTAAGTGGGAGAACTTGCAAAATAGCAGGGTGTTCAAATACTTATTTTCCTCACTGTACATGCAAAGTCTTTAATCATCTCCTTATTTAATCATGTTGTATTAACCCAGCTGTTGCACTATCTCGTATCTACTGAAGGTTCCCTCGGCACTCGTGCCTTTTCCGTGCTCCTTTGACTTATGCCAGGTACTAAAGCGAATTTGATGTGTGCGCCTGGAAAGGAAAGACATGGTTCTACGTCTAAATAAACTCAATTCTTGTTGAGAAAAAGGAGACAGAAACATCAGTTGTGAATGTGGAGGCCAAGCTTAGATCAGTACACCCCTGGCCACCCCCTAGCTCCGCCCCTGGTATGAAACCAGAATTGTCCTTCGGGGACAAATTATAATATATATATAAATTCAAAATTAACAAAACAAAATGACTAAAACAAACTAAAATGAAAACTGAAAATATACAAAATTTTATCATCTAAATCAATATATTAAAAAAAAATTACAATAGCTAGTCTCCATCCACTTTCATTGTATGGAAAACAGCATCCTGAACATTCATCAAAACGTCTCCTTTTATGTTTAACGGAAGAAAGTCTCACAGCTATAAGACGACATGGTGATGTGTCAGTTTTGCATGAACTATCCCTTTAACCAACATCCTCTCATGCTGGCACTCCATCAGCATCCCATAAAAAGTGCAGGAAGCAGAAGGAAAAAAAAGCGAGAGGGAGAGATTGTGGGGCTGGTGAGTGGCCCCTTCTTAGTCGAGTGTATGTATGTGTGTGTCATCACACAGCATGGAGAATGAGATATCTGAGTCACACACTCTCTCCCAAGCTGCTGCTCTGGGAATCTCACTGCTCTGGGCCAGATGGAGGGAGGAAAGAGAGAGAGAGGGAGAGAGAGAAAAGGGGGATGAGAGAAGTGGAAGATGAGGATGAAATATTTAGAATAAAATGCGATAGCACCGATTTGGCAGGAGCAGAGAGAGACCAGTGAAACCATATGCTTTTGCAAAGATGAGATGTGAGTGAGGATGTTGGAGAGAAAATAGATGGAAAACTAGCAGGGGTATTTAGCCATTTTTTTGTCGATTGGATAAATGCTTTTATAGGGCAAAACCAGATCATGAGTGATCAACCAATAATTAGTTTTTATGGCTAACACAGTATTTACTGTTTAAAGGACCATGTTTTTAGTCCAATTAACATCAATGAAGCTTACAGTCAACATGAAAATAAAGTTTACCCTATTTACTTTCTTAATGCACATTTCTAGTCTTATTGTGAATAATTCATCAATACACATTATTCCAAGGTAGAAATAAAGCTGTGAAATATGGGGTCAGTGAAATGGCTTCTCGAACAAGAAAAAATGTAGGTAGACAGTTTGTCCCGCCCTGCGCCCTCACTCCAGTAAACACGTCATCGGAGAAGAGATGTCACTTCAAGAGGGAGGGGAAGATTTTTTGATTAAAGATTACAAGGGCCCATCAATTAAAAAATAATAATAATGATGTGCACAGATAAATCATTTATAATAAATACTACAATATTCCATAGAAAATAAGAATGGTCAATTTTGATTTCATGGTGACTTTAAATTGATCTTTCTAATCTTAAAGAAACCTGGAAAAAAAAGTATCACAGTCTTCACAAAAAATATTAAGCAGTTTTTCAACATGTTTAAATTAATAAATTATATGTTTATATATATATATATATATATATATACACACACACACACACACACACACACACACTGTAACATCACCAGCTGGAGTTGCCCTTGAGAGCCACCAGAGGGCACTCCACATAAGACCATTATCACTCTCAAACTACATTTCCCAGAACTCACTGCCTGGACTCATTATCACTGATCACATTCACCTGTACCTCATTCACTGATTGCATTCACCTTTGTCTTATCATCCTGTTAGTCTCAGTCTATATATACCTTGTTCATTCATTCACCGCGAAGTCTTGTTTGTGTCTCACTGCATTTCTGAGCATTCTCCTAGTTTTCGTGTTTCTTGGTTCTGATTATCTTGCCCTGTTCCCTGGATTACTCTCTTGCCTCTGGTCCCTGCCTGTTTTGTTTGTTTGTTTGTTTCTTTGTTTTGACGGCATGCCTGTGTATGACCCTTGCCTGTACATTGGATTACGCCTCTGGATTGCCCCATAAAATAAAGCTGCATTTGGATCTCCTACTTCGTGTCTCTGAGCAGTTCGTGACAGAAGACTTCGCCATACCCAGATCCAGCAGCAATGACAACATGGACCCAGTAACTAGACTCTGCTCCATCTTCCAGGATGGTCGCCCCATAGAAGACTATGTGGGTGAGTTTGTGGCTTGTTGCCACCTGGCCCCGCTGGACGACGGGGAACTCAAGGATTGCTTTTGGATGGGACTGGATCAGGACGTGAGTTTTTATTTGCTTGAGACTGACCCCAGATGGACTCTGGTTCAATATATAGATTTTGTTTTGCTATTTTGTGGGTCTCCCTTCATAGTGGGCGAGGTTGAGCCCGCACTTCACGTCGCTTCTGCTGATCCAGAGACCGTTCACGTCGCTTCTGCTGATCCAGAGACCGTTCACGTCACTTCTGCTGATCCAGAGACCGTTCACGTCACTTCTGCTGATCCAGAGACCGTTCACGTCGCTTCTGCTGATCCAGAGACTGTTCACGTCACTTCTGCTGATCCAGAGACTGTTCACGTCACTTCTGCCGATCCAGAGCTTCACACCAGTCCAGCCGAGCCTGCACTTCACGCCAGTCCAGAGTCTCCTTCGCCACTGGTCCCGTCCAGTCCAGAGTCTCCTTCGCCGCTGGTCCCGCCCAGCTCAAGGCCCTCTTCACCGCTGGTCCCGCCCAGCTCAGAGTCCTCTTCACCGCTGGTCCCGTCCAGCCCAGAGCCTTCACCGCTGGTCCCGCCCAGCTCAGAGTCCTCTTCACCGCTGGTCCCGTCCAGCACAGAGCCTTCACCGCTGGTCCCGCCCAGCTCAGAGTCTTCTTCGCCGCTGGTTCCGTCCAGTTCAGAGCTCTCATCGCTGCCCAGCACAGAGCTCTCATCGCTGCCCAGCACAGAGCTCTCATCGCTGCCCAGCACAGAGCTCTCATCGCTGCCCAGCACAGAGCTCTCATCGCTGCCCAGCACAGAGCTCTCATCGCTGCCCAGCACAGAGCTCTCATCGCTGCCCAGCACAGAGCTCTCATCGCTGCCCAGCACAGAGCTCTCATCGCTGCCCAGCACAGAGCTCTCATCGCTGCCCAGCACAGAGCTCTCATCGCTGCCCAGCACAGAGCTCTCATCGCTGCCCAGCACAGAGCTCTCATCGCTGCCCAGCACAGAGCTCTCATCGCTGCCCAGCACAGAGCTCTCATCGCTGCCCAGCACAGAGCTCTCATCGCTGCCCAGCACAGAGCTCTCATCGCTGCCCAGCACAGAGCTCTCATCGCTGCCCAGCACAGAGCTCTCATCGCTGCCCAGCACAGAGCTCTCATCGCTGCCCAGCACAGAGCTCTCATCGCTGCCCAGCACAGAGCTCTCATCGCTGCCCAGCACAGAGCTCTCATCGCTGCCCAGCACAGAGCTCTCATCGCTGCCCAGCACAGAGCTCTCATCGCTGCCCAGCACAGAGCTCTCATCGCTGCCCAGCACAGAGCTCTCATCGCTGCCCAGCACAGAGCCCTCATCGCTGCCCAGCTCCAAGCCCTCTTTGCCGCTGGTCCTGTCCAGCTCAAAGCCCTCTGATTCCGAGCCAGAGCCAGAGCTTCCCGTCACTTCTGCCGAGCCAGAGCTTCCCGTCAGTCCTGCCGAGCCAGAGCCAGAGCTTCCCGTCAGTCCTGCCGAGCCAGAGCCAGAGCTTCCCGTCAGTCCTGCCGAGCCAGAGCCAGAGCTTCCCGTCAGTCCTGCCGAGCCAGAGCCAGAGCTTCCCGTCAGTCCTGCCGAGCCAGAGCCAGAGCTTCCCGTCAGTCCTGCCGAGCCAGAGCCAGAGCTTCCCGTCAGTCCTGCCGAGCCAGAGCCAGAGCTTCCCGTCAGTCCTGCCGAGCCAGAGCCAGAGCTTCCCGTCAGTCCTGCCGAGCCAGAGCCAGAGCTTCCCGTCAGTCCTGCCGAGCCAGAGCCAGAGCTTCCCGTCAGTCCTGCCGAGCCAGAGCCAGAGCTTCCCGTCAGTCCTGCCGAGCCAGAGCCAGAGCTTCCCGTCAGTCCTGCCGAGCCAGAGCCAGAGCTTCCCGTCAGTCCTGCCGAGCCAGAGCCAGAGCTTCACGTCAGTCCTGCCGAGCCAGAGCCAGAGCTTCAGGTCACGTCTGCCCGTCCAGAGTCTCGTCCCGCCGAGACTGAAATTGTTCCTGAGCCTGAATCTGATCCTGATACTGATCCTGAGCCTGAATCTGTTCCTCTTCCTCTTTCTGCGCCTGTGTCCTCGGACAAGAGGGCCGACTCCACGCCTGTGTCCTCGGACAAGAGGGCCGACTCACGCCTGTGTCTTCGGACAAGATGGCCGACTCCACGCCTGTGTCTTCGGACAAGATGGCCGACTCCACGCCTGTGTCTTCGGACAAGATGGCCGACTCCACGCCTGTGTCTTCGGACAAGATGGCCGACTCCACGCCTGTGTCTTCGGACAAGATGGCCGACTCCACGCCTGTGTCTTCGGACAAGATGGCCGACTCCACGCCTGTGTCTTCGGACAAGATGGCCGACTCCACGCCTGTGTCTTCGGACAAGATGGCCGACTCCACGCCTGTGTCTTCGGACAAGATGGCCGACTCCACGCCTGTGTCTTCGGACAAGATGGCCGACTCCACGCCTGTGTCTTCGGACAAGATGGCCGACTCCACGCCTGTGTCTTCGGACAAGATGGCCGACTCCACGCCTGTGTCTTCGGACAAGATGGCCGACTCCACGCCTGTGTCTTCGGACAAGATGGCCGACTCCACGCCTGTGTCTTCGGACAAGATGGCCACTGCATCCCCTGAGCCCGTTCATGTTCCTGAACCGTTGGATCCGCCTGAAGGGTCGTCTCTGGCCCAGCCGCCTGAAGGGTCGTCTCCGCCCAGGCCGCCTGCACAGCCTGCTCCGCCCCGGCCGCCTGCACAGCCTGCTCCGCCCCGGCCGCCTGCACAGCCTGCTCCGCCCCGGCCGCCTGCACAGCCTGCTCCGCCCTGGCCTGCCGCCCTGCCAGAGTCTTCAGGTCCCCTTCCGCTGCACGGGCCTGGCCCTCCGTCCCGCCCCCGGGTCCGCCTCCGCTCCACCTCCCTCCTGGACAGTTTTAGGAGCGTCTGGAATCCGCTCCTTAAAGGGGGGGCTATGTAACATCACCAGCTGGAGTTGCCCTTGAGAGCCACCAGAGGGCACTCCACATAAGACCATTATCACTCTCAAACTACATTTCCCAGAACTCACTGCCTGGACTCATTATCACTGATCACATTCACCTGTACCTCATTCACTGATTGCATTCACCTTTGTCTTATCATCCTGTTAGTCTCAGTCTATATATACCTTGTTCATTCACTCACCGCGAAGTCTTGTTTGTCTCACTGCATTTCTGAGCATTCTCCTAGTTTTCGTGTTTCTTGGTTCTGATTATCTTGCCCTGTTCCCTGGATTACTCTCTTGCCTCTGGTCCCTGCCTGTTTTGTTTGTTTGTTTGTTTCTTTGTTTTGACGGCATGCCTGTGTATGACCCTTGCCTGTACATTGGATTACGCCTCTGGATTGCCCCATAAAATAAAGCTGCATTTGGATCTCCTACTTCGTGTCTCTGAGCAGTTCGTGACACACACACATATATATATATATATATATATATATTATTAATATAACAGTTGTTAAAATTGTAATCATATTTCACAATTTTACAATTTTTACTGTATTTTGTTCAAATAAATGCAGTCTTGGTGAGCATAAGAAACTTTTTTTCAAAAACATAAAAAAAAATGTTACAGACCCCAAACTTTTGAACAGTAGTTTATGTATAGGCCTATATGATATTATTTTACCGTACGAACCCAACACAATGTTTTGTACTGTTTGATACTTTTTTATTGATTTGAAAGGCAAATTGATATATTAAATGCTCAGTACCATAGTCTTACCATCTGACGCCATCACTGTACCACGGTACTGCCAGAGTATCCGTTTCAATTAAATCAGTTGCGGTTTGAATGATGCATCCCTTCCTCATTCAAGTCCCAGTAGCTGTTTGCTCAACTGGTGCTGTTTTAATGAATTGTTACATGTATTTTTTGCTGATGTCTGTTGGAATTAAAGTGTGTTTATTCATTTGCCGAGCATCCTCAGGGGGCGAGAGAGAGGATAGCCAAGCTTGACTGGTTCCAGCGTCAAATGCAGCAGTGCAGAGAGTAGAGCAGAGAGAGAGAGAGAGAGAGAGAGAGAGAGAGAAATGAAATATGCAGAGAAGCAACATGTTCTTCAGGCAATGAATGACGTGGACTCGGTCTGACGTGGACGCGAGAGAGTCTGCAGTTTGGGAGATTGTGTTTGTGTCTTCACAGCCAGAACGTTTCTTTGATTTAACACTAATTTAACTAGTGTTTAACTAAACAAGCTTTTGGAGGGCAATTGCTCAGTTTGGGGAGTTTAGTATGCATGTCAGGGTATTTTGAAGCTGATTTTTAGGGATGAACTGGAGGGAGTGATGAACTGTGTGTGTGTATGTGGGGGTGGGTCAGATTTGGCCTACATTGTGGAGCAAACGTCCCCACAAGCAGTGGCATCGTTTTTGAGGGTGTACTGGCTCACTCTGTACTCTAGGCTGGATATGACATGACTAAAGGGGAAAAAACACTTTTTAACTTGCTTTGTAGTGCTTTGTGTAAGAGTGGTACAGTTTTTGTGTCGTGTGAAAGGGGACTAGGGTACAAAACTTGACCTAATATGTAGTTGTTGTTGATGTTGTTGTTTTTTTAATATACTATGCACAATTTCAACTGACCTTGACAGCCAGTGATCATCATGCATTTTCGTTGGAAGGAAAAGAGCAGTTTTGACATTTTATTTTACAGGACAAAAAGTCATGCATGTTAGGAGCAACATTGGGTGTACATGAATGATGACAGAATTTTTTACTTGATTGAAAAGCCAACATTTAGACAAAACACCTTTTTTTACTTAAAATAACCTTAATTTGCTTAATTTTAAAATAATTTTATTTTTTGGAAGTTGCATTTAAAATTGGCCTGATGCTTCTGCCCACAAGGATAGTAAAACATGAAACTATGGTTTGTGGTACTTGGTTTGTATTATTATTTATTATTTATATTTATTTATCTATCATTCTATTGTTCTATCTTTCATTCTATCTTTAGTTTGATCTATCGATCGTTCTGTCTGTCCATCCATTCAATCTTCATTTACATTTATTCATTTATCAGACATCTTTTTTTATCCAAAGCAACTTACAAATGAGGAATACAACCAGCGATTAATCTTTGAGGCAATAAATATGAGAAGTGCTAGTTATACAGTTTCAGATATCTATCTATCTGTCTGTCTGTCGTTCTTTCATTCTATCGTTTGATTTTCTGTCTAGCAATCTATCATCTATCTGTCTAGTTTATCAGTCTGTCTGTCTGTCATTCTTTAATTCTATAATTTGATAGTTCTGTCTGTCTGCCTGTCTGATCTATCTAGGGTTTTGGGTTAGCCTTATTTAAATGTAAATACACAGTAGAGGTTTATAGTATGTCCTCATTTAGATACTGTAGCTACATAAACAAGTGTATGTTTGTGAGTATGGGGGAGCAGATTTTGGGGTAAGACACAGAAGGGGTGATGATTTTGTGTGTGTGTAAGACAGAAGGGAGGTGAGCTGGGGAAAGCCTCCTGTCCTTTCTCTCCTCTGCAAAGTAGGTGAGCAGATGTCTGCCTTTCACCTGAGGGAGAAGAGATAAATGATGTTTCCTCCTCTGTCCTCCCTGACTGACTCTCTCTCTTCATCTTTCCCACTGTCATCTTTAACCAGATGCATCATGCCCATTCAAACTGGGGGCATGTGCCCTCTCAGATTTAAAATTCAGAAGTAAATTTGAAATCCAACTTACATAAAATTATTTGTTGTAAATTATTATTATTTAAAATTTTGCAGGTAAAATAATGTCTGAAACACTGGCACATTCACATATCTAAATTTGGATTGTCTAGCTTAGTTGCACCTGAGTCTAATTTTTTTTTAGCTATATAGCAAAAAAAAAAGATTTTCTTTTTTTGCATCTAATCTCACCTTGGCCACAAAGGGACTACTCCTGTCAGTGATGGGTACAATAAGAAAATTTCCAGCCATAAATATTTTTTAACCAGCATGATTGTTTTTTAGCATTATATTGTGTTATTTGGCCATTTGAAACTTTTTTAAATAGCATTTTTGTCTTTGTAGTTTTTTTTTTATGAGTAATGATGTGCCATTTTTATTCTGTGCCCTAGCCAGGTGCAATGAGATAAGATTCCCGTGACAAAAAATAATGGGCTGCTCTCACTGAATACAAAAATGTGGTGCAAATTCACAGCCACTCAGAACATATTTGATGTTTAATGTGCCGTTATGCGCGGAACTGTATTTATAAATATTTATTTTATGTTCATACAAGATCAACGTAGATCCTCTAGTGCAACCTGTGATTGAGTGCTTTGTTCAAGGACACAATAGTGATGAATCGTGGGTTGTACCTTGTAGGAACTAAACCAGCCTTTCAGTTACTAGCCCAAAGCCTTAACCACTACACCACCACCCACTTCACAAAACTAGCTCGACTGAGCAGCAGCCGATTCTAACAGATTCTTTAAATTGAGAAACTATATACAGCAGTGGTAATTTCTGCACAGATGGAGCTTGGGGTGTTAATTATTTCCCCCAAAATGCTCTTAGGTCGTGAATTGTCAAGTAATGTTTATTTTGGGCATGATTGTGCTTCTGGTTTAGTGGTGAGTTTAGTGTTCAGTTTCTTCATTTAAGATGTACTGGGGTAATGTGGTGTAAACCCCCGCCCCTCATTTCAAGCTAAACTCAAAAGTTGGCAACCCTGCTTTAGAGAGCATAAGGTTTTTGGGGAGTGATGAATGGCTGCATAGGAGAGGTCGTGCAATATCCCTCATTACTAACTATGTGTGCACGCTCCCTCATTTACATTAATCTGGGTTCATCAACATTAGACTGATGGTAAGAACAAGTTTATGTGCGGGCACAGCTGTTGTAAACCCAGCAGAAATTTTGCGTGAGCAGCTTTTCTGCACACTTGTTTTGACCCAGTGTGTCTATAAATTAAATTCATTATCGTTCTTAATGCACTCTACCTCTCTCTTTCAGGCAAACAAACTGCGCACTAAGACTTTAAAGAACACACTGAATCCAGTGTGGAACGAGACGCTCATCTATCACGGCATTACGGCTGCTGACATGACCACTAAAACCCTCAGGTACAGTACCACCTCCATTCCCCATGATTCTCACCTGCATCCAACTATTTTTGGCTTTACTTGCACTGCTGAATTCACCCTTTGAATATATGGCTTTCTGTAAAATCCCAGCTTATTAATGACAGTGAGAACATTTTTGAGCCCCATTTGTGTGCTGTGCATGTGTGAATTTCTTTACTTCATGATGTTCAGGTCAAGTCAACTCAAGTCAACACGGAGCGCATTGTGTGTGGGCATGTATGAATGTGCGCGTCTTTGACAGCATGTAGTGGACGTCTCTGTGGTGCAATAACACACATTAGCCTTAAGGTAACACCCACACTTGGGTCTAACCTTCTGTGTAGAGGAATACTACAATTTGAGCAATAAAACTCAGAGGACTGAGTGAGATGGGGCCATTTCTCTACAAATGTAATAGAAACCCTTCTGATCCACAGCTGGGAAACAAACCTAGCAGGAGCTCTCATAGGGAGAGAGAGAGGGAGAGATAAAGAGAGAGTGAAGCTGTTTGCCTGCCTTGTTCCACTTTTTGGTTGAGACCGTGAATAATTCTAGTTTCATACTGAAATGGTTTTTAACTCGACCCTGATTTACCTCAGCACTGGAGAAATACCTTCAATCCAGAGATTTTTGCCTCCGCAGTGAAACTGTTTAACACAGAAGCTTCTTGTAAATTAAAAAAACAATTAGATGAATAAATTCTGCCAAAAGTGACACAAGCCAAACTGTTTCTCGTGGCGAACATGGATTCTTACCACTTTTGAATCCCAAAGGATGAGTTTGATTTGATGATTCTTTACGCTCTGTGACCATCATTCTGAAGAGCAGGTTGTTGGAGCCCAAGGCGTAGATGGAGTATGTCACCACAGGCAGCGTCAGCACCTTGTCACAGTGGCTGTGTCTGGGCTATGACAGCTGGCTAATCTCAAACCTGACTGCAGTCGTTCAGTGCAGGGAGAGATGGCAGGGATGAATATTTTACATATAAAATTCCACAGCAAGTATTTCCATATTTACTGTGTTTCCTCCCATATGGCCCCCTGTCAATAAATGTCCTTTTTCATCAGCTTTTGTCATGTGAATGTCATTTCTCAATGATGTTGGCAGGGACATTTTTTTTAAGAATGGCTGCGTTATCAATAGTGCTTTTGTGCCATTATATAAAAGCATCCTATGCTATTAGCGGAGTCATTATCATAACGGATGTCACGGAAGCATACAGTAGGTGTGTTCATTGTTGATTAGTAGACAGTGTGTGTTGAGCTGTGGTCTTTTAGGAGCCTAGCTGACAAATTTGTTTTGCCACATTTTGAAAACACCTTAACCAGATGTGACACATTTCCAGTGTCATTTTTCTGTCCTCACTGAAAGTGAAAAAGCATGATGCAACAATCGCAGCTAATCAGAGCAATTTCATGTTTAATTTTGGTGAAGGAATTTGATTCATTGTAGTGAAATGAATCTTTGAATCTGTTCACTATTGAATCTATATGTCTGTCCGTCTGCCTGCCTGTCTGTCGTTATATCGTTAAATTGTGCGGAGCAGATTTTAATTTTTTTTAAAGAGGACCTATTATTAGTATAATACAAAGTCTATTTTGTTTTTGGGGTCTTCTAGAATAGGTTTTTTTTTTCATGCTTGAAATGTTAAAAAAAACACCTTGTTTTTTACATTTTTGCAGCACCTCCCTTCCCAGTCTGTCAGTAATGGCCCCGATATACTTTAAAGGGCACCTATTATGCCCCTTTTCACAAGATGTAAAATAAGTATTTGATGTCCACAGAGTGTGTATGTGAAGTTTTAGTTCGAAATACCTAACTGATCATTTTTTACACCATGTTTAAATTGTCACTTTTTGGGGCTGAGAAAAACGCGCCATTTTAGTGTGTATCCCTTTAAATGCAAATGAGCAGCTGCTCTCTGCACAGAGGGCGGAGCCTCACAAGCTTGTTCTTCAGTGTCAGAACAATCTCATCTCATGGAATGAAAATATCAAAACAGAAACTCTCAGCAGCTGTGTTCATTTCGACCCTGAGTCGGACAATAATGACCACAGAGCCAGAGAATATATGGTGCATGAAGATAGAACAGGTATAGTTTAGTTTAATTACGGTTATAACTTATTTTTCATCCTGCTTTTATCCACTATTAGTACAAGCCTGTTGTAGCGGACCGCCTCCTAATGATGGCCAAACATTTACTGATGATTTTTATGAAGTTTATTGTACATCACACAAAAGATGAAGTTTCACTCCAGAAAATCACAGTAAGAGCTGAATAAACACAGTGTAAGAAGTGCGCATTAAAGTCTTATCCATAAACTCCTCTTTCCCTTTCATTATCATCAACATACAGCGAATTACACAAAAACACTCGTACAACTAACAGTAAACAAATATATACATACTTTATGCCTTTTCAGTGGGTGCTTAATAAACTGGTGAACTTTATATCCGTAAAACAACTCTGACGAACTGTAATAAAGTGCATGCTCATTTCTGCCGTGATTAGTAACGTTAGGCCTATCGATCCGGAGACTGTAAGCTGGATCACGAACAGTTGGTACAGATCCATCCTCGAGTAACAACGGAAGTAAATAACGACTGCTATGTTCATTCTTACATCCAACAACAAAACACCTAAATCGCTAAGGAGACATTCTTGTCTACAGCTGCTCTGGTGTCGAAACAATGGTGGACTGTGTACAGTTCACTCAGGGCGGGTCTATGCTCAAACTGCAGTGTCCGTCAACAGTTGTGGGCGGGGCCTGTGCAAAAGTACGTCACATTGCCTAGAATCTGAGAACGGGTTGTTCTGAAACAGTGCTTATGATTTATGGGGATTTCAAAAAAAGCACTGGGTGAATTTTTATCGGTATAGGGTGGTTGTGTACACACACTGCCAACACACATTTATGTTCAAACACCATGTAAAAGTGAATTTTGCGTAATAGGTGATGTGATGTCATTTCGAACTAAACCATGCCAAAACAAACTTCGTTTGGAGTTCATTTTGGTAGTTCGAAAACAGCTTGCCAAAGCGAACTTTCCGGAAAAGTTCGCTGCGGCTGGTAAACACCTTTGTACTTATATTGTTCCGTGGCAATTACGTAATAAGTAGATATGCGTGGAGGCTCCGCCTTCTTTCACGTCGAAAACTTTTCTGGTTCATTTCTCCTGTTCAGTTGGTTGAGGTGAGACGTCCGCGAGTGAAAGCATAAACACACTAGAGAGCTGCTTCATAAAATGAAGTTGTACTTCTGATGAAACTAGACACCGAGACTGTTTTTCATATTTAATACGATAAAGCTGCTTGATTTTAAGCTATTGTATAAAGTGCTATATAAATAAACGTGACGTAACTTGAGTGCTGAATTGTAGAGCTTGTGCAAACATATCCACGTTGCTATAAGATGCTTTTCTTATGCTTTATTAAAAATAAATCCTTGCTATTTTCTCAATTTTTCTCAATTTTGTCATGTGTTTATTTTTTTATTGAGAGTTATTTTGTTATTTGTTAACCGTCGCTCTCAGCAGTGTGGGTGGCGTCAGATGTTCGATAAGAGTTTATCACTGCTCATGTATTTCAATTTTCATTTTATTTCTAAACGAAGAATGAAAAAGAACTTCGTTGTGAGAATATCGGGGCCTTAACACTCTGTTTAGTTCCTGTCTCTATGAAGCTCCTGTCTCCGAAAAGCACAATGTTCTGTGATTGGTCATCCGCTTCCAGCATGTTTTGGAAATGTTGTGGCCCTTTCCATAACCGTGCTAGATCCGAGGCGGGAAAAAACTGTCTCTTGGACATGGCAACAGCACAGTACTTACGCAACTCAACCAGGCCTTGGCCCCTTAATTTTGCATTTGCCTTGGGAGGGAATTATTTAAATGAGCTATATGGAAGAAAACTTTGACTACAATCAAAGTGTTTCAAGGAGTTCAGAAACAGTGCTTATTGATATAGAGAATAACTCCCTTTGGAGTTACTTTGTGCTTTGTAACATTGCAGACATTCTTCATTCTTCAAACAGCAACATTATACACTAAAGAAAGTTTTAAAAAAGCATAATAGGTCCTCTTTAATAAGAAGCTGAGTGTACTGGGTTTTAATTGGTAGCTGATATCATTAATCAAATTAGCATATGAAATACTTAAATGTGAGAAACTCTGAATGACGAGCAGTCAAATTCTACAGAAACCTGTGGAGCTTTTTGCGAAATCCTGCCGGCACAGATTTTGCGTGGGCCTGCCCATGACTCATCAGACTCACAGTTCAATACTGAATAAACATTGAATAGTACACGTCACCTACATAGAGGACATCCGGATGATTTCCGTATGCTTGCAAACTCTTGACATAATCACGGTGACTGACATTAATAAGGAAAAGCTCAACCTCGTGAGTAATACATAGCAGCTTCAGGAAGAATGATGAACAGGAAGTGTAGATCACCTGTTATGCACCTCCACACGTGTGTGTGTGTGTTTGTATTAGCATGTGTACACACCTGGCTGGAAGGAATGACTAATCCAGAAAGCAAGAATCCAACAAGATCATGATGTCAGTGTCATCTGCTTATGTGCAGGCTCTTGCTTTCTCACTCTTTGACACCCACAATAACACTTCAGTTCTTTC
This sequence comes from Abramis brama, assembly GCF_963993115.1. Taxonomy (NCBI): domain Eukaryota; kingdom Metazoa; phylum Chordata; class Actinopteri; order Cypriniformes; family Leuciscidae; genus Abramis; species Abramis brama. The sequence goes on along the minus strand of NC_139978.1, from coordinate 29,613,017 downwards.
TCTTCTACATTTGGCTATTTGTCTCCTCACCCTGGCTATTCTCCCTCATATGTTCTTACTCAGTTTTTTTATTCCCGGTGCATCTGTCGCTGACGTAAAACTCATCTGTCTTTTCTTACATTGTTCACTATAAATTCCTCTTTTTTCATTCTGGTTATTGTTGTTGTTTCTTTTCCTTAATTCCCTCTTTCTCAGATTTACTTCGTTTTTTTAAAATTAATATATTGATGAAAAAATAATATAGCTATTTTATCTTATATACATTAACAAATTTTCTTTTTTTAAATGTCGCGTATTTCATGATGCCATCTATGGAGGATTAAAGTCACACAACTGTGTTCATTTTAAGTCAGACATGAATGAAATTTGGGATGCGGTTCAGTGAGTCGGATGTTAATTCAGTAAGCAATCTGGTGGATTCAGTGATTCGATTGAAAGATTCAAAATAAATCTCTGCAGTTGTGGAGTCTTTTGACTCATTAAAGTGGACTCGTTCATTAAAAGAGATGGCTCATAAGTGTCAATTGAATTGAATCAAATAGACTCAGAATCAGACTTGCACTGTATTTGCTATTTGTTTTTATAAGCATCTAGCAAGACAAGATGAGATTTCTTTTTTTATTGAATTATTAATTAAACTCACAACTCAGATTTATTTAGTCTTGTTGCTGTAAAATCAGTAGCTCTGCCATTGAATAGCGATGCAGGAACTGCTTCAAAATTAATGGTGCGACTAATTTTATACAGCAGTCTATCTTGCAGATTTGCTCAGTTCATATTCAGAAGTCATTTGAATCTAAATTAATTTTGTCACTGATACAAGCGTTCATTTTTCCTGATATCTGATCTTTTATCAGCACCAATTAAATGGTCAAAAATGATGTTTTGGTCAACCTCTAGTCAATACCACCTTCTTCTCAGCTCAGTCTCTTCTCTTGAGATATTTTCTTTCTCTCTGGCTGTGCATGCAACATGCTTAACACATTCTGCCTTGAAGGTTGAGCTGAAGAGTTCTGAGTGCCATATCTCTCTCTCTTTCCAGGCTGTGTGTGTGTGATATGGATCGTTTAGGACGGAATGAGTTCATAGGTGAAGTCAGGGTGGCGCTCAAGAAACTGAAGGAGGGAGAGAGCAAGAAATACTACATGGGCCTTGAGAGAATTGCACAGGTGTGTGTGTGTGTGTGTGTGTGAGAGAGAGTCATTGTGGCCGTTGTGAGGTTACGTCCGTTGGAATTTGTACAATGCATAATTTAGTGTTTGGGTATTTACTCTATTATTAATAACCTTTCTATGGTCTTGCAGGCCCGGGAGGGTAACAGCCAGGCAGTGGATCCTGGTTCTCTTGTTGCAGAAGAGGAGGTAAAGATCCAATAATTTCCATCCCATACTTGAGACCACCAGAATATAGAACACTCACAATCAGGGTACAATGAGAATAAAGGCCCCAGTATAAAAGGGCCTGTTTTTTTTTTTATTATCTCAAATTTACTAATTAACCAAAGCACTATCCTGAACACTTGTTTGTCTCTCTGTACTGATAAACTGTCCTGCTATCATATTCAGTGGCAAATAGCTGATTGTGAGGCAATAACTTTTAAAATAAGTTTTAATATATTTCATATACAGTATATGTATGTCGCTAATGAGAATTTCTTTAATTATATTTTAAGATAAAAATATTATAATTTTTGCCTGTACTAATATTGTGTACAGGGTTCACCTACTAAATAATAAAAAAATAAAAGATAATTTGTACATCCATTGACAGTTTAATTAAGTATATACTTGCACTACTGTTTAAAAGTTTGGAGTCAGTAAGTTTTTTTTAAAATGTTTTTAAAAGTAGACCCCTTATGCTCACCTGCATTCAATGCAAGGATGCAATTATTTGAATATTACAATAAAAAAAATACTGTTCTCAATTTAATGTATGTAAAATGAATCGTATTCCTGTGATGCAAAGCTGAATTTTCAGCATCATTACTCCGATCTTCAGTGTTACAATAACAATAATTACAATAACAATAATCAGTTAACAATAATTTCACTATAATGTGCTGATTTGATGCTGAAAAAACATTTATTTTTATTATCAATGTTGAAAACAGTTCTGCTGCCTAATATTTTTCTGGAAACTGATTAAAAAAATTTGCAGGATTCTTTGATGAATAGAAAGTTCAAAAGAACAGCATTTATTTCAAATAGAAATAACATTTCATTATAAATGTCTTACTGTTGCTTTTGAGATAAAATAAAAAATAAATCTAAATAAAGAAATCTGACTGACCCCAAACTTTTGAATGTTAGTGTTTTTTGAGACAACATTCTTATAATTTTTGCCTGCCGTTTTCATCTCTTACTGAAGGGGTTTAAGTATATACTTTAATGTTACTCAAAAATATCTTACCATATCTGAAGTTTTTAAAACTTTTCAACACCATATCAATATAGCCTTTACTCCACACTAAAATGTCCTTTTTATTAACTTTTTTTATCATTTCTTTTTACACACATTTTGTTACTCCATCTGTATACAATACAAATATATATATATATATATATTTTTTTTTTCTGTCATCATTAGTTTAGAACCATAAAAACAGCACCATTGTGGGTTTTAGCCCCATTGTACCCTACTGACATATATTGTTTTTTAGAATTTATTATTGATGGTCTGAATATTGATCAGTGAAAGCAAGCCGATTACAGACTGTCTATCTCTTTCTCTGTTTCTCTAGCGTGGCCGTATCCTGGTCTCTCTGCTGTACTGCACAGAGAAGAATTCTCTGGTTGTGGGAATCATTCGCTGTGCCCACCTGGCCGCCATGGATTCGAATGGCTACTCAGACCCCTTTGTCAAAATGTGAGTCTTTGTTTTAGTTTTTTTTTTTGCCACGTTTTTTCAGAATGGACAGTGGCAAAGTGACAGGAATTGATAAAAGAGGCGGATGGGGTTACACTTCCCTCTAGGCCAAAAATAAAGTGGAAGCTTTTAGTACAAATGCCTATTTTGGCATTGTGAAAGTTGCATAAAAAACCAGCCAATCAGATTAAACCAGATAAAAAAGGGCTTTCCAGCTTTGGGCGCAATATGCATCAGATCATCAAACGGACTGTCTTTTTGTGTTGTTTTGTTTAGTTTTTTCAGAAGTTTGAGATGAGACCCGTGGTCTTTATGTGATGATCTGAGCCAATGTTGTTCAAATAGAGTTAAAGCAAATTAGCACAATCCCCAAGGCTCCTGTAGTGAGTCAACGGTGGGCATGATTATCATTTTCACAGCTTTTATTTAATTTGCACATTTATTACAATCAAAAAAACATGTTTTAACAAGCACAATCATTGCATAGCACAGCATCAGACGAACGCAAGTATGTGTAACTGCATTATTACTCAATTCATTGGCATCGCCCTCCTAGTTAGCATCATGGATTTCATTTCAGGGTGATTTATTTCTCTCTGTACCTCAGGTTGATCATAATTTATCCCCCTGTGGGTTCTTGCAAAGAATAATTCAAAGTCCACCCACACAATAAGATTCTATTTGGAGGCTGAGAGAATTAATGGGGCATAGAGAAGGAAACAGAGTCAAGAGGCAAGCGGAAAGTCTCCCAAAAAAACTGGATCTTTGCTTCTTCTTTTTTAATCGTCCTCTCTCAGCTTTAGCTTTCCACCCTTCCCTTTCCCATCACAGCAATGCTTTTTTATCATTTGCCATACTTCTTCTTCTCGACTCTATCCATTCCTTGCTCTCAATCTCCTCTCAAGCCTGATAAAGCATGCATAAATCTTGAACAACTCTTTTCCTGTCGATGGGGTTCTGTTCATTCTTATCAAGGATGTATTTTGATGCGTAGTGTGATGGAGAGGAGTTTTTTTCCGCTGTCTGCTCTGAGGAGATAGGATTTCCTTGTTTATCATGCCAGTTACAGGCACTGATGGGCTCACTAGAGCATTGGAAATCTATTGTTGGAGAGTGGACTGCTTTTATACAGCAGGATAGACTGCTGGGAGTGTGCGTGTGCATTTGTGTGTGACAGGTGCTTTAGCGCTTGTTTAGGACTAGACTTGTCAATATAGTTTAGGTTAAGGTAGAGATTTTGACTCTTTCTCTCATGACATGTATGACAGTATGGCAGAGGCTTGTTTGGATGCTGGGTTGTTTGTGCATTGTGACCGCTGGACCAGATGTTATTTGTCTTTTTGTCCGCTGAGGTTGATTCCAGTTATGGCTGGATTTAGCTTGAATTTATTGAAGCAGCACTGTCGTTTTATTAGACTGGATTTTCTGCATCAGTCACTCTTGTCTTTTTAATAGTTAATTGCTTTAATTGTAATTATTAAATGGATTCTGGAAAACTAACATAACATGGCATAATTGGAATACATCAATAATGTGAAAAACAAGTGTTTTCAGTATCACTAATTAGCTCATTTATATAATGTATATGTATATAATTATGAAACGGGTCAGTAAGGCTTAACAATAAAGATTTGTTTTTTGTTTTTTCGATATTTCTAGTTTAGATACATTTTATGTATTTTTATGTTTACGTGATTTATATTTATATTTTTATTAACCATTTTCCTTTTGAAAAACAATTATAAAAACAATACAAAAAATGTATATATAAATGATATCTGGAAATTATTGTATATGACAGCTATAAATTCACTTTTTTTTATTATATTTTTTAATTAGTTTTTTATATTTATAATTTTATTAAACATTTTCCTTATGAAAAACAATTACAATTACAAAAAAATATTATTACTAATTGGTTTGTAATTTTTAAAGTCCTGCTGTAGTCAATGCGACGTCAGAAACATCAGCGATTTCAAACCGCGCTTTTGAGACGGTCTTTGGATCACTGTAGTTTTAAGGAGAAAATACTCAGCAATGGTGTTGACTGATGCATTTGTACATGGCTTGTCTTAAACAGACAGTATGGAATTTTTCGCCACTAGGGGTCGTTAACCTCTTTACAATAACAAAGGCGTAGATTGATGACACAACATTTGCTAAGAATTATGGATCTTGTCGTCAACGTCAAGCTGACCGATCTAATCATGTTTATGGATGACTGAATACATTGATGTTTTTATCATGACTGTGATATGAAGCAGTTCGGGATTGCTAAGAGACAGCTATCAGCTCCACACGCGACGCAAGTCCCGCGGATATAAAAGGAATATGGACATTTCATTCTACCGAACTACACGCAAGTGCAGAATTACAACTCACAGGTCATTTTATTAGACAAATTAAACTTGTGAGGTAACGCAGTGCTGTTTCACTTGGTCTAACATTACACTATCACACTAAACTGCATTTGAATGTGTTGAAATGTATGTGTTAGTTTGTCTGTATGAGACTAGCAGTAAGCTAGATCAACATTAGAATAACATACAGATCATATTCTGACATTTTATCATTGTTGAACTATATAACATTGATTAGTTTTATGTAAATGTGCTCACCTGTTTAATAAAGTACATGTAGGAGCGGTCGAATTCTCGGACGTGGAGCTCTCGTTTATATACTGTCTATGGGAGCTCTAGGCATCTCGAAAACACTGCGCTGATATTGATTCTCGTTTTAGTTCTCCTTTTTTTATCCAAAGTCTGCTTGCCATGGTCCATAATGTTTGAACGAAACAACAACAGCGTGCAAATAGACATTGCGAACTACACATTTGTCCACATCTGTCGCTTTGGTTACTATCAGAAGGCTCTGGTTCATAGCTCTGGTTGCTATGGCAGTAAGAGCGGAAACCAGGGAGAACGCGGATATGACGCCATTGACGGCGACAAAACAGAAATAAAGAAACGGAACATGTCTTCGAATTAAATTACAAATTTCTCCTGGTTTGAAAGTTGTTGGAAACAGTCGGGATAATGTAAGTACACAACTAAAAAAAATATATAACATAGATATAGTGATTTTTGCTATTTTTAAAGCAAAAAAGTTACATATTGTGCCTTTAAAGCATATTAAAAACACAGCATAGACATATACACAACATTAAAATCTTGATTTTCACCACAGGGGGACTTTAACACATTTTAACAGATGCTTTTCAGTCAAGTCTTTCTTTCAGTGTCATCTCAACTTCATCAGGGTCAGTCAGCTAACTCTCTCAGACTGGCCCCAGGTCAGCAGACAATTGTTATTGTTGAGTCCTGGACTGGCTTATTCTTTAATAGAGGGAACATGGAACTGGACACAAGTAGGGATTAAGTGTAGAGGGGAACTGGGGGCCAATCAATACTGTAGTCATTCCGTAGGAGGAAAGAGAAATGAAGCCTTCACTATTGACGTTCACATGTTTTGTTTTTCTCTGTTGAGATGTTTTTCTCAGACAACAGAGTGTCTGGTTTTAACAGAAGAAGCTTAGGCAGGGAAGCTTACTCAAACCTCTCTCTCTCTGCTCTCTGTATGTGAATGTAATCACCATATCCAGGTTGCTAGAAGGAAGACCATTTAATCAATGTGTAGCGAAGGCAAGGCTACAGACATTTTCTGAGAAATTCAGGAAAGACATTTCTATATCTGAGATGTATTTGAAACATTTCAAATGTAATTAACCAAGCGACTAATTTGTAGATGTAGCCTTTCTGTTCAATACAATTATTTTTTAAAGCAATCATTGATTAGTTAAAGGGTTAGTTCACCCAAAAATGAAAATTCTGTCATTAATTACTCACCCTCATGTCGCTCCAAACATGTAAGACATTCGTTCATCTTGGAACACAAATGAAGATCTTTTTGATGAAATCTGAGAGATTTCTGTCCCTCCATTGACAGCTACACAACTACCACTATGACGCCCTAAAACGTTCATAAAGAGATCGTAAAACTAATCCATACAAGTTGAGTGGTTTAGTCCAAAATTTCTGAAGAGACTTGATAACTTTATATGATGAACAGATTCAATTTAGGCTTTTATTCACATATAAACATTGATCAGCGAACATAAACAGAAGTTCAACCGAACCTGCTTGGTGCGCGAGAACAAACTTCATTGATTCTTGCTGAAGCTCAAACGTGCTGCGTAGCACGAGAATGAACATCATTGGTTCTCTTATTCAAGCAAACATGCTTGAGCTTCTGTTTTCCACAACTGATATGTGAGTTGATGAATGTTTATATGTGAATAAAAGTCTATATTAAATCTATTCATCATATAAAGCGATCGAGTCTCTAAAGAAAATTTGGACAAAACCGCCCAATTCATTTGGATTAGTTTTACGATCTCTTTATGAAGCATCAAAGTATCAGTTGTGTAGCTGTCAATGGAGGGACAGAAATCTCTCAGATTTCATCAAAAAGATCTTCATTTGTGTTCTGAAGATGAACGAAAGTCTTACAGGTTTGGAACGACATGAGGGTGAGTAATTAATGACAGATTTTTTGGGAGTACTATCCCTTTAATTATCTTCAGCAGAAGATTATGTACTTATTGTGCAGAGGAAAACACTTTTGCACAAATTGCACAAATACCCTTTTTGGGAGATTATCTGATAATGATTATACTTTTAAATAGGTTTATTTTCTTAGGCTGCAAAGATTTGTTTAAAGATTATGAATTTTTTACTTTGAATAACATGCACCAGTAAATAGAACAGGAATGTTTATTAAAAAGGTAAATAGGGTCAATTCTTATCTAATGTTGCAGAAGCCTCTGTCACTTGGCTGCTTTAATAGTGAACAAACACACCAACGGTAAACGGTAATCCAGCTGAGGCTAGCATTCATGAATGTCTGCCTTTCGGCAAATCAGTTAGGGTGAACATCACATAACATAATTAATATTCATGACTCAAGTACGCCTGGCACAGTTGCGCTGAGCTGCTGACAGAATGTAAACTTCCTGAGGAGCAAAGACATGAACAACAGCAGAGAAGAAAAGGATCTTTTTGCCTTTTTGCATATTGTTTTTTTTTTATGTTCACATCATATCTGCCGCTACAATGCGGTTTCTGGAAAGTTTAGTTTTATTCTTTCAAGTACTTTTTCACATGAGTGTATTCGTAGTAACTAGGCATTTAAAACTGATGATGTTTCTAATGTGTATTTAGATAGGTTGATGAGATTTAGATATGCCCCCACTTTTCAGATTGTGTGCGTGCGTGTATGTGTGTGTATGCAATTATTATGAATGAGGCCCTGTAGAGTTCAGCTCTATTTTCATCTGGCCCTCGGCATCACCACATAATTAGAACAGACAAGGGAATGCAGATATTATTGCACATGCTCTAATTAATGTCATTACACGGGACACAATTTCAATAGTTCCGCTTTCATTTGAACTTGTGACGGCGAGACATTTAAGCTCGCATTCGAATGTTTATTCAGACGCCTGTAGTCGTGCACAGAGTTGAATGTGCCTTTTTCACTAATTGCAGAAACGATTAAGTCAAAATGTAATTAGTGACTAATTCACAGATACATGGATGCAGGTGCACATTTAAGCTGAAGTGTGTAATTTTCTGAATGTTTAAATACTTTCCTATCTCAGTTTAATATGCAGAGTCAACAATAGCATGTTGATTTGTAGGAAAAATGTCAACATTGTTCTGCTTTCAGAACATTTCTCTGTTTGTTTCATCAATCTAAGCATCCCAACACAGCAACATTGGCTCAAGCAATGGCACGGGTTAGGGGCAGGACTATCAGTTTGATTAATGCATCCAACATGGTTGTTTAATAAATGAAGTACATATTCCAGCCATTAATGAGAATTGCACTACCATTCAAAATTTTAGGGTCAGTAAGATTTATTTTTTTATTTTTATTTTTTTAAGAAATTCAAAAATTTCAGTAAAGACTTGGGTTGTTACAAAAAAAATAAAAAAATTCTAATAAATACAAAGTTCTGTCATGAAACTCTACATGGCGCAGGCTAACAGGTTCTTAAATGGATAGTTCACACAAAAATGAAAATTTCCCCATGATTTACTGACCCCCAAGCCATTCTAGGTGTATACGACTTTATTTCATACAAATACAATCTGAGATATCCATTATATCTCTATATTATACATCCATTATAAACATACTCCACATGGCTAAAGGCATTCTGAAGCGAAGCAATGCGTTTGTGTAAGAAAAATATCCATATTTAACATGTTATAAACTAAAATAACTAGCTTCTGACAGACGGCCGTACGCATCGATTTACAGCGAAAGAGTAACCCCTGACCTAACGCATGCAGAGGTGGAAAGTAACTAATTACAAATACTTTCGTAACAGTACTTGAGTAGATGTTTAACAATTTTCTACTTTCTTGAGTATAATTAAATTGTGGTACTTTACTCTTACTTGAGTAGAATAAAAATAAAGTATTTAACTTCGCTACATTTATTTTTCACCAAAAGTACAAAGTACTTTGACAAATGTGCTGACGGAGCAACAGGGCAAGCTGACATTTGACAGGCTTTTTTTAAACTACTGCGCTGGAGTCCTTCGATGCAAAACCAATCAAAACTCAGGGGCTCAAGGATGCAGTTAAGTTATTGCATGGATGGAGCAAGAACAATGTAAGTGTATAAAATGCATGCACACAGTTGAGTTTAATGCTTTAGCTTGACCTCTTTAACTATGCAGTTAAACTAAATGTACAAAGCAAACTCTGTTCGGAGCTGAAATAACGTCAACATTAGCAACAACAGTGAAATAAGATCGCATGATTTAGGCCTATCTGTCAATCAGATGCACCTAGAAGTGTAGCTCGTTGCCATAGCAACAGTGGGCTTCTGGAACATTTTCGGTAGAAAAACGGGGGGAAAAACTAGCGTTTTGTTTAACATGTTAACCCGTACCCTGCTTTATTGTTTTACTGGCACTTTTTTATTCATACTATTTTAATCCATCATTTCTTCCAGAGACCTCTCACTTACCATTCTTTGCGTTTGCCCTTCTTAAAAAAAAAAACATTCAAATGACCTTACGAGGACTTACTTTTCAAAATTAGCAATAAAACAATCGCTCTTGGCAACAGGGAGAGCTAGTATGTTTGCTATAGTTCTCAATTTATGAGATTAATATCATGTTTTGCTCCAAAATCACACATCAGTCATGTTTGAAATAACTTGCTTCTGTGGTCCCATGTTACTTCTTATAACAGAATGAGACAGAAAATATATAATTTTATTAAAATTCTATAATCTGATACAGGCTATGTTCATTAGCGTTGCATTATAGATATACGACATTCTTATGAAAATACCAGAGATGGCTTGAAGAACACTATAAATAGTGTGTTTATTGTTGTTACTTCATGTTTCATCAGTCAAAACGTCTCTATCTGTATGTTATTCAGCTGTTGGGATATCTGATGTGCATATAAGGGATTTCCTATAAGGGTGCCCTTTGGCCTCCTGTATGAATGAAGCAGAAATTACATGAGAGTGTTTAGCGCTCCATATTGCTAACATCGCCTCATTTTGGATAAAAATAGAAAAATATACTAAAATATACTATATTTACAAGTATATACTAAATATACTTGTAAATATACAAGTTACTAAGTTACTTTTGCAACTTAGTAACTTGAGTAGTTTTTCAGCAAACTACTTATTTACTCTTACTTGAGTCATATTATTTTCCTGTACTTCTGGGTTACTCTTAGGGTAAGTCGACTTGCGTAGGCCATCTGCTGGAAGCTAGTTATTTGAGTTTTTAAAGTTTGAAATATGGTTATTTTTCTTACAAAAACCCATCGCTTTGCTTCAGAAGGCCGTTATTAACCCCCTGGAGTCGTATGGATTAGTTTTATGATGGATGGATGCACTTTTTTGGACTTCAAAATCAGGACCGCTATTCACTACCATTATACTGTAAAGCTTGGAAGAGCAAAGAAGATATTTCATTATATTATATCATTATATCATTTTTGGGTGAACTATCCCTTTAACTCAATCTGCTTGCAATCACACCTGAATGGTTCCTGCTGTATCAGTAGCCAATGAGCTTGCTTGCTCAACCTTCAAATACTTGGTAAGCATTTACCTTAGCAATGCAGCACGCTTTCAGAAACCCTCCACCTGTATAGATCTGCTATGGGTAATTCACGGACGCCTAATTGTACAGCAGCAGCAAGTCCCGTACTTGCTCTACAGCAGCAGCATCGTAGCAGATCTATTCTGCCAAAACCAAATATATCAACAATTTCATACCCATTACCACACACTCCGAGAGTTGTCATGACGGAAATGCTGTTCTTTTATACTTTATATTCATCGAAGAATTATAACAACATTGTATTACAGTTTCCACAAAAATTATAATCAGCACAACCGTTTTCAATTGTGCTAATAAGAAATGTTTCTTGAGCAACAAATCAGCATATTAGAATGATTTCTGAAGGATCATGTGACACTGAAGACTGGAGTAACGATGCTGAAACTTCAGCTTTGCCGTCACAGGAGTAAATTACATTTTAAATTATATTTAATTAGAAAAAGTATTTTAAATTGTAATAAATATCACTGTTTTTACTGTATTTTTATCAAATAAATGCATCCTTTGTGAGCATAAGAGCCTTCTTTCAAAAACATTTAAAAAAATCTTACCCACTCTAAACTTTTGTACAGTAGTGAAAATTTTTGTTTTAAGTAATTATCCATGTGTGTAGTATGGATTCAATATGGACATACTATGTCCTACAGTACATACTACATGTTGGCATTGTCATGTGACCATCAATTGTAATGTGACCACCATCTGCATCACTGTTCCCCACCATTTATAAATATTACAACTCTCCAATTGCCTCATCAGAGAGTAAACTATCCTCTGGATATACACTTCTGAATCTGGGCGTTAGTGGTAGGTCATTCAGAAAACATTCAGCAAGTATTTTATGAATAATGTGTAGTTGGATATAATTTCATGATTTTTGAAAAAATGTATAGTATGGTAGTAGGCAAACTTGTACACAATTCCATTCGGTGGACACATAAATTACCTTTACATTTGGCACAAGTTGCATTGGCCCATGGATTCAAACCCATGACCTTGGCTTTGCTACTGTTGCTACAGAACTGATAATTACACGCACTAATTTAATGCTGCTTGCACTAATTACAAATTACACACTTCAGCTTTAATATGTAAATATGAAGTAAAAAAAAAATGTTTTTCATGTTTCACCATGCCTGTTATGAACTGAACTTGCTTCAAGAATTAATGTGGGTCCGTAAGACTAGGACTGAACAGACAGGGGGTTCACATATTGAAAATGTCATTCTTATTGCTCTGAATTTGCCCTCACTTCGCAATGACTTCAAATACTCAAGACTGTCTCGTTGTAGGCGTAAACATTCTGTCCATGCTAAATTCCTTCTTTCATTCAGGATTGACGTTTGTCATTGTGGACAGGCTCTTCTAAGATGACAGTTATTCTTTTAATTATCAGATGACGACAGTTTTCTCCTTAGGGTTAGATCTGAAGTGAGCTCCATGGTGTCTAGAATGAAATTTCCTGCAGCTCTTCTTTAGAAGGACAGTGCCTCATGTTTAATGTAATAACATCTAACATTAGCATGTTTACCATCAGTTAGTTTTGCCTTTTAAATCAAGTTTATCCACTCTATAACTTTATAACAATCTTTCACACTATGATAAATCAATGATATCTTTATCACAACTTTCCACGTAGGAACATGTCCCAGGCCCTGTGAGAAGTGGACCCTAATAAGGTCCTCTATTGTAGTCTACTCATTAGGCCTGGGGTTCAGGAACACATCCAAAAATGTAGTGAATTTAAATCTGAGTCTGTATAGATCAATTAATATCCAACACTTATTATGGGACATGTCAATAAAAAATTTATAGGATCACATTAAAAAGCCATTAGAGATGCAAAATCATCCTGTCAGTGACATAAAACTTGTCACACAGAAATAAAACATCATTAATATTCTGACTAAAAGTCATTAGGTGAAAGTTACCGATTCATTTCTGATTGATATCCAGACATGTACCAGCACATCAGTCAATTAATATCTAAAGATTGGCTAATTTTGAATCACCATTCAAGCATCTATTAATAGTTTCAATAGCGAGTCATTAGTCTAGTGGTTAACATCCAGTGGTAAATCATTTCTGGCACCAAACAAACTCGGTGTTAAATGATAATCCGTCAATATTGTCCAGTTGTCATATAATGGAAACCAACAGTGCGACTGCAAATGTGATATTGCTTTTAATTGTATTGCTTTTAACCGTTCAATAAGTTGATATTAAGATATTAGGACACAATAGTTACCAGAACCATTGCGCATCTCTAAGCAATGCACAGTTGTGTAGTGAGAGTCATTCAAGAATGATTTGTTCATTTTAAATGACTTGGGAATAACGAGTTGTCTCAGAGAAGAATTCGTTCATTTTGTCGTGACTGCGCATGCACAACACTTTCAATCCAAAAATGCATCTTCTTCGATCCAAAGACGCAGTAGGGACTTTGGATGTGAACAAATTATTTCTGTTTCTTATCATTTAATTTTTTTGCTGCATATATTCCTAATTTGGAATAAGATTGTGTATATGGACATGTTAGGTGGAATTTGTCTATTGAAAATCTAACATTTTAACTAAATTTGTTTCTGAATGAATTAGTGTTTTCTGTTAAATTAATGGATGATTCAGTTGATTGAATTAGTCAATCACTGAAAAAACATACTAGCATAGTACTTTTATCTTTCTATGGTAGAAATAGAAAGAATAGTTTGCAGGGACGTGGTTCCGAAATGACTCACTCATAAAGTTTGGTTATATTATATTAGAATGATTTATTATTATAATTACATTAGATATTTTCTGATATATATTATTCACAAAATTCAGTGCTGTTTGTCTAACACAATTAATGTTGCATTATTTAAAGATCCCCTGTGGTGAAAATCAAGTTTTTAATGTTGTTTATATGTCTATGTGGTGTTTTTAATATGCTTTAATACGAACCATGTGCAAATTCATAAGTCAACACCATTGCTGAGTATACTCTCAAAAACGCGGTCTAAAATCACCGGTGTTCCTTACGTCACAAACCTTGTAACCAATCACGTCAAATGGCTTTAGCATAACTCATTAACTGTGCTTTTGATGCAGGGAAGTCTCAAGAGAAGCCAGGTTTTCCCAGTATATTTTTCTGTTGATTTGAAAAATCGGTTACATTTAGCAAAATAGCTCGTGAATTATGTATATGATGTATATTATGATGTTATGATGAACTATATGCCTTTCTCCACTGATAATCTATGATGTTCAAAGCGTTTCTAAGGATGCTGATTTTTAGAAGGCAGACTGAGATGGTGAATAGGAACATGGTTTGTGTAACATTTGCAACACATCATTAGCTGTTTGATAACATAGTCAAGCCAAAGGCAAATCATATTAAGAACCCCTATGTCTCCGACGTTGTAAAGAGCGACACATTTGTGCAGCGTTTACTACAGTAACTTGAGTAAAAGTTGACCTCTGAGAAGCACAACAGCCAGCATTTATCCAGACGTACGGTGTAGTCAAATTTGCTTTCGTCATTTTATAGAGCTAATTGAATTGAATTGCAGTTGCCTGATGTATTTTATTCCTTTACTTAATCTGCCTCTGACAATGCAGATGTCATGTGCAAATACACACCGGAATTTTTCTCAGTGAATCTTGTTGTTCAACCTTTAAGTGTTGTTTAGATATATTCAACTGTACTATGTAACTGCTTTGGTTCGGAAGAAGATTTCACAACTCGTCATTTAGATGCCAATGTCTCTTGCATCATATCCCCAAGCGTTTTTTCACCTCACACATGTCTCTCTAACTCTCTTCTCTGTAGCATGTTGTGTAGGTTGATATCTCCATGAATAATAAATTATACGTCCTGATTGATAATCCACTGATGACTCCATGAGCCACAGACCTTATGGATGCATCATCTGTCCTCCGACACCCTCTCAATCCATTCATTCCATCCATCCTCAATTAGAGATTATCATCTCCCAGTCTGTAATAGATTGAATGAATAATCAAAAACAACACCCCACCGTCACTACCTCACTCTACAAGGTCTCTCTCTCTCTGCTCTCTCTCTCTCTCTCTCTTTAAAATTGTTCATGCTCTAAATTGAGCTCTTACACCCTTGCCTGTGTTTTTTTTTTTCTGTTTAGATTGTGTCGTGGATGTTTCGAGAGCTTTAGACAAACCAGGCTAATGATTTGCTTTGATGTTTTAGAAGTTATACAATTCTCACTGCAGAGCAATGATTCATTTCTGGTTATTTCTCTTTATCAGTATTTTGCAGCCTGACATGGGAAAAAAGTCAAAATACAAAACCTCAGTGAAGAAGAAGACTCTAAACCCAGAGTTTAACGAGGTCAGCTATTCCCATTAAAGGTGTAGTCACACAAAGCTGTATTAATTAATCATGAAAAAAGCTGATTCCTTTCCGTTTAAATTCTACTTCTGATGAACCATTTTTTTTTATTATTATTATTTTTTTTATTTTTTTTTGCAGCAGTTGAGCATTGCAACGAGTCACAGGCGAATGCAGTGGAAAATGAGAGGCATTTAAATTCAGTAGATTCTATAGGTCTTATGAGCAAGTTTAAATTAGTCTTGATTTTTCTTTTTAATCAAAATGAAGAATCGCAATTAAATTATATGGGGAAAATACTTAACGAATTAGGACATTGTCGTAGCCATGCAGCCCTTTAGTCACTTTCGACTTTCTGTTCTATTCAATTAAATTCATATTCATGTGAATGTGGGTTTCTTCATTGGCTGCATACCAAATTTAAGTTTGATGAACTTTGACATATGAATTTGTATAGTCATAGATTGATCTCTTGACTCAAAACATAACTTAATAAAACTTCAGCGTGGTTTGCAATTTTGTGGCAAAGTAGAGTAGTTGCTATATACTGTATGACCATTTGTAATTTATTATGTTTTGTTACTTATAGTTTTATGATTTATTAAAAAACAGAAGCCCTAGAATGTGATATCATGGGCCCTATCATACACCCGGTGCAATAGAGCGTCAGGCGTGATGCGAGTGTGTTTTGCTAGTTTCAGCCCGACGCAGTTATCATTTTTACGTCCTGCGCCACGTTGTTTAAATAGCAAATGCATTTGCGCCAATTTGTGCGCCCATGAGCATGCTGGTCTGAAAACGAGGTGTGTTCAGGCGCATTGATGGCGCGTTGCTATTTTGAGGCAACTGAAATAGACTGCGCCATTATGTTATTTAAAGAGCGCGTTAGTAATGTGCGCCTATAGGCGGGGTTCTCTGCTTATTAAACACACAGGGACGCACAGCAGCACACAAACATGCCAATAAAAATAAAAGGATTACAATGTAAAAGATTATTATTGTGTACATAAAGATATGGTGGAATCCGGCTTGTCCCGTAGATGGTCTGCTTGCGCACTTTTACCTCGCACACGAGCAGTTCCGTTTGCGCTCTGGAGACGCGTTCGGTCTTTCCACTATCAAATTCCGTCATGTATATAGTGAATCCGCCATGGCGCGAGCACAACTGCCATTTAAAAGGAATGGGAGATGAGACTCTGATTGGTTTATTGCATGTAAAGCCCAAAACACACCCATTACTAATTAAGAGAATATGGACAACCCTTTTAGACAATTTTTCCCGTCATTAAACTAGCAAAAGTGGGTTCGGACACGCCCTACGTGCACTTGTGCCGTGCGCTTTAGACCATGCGCTTAGATCGTTAAAATAGGGCCCCATATATTGTTGCTCATAACTTTGCATGCTCAAAGCTGAATGTGACCACACCTTCACTTAATGTTAATATAGATGTTGTGATGTTTCCCTCTGCCAAAACTGATTAATGTCCTCTTCAACCCAGGAGTTTTCCTATGAAGTCCCACATGATCAGCTCGCCAAGAAAACCCTGGAGATCTCAGTCTGGGACTATGACCTGGGCATGAGCAATGACTTCATAGGTGAGTTTTACAAGCAAAAATATGTTTGTTGACTTAAGTAGAACAGAAACAATTGTTTAAGTACATGAAGAAAAATGCTGAAAGGATGATGAAAAAACCTTACCATTCAAATAACACCTGTTTATATGAAAGAATATATGTTCACCTTAAAAGTTGTTGCGGGGCAATTAAAGATCACAACGGGCCTGACTGGGCCAATAGATTTTTTTTTAGCCCTGATATATTGAGGTAAATGTGACATTTATTATAATGAGTTAATGTGAAGATTGTTTAAAGTTCATTAAGTTGTTATTATTTTTAAAGGCTAATAAATGTTAAAATGTATTGCGTTCAATGATACTGTAATGCTGATATTGAGGGGGGGAAATCTATTTCATAGAGACATCAGTAGCAGTATTGGTATCGATGATGCCTTCTTTCATAAAAAGATGCCATTAAACAAATATTTGAAATGTAGGCTCTGTCTACATTAATTTGGAGATTAAGTGTGAAATTATAATAAAAAATATAGTAATAACTTTGTTTGGTGCAGAATTATGTACAGAAAAATATGCGATTAATTTTCATTTACGTTGTAAAAATCATTAGTTATTAATTTAGTAAATGCAAACCGAGCATCAAGTCAAATTATTGTCTCTGGTATGGTCAAAATGCCACAGATGCCTTGGACAGAGCTTAACTTATTTTGATGTGGATCTTTCCTTTAAGATGTGGCTGTTTTGATTCTTTGCTCTTGTAGAACTGAATGTTACAGCTTGTATGTCTCTCGTTTAAGTAGAATAAGAACAGATCTAAACCTGTATGACTTTTCCTTAAATGGAGCATCAAAGGAGTTTAGCAGGAATGTCCACTTTCCATCCAGGACTGTCAAGCTCCAAAAACAAAAAAAAAGGGATAATAAAAGTAATCCAATATGAACCATACGATAGCTTTCTGTGAGGAACAGACTGAATTAGAAGTTGTTAAACACTGAAAGTGTCACTTGACAGCTGTGGTCTCTTCACTTTTAATGAAAGTGCAGCTCAGACATTCTGATATAAACTACTGCTTTTGTGCTCCACAAAGACAGGTTTCGAAAGTCATGATGGGTGAGTAAATGATGACAGACCTTTTAATTTTTGGCTGGACTAACCCTTAATGAAAAGAAACAGAGGAAGAGTCAATAACAGAAAAGCTCTTGAGCTTTGTGTTGTGACGTGTTTATGATTGAATGACACGTGTGCTCTGAAACAATCGGGACGGTGGGAGTAATTGATGTCAGTGGGATTGATTTAGAGGGGATGGCTGAGGAACGGATGGGGGGGGGGGGGTTCAACAGAGAAGTGTGAAGAAATAAAGGGATGTGAATAAACGGATGGTTGTGAGAGACATCCAGGCATGAATGCACACGGAGGATGCAGGTCTCGGATTGACATGTGCAATGAAGCTTAGAATTTATTTAACATTTTCTTGGAACTTTTTTTTTACCTGCTCCTGTCTATTTCCTTTCTTTTTCTTTCATTCCCCATGGCGGGGATGTCATGCGTAGGGTTCATTTGTCATGACTTGCTCATGGCCATGAACATGCGGTATTGATGCGAGGTGTGTGTGTTTGTGTAGGAGTGATCGAAGCGGGGCAAAATCTCAGTACGTGAGGGGCCTGATGAAATGAAACGCAGCTTGTGTCCAGGTTCAGCGAGTTCAGATATTAGACTGGGAGACACGCTGAAGTGTCTAGAACAAAGGTACTCAACTTCAGAAGCCAAGAGAGCCACAGTCAAACTACAACAGATGCAAAGCGTGTGTGTGTGTGTATATATATGTATGTGTTTACTGGGCTTGATGCTTACTTTTTTCCCAAGGAGCACATGTGCTGAGTTGAAAATTTTAGGACTAGCAATAAAAAAGGTGTCAAACAATCAAATCAAATCAAATCAAATCAAGTGTATTTGTATAGCGCTTTTCACAATACAGATTGTATCAAAGCAGCTTCACAGTATTAAAATAAAATAATACAACAAAGTTTGTTTCTAGTGGAATTTATTGATTGATAGAATAAAATTAAATATCCCCAAAATATCCCCAACTGAGCAAGCCAAAGGCAACAGTGGCAAGGAACCGAAAAAACTCCATCAAGCGGCCTAATGGTGTCCTAAAACTCCATCAGGTGACCTAATGGAGAAAAAAAAAAACCTTGGGAGAACCCAGGCTCAGTCGGGGGCCAGTTCTCCTCTGGCATTTATGAACTAGAGGCCGGATTGTAGTTTGAAACTGTGAGATTAACAATATTATATGAATGCCTGGCTGAAAAGATGCGTCTTTAATCTAGTTTTAAACTGGGAGAGCGAGTCCGAGCAACGAACAGTATCAGGAAGGCTATTCCAGAGTTTTGGAGCCAAATGTGAAAATGCTCTCCCTCCTTTGGTTGATCTGGATATCCTAGGTATGACCAAAAGCCTTGAATTTATTGATCTTAAAGAGCTCGATGGATTATAGGGTGATAGAAGATCCGCTAAATAGACTGGAGCTAAGCCGTTTAGGGCTTTATAAGTCAGTAGCAATACCTTATAATTAATACGGAACTTTATAGGTAGCCAATGTAGTGATGATAAAATCGGTGTTATATGATAATATTTTCTTGATCTAGTAAGAACTCTAGCGGCTGCATATTGGACTAACTGTAGCTTGTTTATTGAGGATGCAGGACAACCGGCTAATAAAGCATTACAGTAATCTAGTCTCGAGGTCATGAATGCATGAACTAACTTTTCTGCATCAGAAACTGATAGCATATTACGTAGCTTAGCAATGTTTCTAAGGTGGAAAAAGGCTGTTTTTGTAACATACGAAATATGATTTTCAAAAGACAGGTTACAATCGAGTATAACACCCAGGTCTTTTACTGTAGAGGATAAAGTAACAGGACATCCTACGATGTCAAAGTTGTATTGTGAGAGGTTCTGTGGGCGGTTTTTTGAACCGATAAGTATTACCTCTGTCTTGTCTGGATTTAATAATAGAAAATTACGCGTCATCCAATCTTTTATATCTTTAACACACTCTGTCAATTTGGATAATTTAGCGTTTTCATCCGGCCGTGATGAAATATATATTTGAGTGTCATCAGCATAACAATGGAAACTAATTCCATGTTTCCTTATAATATTTCCAAGTGGCAGCATATATATTGAGAATAACAGAGGGCCCAACACAGATCCCTGCGGCACTCCATAGTTTACTGGAATTATGATCGATTTTTCTCCATTTAAATAGACAAAATGGTAGCGGTCTGATAAGTATGATCTAAACCAGCTTAATGCTTGTCCTTGAACACCAGTATAATTTTGTAGTCGATCTAAGAGTATTGTATGATCTATAGTATCGAACGCAGCACTTAGATCAAGTAAAACTAGTATTGAGATGCAGCCTTGGTCAGAAGCTAAGAGTAAATCATTTGTGATTTTAACGAGCGCAGTTTCAGTGCTATGATGCGGCCTGAATCCTGACTGAAACTTTTCATAGATATCATTTTCTTGCAAGAAAGAGCCCAGTTGAGTGGACACAACTTTTTCTAGTATTTTAGACATAAAAGGTAGATTTGAAATGGGTCTATAATTTGCTAGATTATGCGGGTCTAATTGTGGTTTCTTAATGAGAGGTTTTATAACTGCCAGTTTAAATGTTCTTGGAACATGACCTAAAGATAAAGACGAGTTAATAATATTGAGGAGAGGCTCTTCCACTACAGGTAACACTTCCTTCAGTAGTTTAGTTGGTATAGGATCTAATAAACATGTTGTTGTTTTAGATGAAGTGATAAGTTTATTTAACTCTTTTTGTTCTATAGTTGTAAAGCACTGTAATTGTTCTTGCGGGGGGAAAATTGAGGCTGAATTATAAGGTGCGATTGAGGATTGAACGTTTACAATTGTGGTTCTGATGTTTTCTATTTTCTCAGTGAAGAAGTTCATGAAATCATTACTACTAAACTGTAACGGGATATTTTGTTCGGGTGACGTCTGTTTATTTGTTAGTCTAGCCACGGTGTTAAATAAAAACCTAGGATTGTTTTGGTTGTTTTCTATTAGTTTGCGGAGGTGCTCAGCCCTGGCTGCTTTTAGGGCCTTTTTATAACGTGACATACTGTCTTTCCACACGATTCTAAAGACCTCTAAATTAGTTTGTTTCCATTTACGCTCTAAATTACGGGTTTCTCTCTTTAGAACATGCGTAGTATTATTGTACCATGGTGCTTTAATTTTCTCTGTGACCTTTTTTAATCTAACGGGTGCAACAACATCCAATGTTCTAGAGAGAATGGTGCTCATAGTGCTAGTTAGTTCTTCTAGTTCATCTGTTTGTTTGGGTTCAGGCAGCAGCTGAGACAGATCAGACAAGCAACTCGAGAAATTATCTATGGTGGATGGAAGGATTGTTCTGCCTGGTCGAAAACGCGGCGCCGCATGACATATTACAGCAGTACGTAATATGCAAGTTACCAAGTAATGGTCAGTGACATCATCACTTTGTGGAATGATATCTATATCGGTTGGATCGGTTCCAATGAAACAATGTGTTTTTACTTAATAAAGAGATACAAGGATATTCACAAGCAAAATTATTTCATTTATTAGAATATAAAAAGTACACTAGGTATCAAAATATTTCTGATTTAAACTATTTTAAATAATGTTCTTAGTCTTTCCTTCTTGTGACAGGGCAGTCCAAGACAAACCTATAAGAGTTTACGTTGAATTAAATGCCGGATACAAATTAAGTCACCAAAATACCAATAATAACCAGGGGGAAAAAACTTCTAGTATCATTGATACTATTATACTATACTATTAGATTTGTATTTTCTGTTTTTACTGTAATTTATTTATTTTTGTGTCCATTTGTTGTGGTTTTGCCATTATTATTATTATTATTATTATTATGATGTCCATAATTTTTTTTAATAATTTTTTTATTTATTCGTTTGAGTTATTTTTTTACTTTTGAGTTATAATAACTGAAAATGAAAAATGTTGCTAACTAGCTGAAATAAAAAAAAGTTATATTTATTTCAGTTGGTTTATTTTATTTGAAGTAACGAAAATATTTTTTATGGTTTTAATTTTAGGCAATGATAATAATAATGTTAATATATTTATAAAGTTAGTTAAAAGAACGATAGATAGATTTTTAGATAGATAGATTTGGTATCTTATTGTTCTCTCTCTCTCTATTTTTCTCTTTCTCAGGTGGAGTTGAATTGGGGATTAACGCAAAAGGAGACAGACTGAAACAGTGGTTTGAGTGTCTAAAATACAAAGGAAAGAAAGTGGAATACTGGCACACACTGACACAACAAGGAGCCGCTAGCAGTGATTAACACAGACGAGACAATTCCTTGATAAGTAATACAAAAACAATGAAGTAATAATGATAAATAAATGCAATAATGCTCTGTCTGATGATGATGACATTCAATATTAATGCGTGAGAAAAAGCATAATAATCTATTGTACAGCTAAGTATCACATTCTTTTGTGATGAGAAAGAAGCAAGTGTGATCACAAGCCTGGATTGTGACGCACAAAGAATCGACCCCTTTTTCTGGTCTATACGTCACTTATGTGAAATCGTACTGTGTTGTGACTATGCCACAGGGGCTCATGCCATATTATAGTGTTATTGTTTATTACATGTAAAACGTGTAATAGCATCCTGGTGTTTGTTACAGTTGGTGGTGCCGTAATTTTGCACACTGTCAAAGCACAACACAACACATCCAGCTGACTGTCTATGTGTATCTATGTATTTACCTTTTGTGATTTGTTACGTATGAACGTTTACAGTCTCTTCCAGCCCGCCAAAAACAAGATGCACAGGAGAAGCACAAGGGACCTTTAATGCAATGAAAGAAAATCTCTGGATTTAAACGATCACTCAAGAACTGCCGCAGAACTAAACGACAGTCACCTCAATGATCTGCACAACGCGAATGTGTGTGCCTGTTGGTGCGTGTGTGTGTGTGTGTGTGTGTGAATGACCCAAGTCTATGTTTTTGTCTTTGTATGTAACTCTGTTGAATGTTTGTACAGTCTCCTACAAAAAAAGATTCGCTGATGCACAGACTTTCTCGCTTTCTCTCCGGCGTCCTCTACTGGTTTAGAGGTCTAACTGCCAGGACAGTTCCAGTATGGAGGGTGAATCGCCTCTGGCAGGCCTCATGCACAACTGCACACCCCATTAGGGGTTAAATGAGCAATCAAACAAAGCCTTTGATGGACAAAATACCTGTCGAAGGACGTCTACAAAAGAGTCAGAACACAAAAAGCTTAGCAATTAAAGGATACACTTGCTTTGTAGTCCATCAGCTCTGTGAAACGATGCACTTTTCTTGCCATGCGTGGGAATCCCTGTGATTGCATTTATTAGCTATTAGATTCAAATCATTTACCACCTACCTGAATCTACTTTTTATCTGGTCTTGACATTTAATTGCACAACAACTTAATTCTGTCCTTCCATGGCTCTCTCCGCCATTCCTGACCTGGGGGTCTGCTTTTTTTAACAAGTGGGTTATCAAATGAATGGCCTAAACGGTGTATAATTATCAAATGTTATTATAAGCAGCTGCATGCCAAGTGAATGTCACATATGCTTTGATGGACCACCAATCTGCAGTGCTTATGTTTGTCCTAATATCTATCATCGAGCCCATCTAAGGGTATTTGTTTTTGCTCAGTGAACTGGGACAATCTAGGCTACCTTTGATGAAACAGCATGGCATTTAGATAATGGACTGGCACCACCTGCCAGCCAAGATGGAACTCCAGGGGGAGCGTTAATGAATGAGGGGTCAAACTGAAGGAGGATTATTCAAGTCTCACTCACTTGTCCTCCTTGACCGTCTGTGTGGAACATGTGATGTGACTGCCATCGTGTGTCCGTCTCTGTAACTGCGTCTCAGAAATAAATTGGTGCAACAGTGGCTGTTGGAAATGAGAGCGAGTTTTGTGCGTTTGAGTCCTAGAACCTTTCATTCATGCAGTGGATTTCTTGTCATGTAATGGAAAACGTTCCAAATAGAGTGAACAATATTAACCCATGAACGCATGATGTAAAGTACATCTTTAATGACAGAGATTCTGCATGCATTCTTATTCTATGCATAACATGATATTGTTACATTTGCATTTGTTTGTGATAAATGAATGAATGAATGTACAACAGAAAGTTTCAGTATTTTTTTTTGGTGGCAGAACACTACTGTGATGTCTTTCTCTCTCTCTTTTTTTATGGATCAATAATTCTTCCCATGAAAAGAGGAATGGCAGCCTCATCGTTCCACAGTATCAGAATGAAGGGCCGTAAAGCCGAGAATGTAGAGAAGGAGCGAGAAAAAGAAATGCTTGTGGCTGCGGCGGCCTCCACTCCCTTCTCCGTGAGCGAGAGAAAAGCGCTATGACGAACATCTGAAATGAATGCTTCAGATTCATCCGGAAACATTCCACACAAGTTAGGATTTTGGAAGAGATCTGACAAACCTGAGGAGAGGAGAGGTGAGGAGAATTCTGTCATGATTTACTCATCCTCATTTTTTTTTTCATGGAAAACAAAATGAGAACTTTTGTAGTAGGCTATACATGCTTC
The DNA here is from genome assembly GCF_963993115.1 of Abramis brama. Lineage (NCBI taxonomy): Eukaryota > Metazoa > Chordata > Actinopteri > Cypriniformes > Leuciscidae > Abramis > Abramis brama. The sequence continues at coordinate 29,588,421 of NC_139978.1, read as the reverse complement.
ATTTTTCCATACAATGACAGTTCATTGTTGTCAGGCTCCGAAAAGGACTAAAATGATCATAAACCTATGATAAAAGTGGTCCATTTGATTCCTGCACTATTCCAAGTTATCTGAAGCCAGATCATAGCTCTATGTGAGAAAGATTTTTTAATAACGACTTGTCAGGTCTCATTTCTGTCTTTTCCTCACACAAAGTTATCCTGTAGTGCATAATTTGATAATGAAAATATTTTCGTTGTATAGAAAATAAAACTGTATATTTGTAAAACTGTCTCCTACTGAGAGGTTTGGAATGACATGAAGATGAGTAAATGATGACAGAATTTTTACATTCTAGCATTTTGGAGTAAATAAAGCGACATTCTTACCCATATTCCTCAGTAAATCCTCCAGTGGTGTGGTCTCTGTCAGCTTAATTACAGGCAGCGTGACCTCAGCAGTTTGGATTGGCATTTTGTTCATCTCGGAAACCATTTCTTCAATAGTTTTGTAGTTTATATTGTTCTCCATCAATAAGAATTCCTTTTCTGAGGGTGTGGGCGGGACCAGTATGTACAGGCTGTTTTTGCCTGTAAGAGGGAACTTTCCTACCTGGAGAGATAGTTCTGCAGTGTATGTGTTTGTATTTGTACAAATACAGTGCATAAGCTTGTTGTTCATTTTCAGGAAATTATGTAAAATTTTATTCAAAAAAAAAAAAATCATAATAAAAAATTAAATAATGTTTAAATAATTAATTATTTTTAATCCTTTGTTATTTAGATTTGTATTATTTGTTTATTAATTTTTAAATATATATATTTATAATATTATTAAATTTAAATTTTATTCTTAATTGCATTCATTTTTTTATTTATCTATAGGTGGCTGATGATTAAACTATACAAAGCAATATGGCGATTAGTGTAAAAACTGCCTTAACTAGCAGATATCATTCCAGAAAACCACACTAGTATCTAGTAAATGTTATTGTTTCTTTACTAAAGAAAAATTTTCGGAGAAAATGTAATCACTGAAATATTGAGCTTGATTGGGGCACTGATAAAGACTTCTCGATTAATCGATTTGACAGCGTTAAGAAATATGATCAAGCTGATCTTTTTTTAATAAATATTTGTAAAATATGGTGAATGCAAAGAACGTTATTATTTTGCATTATACACTAAACAAGGTAAATCTATAAAACAATGTGATTAAGTTAAGCAGTATAATGTTAATAATATCAGGATCAAGTCAAAGGGTCATAAATAGCACCGTTTCCTGAGAATGACCCTTGTGCATTCATTGCAATACTTACCTCAGCCTTTAAATTTTTGAAGTAGCCCATTTGAAGGCTGTATTTAGAGCTGTAGAGAGTCAAAACATCTTTGGCCTGATCAGAAAATGTAGTGAACTTTTCCCGTTTGTTTGTGGACTCGAATACTGTCTTCCATTTACCTGGAAAGCACAAAGAAACACTAACACAGTCTCATAAAAAATAAATAGGTAAAGTATTCAGAAGCCGGAATAGAGTCAGTTTACTCACTTACCATTAAAGTAGACGGCATTTAACAGAACAAATGAAGTGAAGGGATCCACCTCTGTAATTAACTCAGTGATTTTCTTGTTTGTCTTATCTGCCACCCATTTATTGATGAGCTTCACGTTTAGATCGCTGTCATTGGTCAGCTTCTGTGGCATGGCATCATAGAACTCCAGTGATTGGTTGATAAAAGCTTCTCCCAACTGTTGCTCTATATGGAAATAAAACTTTTCAGGGCTATGGACATGACAATCATGCAGCTTTGCTATGACTTCCTGCACTATTATATTAGGCAGTATTAAAATGAAGTCCAGAATAAGTGTTTCTGATTTAACTACTGCATTGCTGTTATTGAAGCATCACCCTAAAAGACCCTTGTGAAAAAGAAGTTCACTTAGGCTACTTGTAATTTAAAGTATATTTGGTACCACTATTTTACAGTTTCCTTGTTACATGTTACATGTAGTTATAACTATAAATGAAGCATAATTACATGCAACTAACCCTAATCCTAAACCTATTCTACTTTAAAGTACACATATTATGATGTTGACTAAAGCACATGTAAAGTATTTGATTATTACATTTTGAATGTATTAAATTGTTACTAATAATACTACTAATTGTAATAGTAATAGTAATTACAATAATACATAAATACCAATACATGACATACAAGTTACAAGAAAAATTACGTTAAAGTATATTTTAGTTTACCATAAATAAAGTGCGGTGTAGCATGTTTCAAAGACAATAGAATTGTGTAAAATGTAAAGATTTATTTAAGTCTTACTTAAGTAGGTCAGCAAAACTCTTAATTTTAACTAATTGCATTTAATATAAATGTAAACTATACTACTATATATTGCACATTTTCATTGTACATAACATGCAATTAAGTGTCAGAAAACATTACATTCAGTTTGCACTTAAGAAATATTATTTCCGCAATAAGTACACTCTTTAAAAGTCTGCTAAAGTCTGCTACTTTTTCACAAGGAGAGGGCTTATCGTAGCCTATTAGTATGTTCTGTGTCTACCTGGGGAATAATACATGGCAGAGGCCATTTTCAGCGAGTCCTTCATCATTTGTTTCAGATTCTTTATTTCAGAATGCGAGCAGGAGAATTTTGGAGGAAGCTTGAGAGCATCTTCCAACTGTGTCCTGGTCTCACCTCGAGCACCTTGCAAAGAGGGCAAGAGAAAGAAGAGGCTCAGCAGGTCAACAAAGTACAACGTGTAGCCTTTTGTTGACTATGACGTTCATTCTTACCCAAAAGCAAGTTATAAAGAGCTGCAGCAATGCTGACTGGGGAGAAGATCAAGTTGGTTTTGGGTTTTGAACCTTTAAGATCGCTGTACACAGAGGTGGAGAATTCTCTGAGTGATTCCTGCATGATTGCCCTCCCTGATCTGCTGTCTGGATCCAAACAGGCCTCCCATGGGTCGGTGTGGCCAAGGCAGCGGGGTGGAGGAGGGGCTAAAAATTAAACAGTGGGAAAGGGTTACCTTGATGAGAAAAACAAGTGATTTCATTCCAAAAGGATGTGATTTAAGATACAAAAATAACGCTTATGTGAATTCCAACCTAAACGCTCTGCTCTGAAACTCATGTTGTATGCATGCATACAATATGAGTTTATAAACATAAATTATAAACAGATATTCTTATATAACATCTATTTTAACTCATTATACTTTTTAACTAACTACATAACTTATTTTTTAACTCCTAAATAGTAAGAATAATATTAAAGCGCACAAAAATAAACTAATTTTAAAATGAGAAAATGAATTTAAAATGTAAGAAAAATAAAACATTTTTATAAATGTTCTTAATTAAATAATTTCTTTATTCCTAAATAAAATGTAAGAATAATGTTAAAACAGAATTTAAACACATTATATTTAAATTGTTGTTATGTAAGAATATTAAAACTTATAAATAAAATTGATTTTAAAATTAATTTATTTTATTTCAAATAAAATGTTAAAACAGAATTTAAACACATTATATTTAAATTGTTGTTATGTAAGAATATTAAAATTTATAAATAAAATTGATTTTAAAATTAATTTATTTTATTTCAAATAAAATGCAAGAATAATATTTAAACAGACAGAATTTATAAATATTTTTTAAATAAATGTCTAAACGGAGTACGTTGCACTTCCAGCTCCACAAACAGGATCCGAGATGAATCTGTTATGACACACTGGTACATCCCAGCGTCTTCCACTCTGGCCTGACTAATTTTAATCGCCCAGTCCTGTTCGTCAGGCCTGGTGTCCCAGAAAACCCTCTGAGGTGTCAGGTCTCTCTCTCCTTGGCTGTCTGTGTCTTTGTCAGGCTTGAGAAGCACCACTTCTTCTTTCTCTCGTTTCCAGACAACAGGGGGTGATTTTGTTTCTCTGGAAGAGAGAAATTTGGCAACCTGGCATGGAAGCGTGACATCATTCTTAGCTTCTACTTTGATGACCTGCCATTCCTGAACAACTGGGGGCACTGAGAAGAAGAAAAAAAGAGTTTAGTTTATTAATTGACTTCTGAGATTAAAAGTCATCAATGAGATGATGTTTGACAAGCTCCCTTCACTGTTAAGAAAACCTTCTAACCTTCCACACGTATTGTGAATGTTCTGCTCAACCTCACACGATCCTCTCCTTTATAGCCTTCCTGCACACACTTGTACTGTCCACTGTCAGTGGTATTTATGCTTCTGAGGTTCAAGATGTGACTCTTCTCCTCCAGTATGTGCTGCTGCTGTGTCTGATCAGACATGAAGCTCCAGGTGTATGTAGAGTCAACCAGTGTAGGAGCGTCGTCAGGAAGACAAGGAAGGGAAATACTGGAGTTTAGCAGGACAGAGATGTCGCAGGTAGACAGGAAAAGCTGAAGAAAGGGGAGATTGTAAAATCACCATTACTGTATGATAAAAGTGGTTGTTAAAAATAAAAAAGTAAACTTTTGTGATACATGTGAAGCCAATAAGGAACAGGCTGAAATTGTAATAATTTTCCATTGAATAAAGTCAAGCTAGTTTGTAAAAACAGGAGAGGTTACAAGATTAAGGTTATTTTATTTCACAGGGGATATAGAATTCAGAAACCCTTGTTAGCGACACCGGTGGCCGTTAAGTGAACTGCAGCCAGCAACTTACTGCTCGTGCTCGAAGTCTCGCACTCTCGCACACGTGAAGAGACTGAAGTAAACGTGATTCAAGGCCCCGATATACTAACTGCGAAGTTATTTTTCGTTCTTCACTTAGAAGTAAAAAGAAGTTGGAAATACTTTTGCAGCGATAAACCTCCCGACGCCGGCCACGCTGCTGAGAGCGGACTGACTTCTCTCAATAACAAAATAATCACAACAAAAAGACAGCGTGGAGAAAGCGCGGCATTTAAGAAATCATCTAATCAAAGCGATGTGTTGATATGTTTGCACCAGCTCTGCAATTTACTGCCATCATGTCGACAGATGAGGTAATTCAAATCACACTATTAGTTTGGCAATAAAGTAGGCCTATAGGTTTTTAGACTAGCCTATATAGATTTGGATATTAATCCCTTTTCTTTGCATGACACATTGGCGTTACAGTCTTTCGGCATTGTCCTCAACATTAAGCATTCGTTTCTTGTATAAGAATGGAAGAGATCCCTCTCGGAAGCGCGCGTAAATGTAACATTGATTTTCCCGGCAAAAATTTCCCGATTCCTTCACAATTCACATAAAAATTTGTCTACACAGGCTTTCATAGACAACATAGGATGCCGGGGAAGGTCTCGTTTTTTATGTTTCGTTACAAGCTTTTCACACGTTGGCAATAAAAAAGCCTTACATGAAATGTCTTTGCACCGCGGGAACTGCTCATTGATCTTGCTCATTGCACGCACACATATTATGTCGAAATAACGAGATTATGTTAAAATACATTATTATTAATAATACATCTTTTAGAATATTTGATTGAATGCTAAATTTTGCGCTTGTTCAATTTAATAAAATGAAAACTTTAATTGTGATCATTAAAATAATTGAATATTAAATATTTAGTGGCCAAGTTTTGCTAATTTATATATATATATATATATATATATATATATATATATATATATATAAGTAGCGATAGTTCATTCTAAGTTTACTCAAGTGAAAGAATGACTAATAAACGTAGGCCTATAGCACTTTGCATTATATTTTGAAAAAGAAGTAGATTATCTTAATATCAAAACCTTAAATTTTCTCTGGACTCGATGATAAATACCTGCCTGACCGTTGGAACGAACCAAAAAAAACTGGAAAATCGCATTCATAACGATTTATGGTAAATTTTATTTCCGTTAGAGCTTTGCCTACATTGACGCTGATGCATTAAAGAGGAGGGGCTCCCCTGTTCCAAGATGGCGGCTCTATTGACGCATTCGTTCCAATGAACTGCCGTATACAAGGCGACATCTAGTGTTTATATCTATGGTAAACACCGTTTATAGCCTATGTACTCCAAGAACATGGAAACAGCAGATGATCAGACGCCAAAGTCCAACTACTTCTCAACCTTTACTGAGGAAATCAATGCGACTTTGAAGGGACCAACTGAAACATGATTATATTTCTGCTCTGCTAGAAACATTGGGCATCAACATACAACACTATAATACTTTTTCATATAAAGTTTACTTTCTTTGTTTAACAGTTCTATCCAATAATAACACATTAGATGACTGTTCAACAGATCGTAAACCAATGAAGACGAAGAATGGGAGTGCTGTGTGCTGAGTCTTTGCCGCTCTGCACCTTCAAAATAAAAGTCCCGCACAACAACCAGAGCGGCGGGACGTAAGTGATGGCTTGCGTCACTTCAGAGTTCACACTGGCGGTGGAAATGCAACCAAGAAAACGGCACTTGGGGAAAATTTAGATCTCAGGGGACCGCCCAGATGGCTAGTACCTATAACTGAGTTCCTATAACTACTGTACCCCTTTCAAGTAACGAAAATGTTTCTCATGTTTTTAGTTTTAGTTAACTAACCTACTATAATAACCCTGGCCGGAAGAAGCGCGTGGACAAGGCTAGATCTCAAATAGAATGCGACGGGTCATCCCGTGTGCTATCTTTGCTACGTTACGCAACAAGAATCCAATATCATATTATGATGGGATGATCCTACTGGCTTTTGACGTTTTGCAGTGAGCAGCTCCCGCCCGGTATAGACCAAGCAACCAACAACTGATTAATTAAATATTAAAAATAGTCACTTGATTAATCACAATTTATTTAAAAAAAATAAAATAAAAAAAACATGGAAACGTTTAATTGTTCTAATAAAAAAAAAATACTGAGTAAAAGTCCTCATATTAGTCATTAACTTACACCTGCACAGAGCAACAGGAGGATGCGGTACATCGTGTTGGATTCTGTCCTGGAGAGAAAAGAAAAACAATTCTGCAATTTAAAGACACACACATTTAATGTTCACCATGCCTACATGTCTCAGAAACATTCACAATATCTCTGAATAACCTTACAAGTAAGAACAGAGCATGTCCAAACAGTTTTTATTCATAATAAATGTACAATATATATATTAGTAATTGCTAATATAAATGTATTGTAAGAAAAGGGAAAATAAATATAAAGCAAAATTTCTTTGTAAGCAATAAAGAAAAACAACTTACGCAGATATACTTTCAAATGGAAGAAGCTTCAAGCTCATGAAATGTCTGTCTGTTTGGCAGATCTGTCTAGTCCACTTGCTGTTTTCTTCCCACTGATAATTGATAAATCATTACACAGATGTTTGCTAACATGTTGATTCTGTATTTACATAGATCCCAGATCAAAATCTGACTGATTTACGGAAAATCACATGTCCAAAGTCTCTTTAACAGATAAAAAAAATAAAAGTGGGCCATGTTAGTTTTAAACAGCTAATGTAGAACAGTCAGTTGTTTATTGCATTAGCTCTAAACAATCAAATCCGAAAACACCATGATATTGTTGTTTGCGCAGAGCATTGTAAATATATTTTCTTAGATAGGATACATTTATGTGACTTTCTTAGCTTTTTCTCATTTAACTGAGTCTCAGAATGGTTTTTGGCCTATAAAAGGACCTTGAGAGGTAATTTCTCCTTTTTATTTGCTCACAAGGTTAAGGTTTTTCAGTCAGTTTTGTCTATTTACATGCTTTGACTTTTCCTGTGGAGCTAGGTTGTGACATGAATAGATTGTTAAAATGCTAATTAATTCAAATGTTTCAGACCAATGTTTTCAGGTAAAAATCTGCCATTTATGTCCCTGCACCTGTGTCTGAAAAGTTTTCTCAAAGTCATGAACATTTGTATTTCTTTTCTTGCGTTTCTTTCTTCAAATACCATTTCACCAATGCTAATGATTATTAAATGCATTTCTGATAGAAACGTTGTCAACTTAGAGCAACAAAAATTGCCCAGTCATTTTTTTCCAGAGCTAAAAGGGCATGTTTATCCTGACCACAGTGGCCCGGAGATTTGGTCCGTCTCCAGAACAGGAGAGTGAGCGGTTATCAGACTCTGACGCAGAAGGGAAAATTGAGTATTGTGATGCGAATGTTTTTCTTATCTAAGACTGAAGCAGCTGTAAGTTTGTTTCAGCGTTATAAAACCATCTCCACCTCGCACATCTGAAAATAAAAAATGTGATGCTGATATCGCAAAAATGGTCAAGGCCTGGGAAACACATTTGTTGAAATACTAATCCGATAGTTACAGGTTTCAGCCTCTTCCTGACAAATCAAGAGTGACATGTACATGATATATTTATTTTAAAGTAGGCTAATACTTTTATTCAGCAAGGATGCATTAAATTGGTCAAGCGATTAACGCTAAAAGTCAAATAAATGCTTTTTGTTCATCAAAGAATCATGGAAGAAAATTGTATTTACTAACATTGATACTAAGAAATGTTTTGTGAGCATCAATTCATCATATTATAATGATGATTTCTGAATGATCAAAATCTGAAAGATGCTTAGAAGATGAAAAGAAGATCTTAAAATATTTTTAAATAGAAAAGAGTTATTTTAAATTGTAATAATATTTCACAATATTGCTGTTTTCACTATATTATTAATCAAATACATGCAGCCTTGGTGAACATAAAAGCATTATATATATCTTTTAACCTTTGACCAGTAGTGTAAGTGACCAGTTCAGCTCCAGAAGACTGGTAGATCTCCTGCAGTAATCAGTGGTGATGATTTTCAAGACACAAATGATGTCAGAGCTCTTAGATTATGAAAATCTCTTTGATATGCAAATAAGAAACAACTTCATACAGTGATAAACTAAACAGATGGCATGACACTGTAAATTAAAGATAACTGATACATATTAAATGTACAGTTATACATTTAGTAGATGATGTGTGCAAATAGAAAGTGTGTGTGTGTGTGTGTGTGTCTTAAAAGGCTGCAGATTTGTCACCTGTGAAACTCCAGATAAACTCGAGCACCCCTCTTATCGCTCAAGGGCAGAGGAAGTGCGTTTTCAGCTGGACAAAGCTCATAAAACGATACATGACTAACTTTGTATCTCTGCAGTGTTACATTAATTGAGTTACTCTCTTTAATGTATTTACATGCATCATCTCCTGTGCGCATGAAAAATCGGGGGATAATTCCAGTATTTTCCAGTATTTATCTGTTTGATGACTTTGTAAAAGCTGATTTTAGTATTTCTCTTAAATCATTAGGTGTGATCAACTTGAAGCGGCGCTGCGCTGATCAGTCGGTGTATAACCAATAATACTTAATATAATTATATTATAACAATAATTATAATAATATAATAATTTAGAGAGAAGACCGCTCTGTTTGCTTTCGAATCTCTCCCGCAGTACTTTTATGTCATACACCAATCGGTCCAGACAGCGCCACTTCAAGTCGAACACACCTAATGATGTGCTTGAAGCCGAATACTATGTTCAGAAAATGATGCATTCTATGGAGCCCCTAAAGGGACATGGTGATGGAAAAAAATATGAGATGAGAGGAAAAAATATATTTCAATGCTTTTGCGTTCTCTCGCAATTATATAGATGGCTAATTATATTATATTTGCAGGCATCAGGAGCTGCCATCAATATTCAGGGTATTAAAATCACTTTTGAATGCTAGCTCGCTTTTTACATTATTATTCATGCAAGGCCAGTAGTTGGCGATGTAAAGAATAACTATTCACCTATAGACTGAACACGCATGCGCATGACGTCACCGGTTTCACAAATTCATGTTTTTTGTAGTTTACACAGACAGTAACGGTATCATTTTCTAAAACTTGAACTTTGAAACCCGATTTTAAAAATTTGCATTTTCAGGCCCCCAAAACGCTAGCCTAGAAATCTAGACGCACCCTAGCGGCAGCAAAATGTATTTTGCAGCCAGGGTAGTCTAGCAACTCTCCGTTGACTTTCGAGCTGCAAAAACCTAAATTGGGTCAGGCCAATCACGTCGTGTATAGAGTAGGCGGGGCGGGCTTAACATAATGACGACAGAGTTGTGACGGTTACCTGCTACTTGAAAACAAAGAATGGCAAAACGGCTGCTGCTGGCTTTGGCCGTGACTCTGGAGGACTTGGAGTTAATTTTTACTTTGACTTAAGTGCCGTTCTTTGCTCTTTTCTCATTCTTAAAAAAAAAGGAAGATGTGTTCGTAGTTTTGCCGACCAGATATGGCAAAAGTTGAATCTATCAACTAGCTCCGCTGTTGGGAAAACGCTCTGGGGTGCGTTTCCCGAAAGCATCGTTAGCCAACTATGGTCGCAAGTTCCCTCGTTACCAATAGAGTTCAATGGACATTGCGATGAATTTGCGACCATAGTTGGCCAACGATGCTTTCGGGAAACGCACCCCTGGTTGGTTGAAGCGCTGTCCTATTGCGTGCAGAGGGAATTTGAAAGACAGCCATTTATCCCGCCCCTCGGATTGAGCCGTGTCTATGGTGAGTTGCCAGACCTAACATCTTGATGTAGGCTACCAAAACGCCGGAGTCGTGTAAATGAACAGCCAAAATACATACATTTTTTTGCCTTTTTAAGCTGAAAACGGTGTCATCTAACCGTCCCCTTAGACTTGCTCTAAACACATTATTCTTAGACTTAAGAAAGAAAGTGTTATAAAACTAAAATTATTTTTCTTAATATAAATATTCTTATTGTGCAATTACAATTGGCACATATATTTCTTATACTAAAAGATGGCAAATTTATAGTAGACTGGGAGTAAAAACACTCACAGTTCCCTTCATATTACTTAAACATGTAATACCACCAAAAACCCAAATGCAATATTAGTGTTTTAAGCCAAAGACTTTAGATATACAAAGATGGTGCATTCAAATTACTATGAATGGGAGAAAGTGTAATAGTGGAATAAGTCCCACTTTCTAAATAAAAGAGCCAATTGCCATTTAGTAAAGTCATCACATTTAATTCAAAGACGGCCGCCGAGTGAAATGACTTGCCTTAAAGGGAATTTGTTTAAACATCTTCTTTTTTTTTTTGCCCTGTCCTTGTTCTTCTTGCTTGTTTAACTCTCTTATTGTTGCTGTGTGCTGCTCTCCTGCAATGTCAAAAATGCCTCTGACTGCACTCTTACTAAAGACCTTTGTGAAGAACATCCAAGTCATAACACCAAACTGCACCAATGCATACCAAAAAGAAACGTATTCCATGTTTATAGAGTGATAACACACCAAGGCTGTGATGATATTATTTATTCACCATAATGTTCTTTTCTTAGAGGTCATTGGGACGATATCTAGTAATCTAGAAAAACCTTAGAAACATGCAGCTTTCAGGATTCTACAGTTCTCTCTAAGATCTAGGGCCTCATTTGTAAAATGCTGCATAGAAACCATATATTTATCTTATGATCATTTCTCAAATGTGCGTACATGTGATTCAGAGAACAAACGTACGCACAAAAAACATGCATACGTCTCTCTTCCAGAAGTGAAATTTATAAATCGCAAAAGATCCTAAAAATTGTGCGCAGTTGAGTGTTTTCAGTTCTCCACCTTGTAAACGCTGCCTAATTAATGTCATTAACATAAAGCACCAGTCTATGTTTTTTTACATCAAACACCGTTTTTATTAATATGAATATTGGCGTGGATTTTAGCGTACGCACACTTTAAGATCAAATCTGTGCGTACACACGTTTTATAAACGACGCCCCTGGAATCTGTCTTAGTGCATTGTTAAACTGAAGCTGATTAGAGTATGTTGGGAGATGATGGCCATTAAAAAAATATTGCCATAAAACGAAAAGCATGTTGTTCTCACAATTTTTTTTTAATTAAAGTTTCTTTCCAAATCTGCTTTCATTTGAATATTTCACAAGTATTATAAAAACCTAATCATACAGTAATATACAGACCATAAATAAACCATAAAAAACATTTAAGAAAATATATTTACTGATATCAGTAATCTTTCATAAAAACATGTCACATTTACATTCAAAATGACTTAAGGCATCAGTGTTCCCATATTGAGTCTATCAAGTCTAAGAGTAGCATACAAACTCTTTCAACTTGCTTTGAACTCATTTACCCCAAACCAGAAGTCAATGCTAGGAGGGAAGCTGAAAACAAAATGAAAAAATACAATTCGACAAATGTGAAACTAGTACAAGCCATGTTCAGACACACACACACACACACCACTCTTCCCTTTCATGGCATCTTGCCTTCTAGTTTCTCTTAAATAGTCCTCAGTTTATACTTCTGCAAGGACGGAAAAGTCTTTCTTAGAAAAGGAAGATGATTCATAGAGTCCACGCAGATCCCAAAAAGAGCCATGACTATCGGATGTGGGGGATAAATGTTGGTCTTGATGTCATTCTCTCAGTGGAAAGATGTTGGTGTGTTGAAGGGGGTCGGTTGAGTGTGTTGGTGTTTAGTAATACTGAATCTCTGTTGTTCCACCGGTAGAGCGTCTGCTCTCTGAGTCTATGAGAGGCAGCTTCCTCATCTCTCGTCATCCCTGCAAGCTTCTGGTATCGCCGCTGAAACAACAGCCAAAACTGATCTTCCTGCAGCAAACAAAAAGGAATTGTGTATAATTTTCATGGAATTTGCTGGGTTTCTAAGTTGCAAGGTTTTACTTTGCTGAAACAATCGGCAATATTAATACATGTGAGTTTCTTTCTTCCATACAACACAAAAGGTTAATTTTTTTATTATATCTTTAACACTTTTCTTAAACGCAATCAAAATAAATGAGGACTGGTTATCAAGCTCCAGTCCAGAATAAAAAAAAAAAGTCTATAAAAGTATCATATCGTGATGATCACCCTCAATCGAACTTTAATGATGGGCTTCAGATAACATGAACAATTTAAATGACACTGTAATTTAATGGGCAAGAGTGACCACTGACCAGTATATATTTTTTTAAATGTGTCCTTTTCACAGAAGAAAGTAAGTCAAATTGGCTAGTGAGTAAAAGACTATATTCATTTTTCAACTATTCCTCTAAGCCAGAAGTCTTCAACCCTGGTCCTGGCAACCCACTGTCCTGCAGAGTTTAGTTCCAACCTCATTCAAACACCTGAAGCAGCAAATCAAGGTCTTCAGGATCGCTTGAAAATATACATGCAGGTGAGCTGAAGCAAGTTGGAAATAAACTTCAGGTAGGCGAGTCTTCAGTCTTCTATAGGCTTTTGTATGCCTTTGTAAGCTTGGAGAAGAGGTCTTCAACCCTGCTCCTGAAGACTGTCTGCAAAGTTTTTTTTTAACCGTCTATAGAGTTGAAGTCTCACCAAAGTCTGCTGCAGGGATGCAGGGACGTCGCGGCGCACCCTCTTGGGTTTGGCACAGTACGACTCCAAATGCTGGAGGTCACATCCCCGCACGCAACACTGCTCGACGATCCCTTTCCCACGAGAGCGAGGACCGCCGCTACGAGCTGCTCCAGGTTTGCCTAACCACCAACAGACACAAAGGAAAATTTTAAAGGTTTTAATGCCAGTCATGTTTATAAGAGTTAGTTGTAACTGTTAAAATGGGGTGAACACACACTACCAATCAGTTGCCTGGGGTCAGTACTTTTCTTTTGAAAGAAATGAATTATTTTACTCAGCAAATACGCATTAAATTAATGATAGTAAAGACTTTAATTTTTAAATTTCTGTATCAAATCAATTCTTCTTTATTTTATTGAACTTTCACCTACAATTAGGAGTGAAAAGTCATTGACAAACAATACCAATTTTTGTGAAATTATTGAAATAAGAGTCACTGAGACCGTGTCATAATGTTCTTTTTGAGAAAAGGAGTGAATGAGAACAAGAAACGTATCAAGGTGGCCTTGGATATGGAACAGGGTGAAAGGGCCTCAGTTAGTAGAAATAAAAAAATGTTTATATCAACAACCGCAAATCAAGAGTACATGTGGGTGTGGTAAATTGTATTGTCATTAATGGGGTGTTTTATATCAATAACTATAACTTCAGGCCACGCCACCCACAACAGAAGACAGTTACTGTTTGCTATTGGTTGTTAGGGTGATTTGCATCAGCACCATAATGATAAGGGCTTGACTTGATACTACTGTCTGTATCTTCAGGGCAAGGCCACTTTTAACACACTGATATTCATTGGTATGAATATGATATGATGTTGTGAGTGAGATTAAAGATTTAGAGACATGCAAGTTACTTCTATATCACTGTGTCCTCACCAAACGGTTTGTCCTTTGACCCACATGATCAGCACACACATCTTTGAAAACATTAGTTTCTGCATAAGATGAAGATTGTAGGTGACTCTGACCTCTGTAAAAACCACGCTCTCCACACACAAACTCCAGGTCAGCGACTAGTTCCCGTCCACAGCGTGCTTTGGCTGCTTCGCCAGCGTCTGGCAGAATCAGGACGCAGTACAGGGAGTAGAGAACGCACACACTTCGCCAGCTGGGCACCTGCTTCAACAGAAACAACAAACTCTCAGCAAGCTGCATCTTATCAGAGGGATTCACTCCTTTTTGTCAAAGCAATGAATACACGTCGTGACGCATTTTGTTCTGCAAATCATACTGAATTGAGAACGTACTAAAAGTCACAATGGCAGTGCCATTGAAAGCCCTGAAGAACCTCTAACATTCATGGAAATGGTTCTTTCAAGAACTGTTCACTGAAAGGTTCTTTGGGGAACCGAAAGTGGTTCTTCTATGGCATCGCTGTGAAGCCCCCCTTTTGGAAACTTTATATTTAAGAGCGTAGAAGAACCAATTTGGGTTCCCCAAATAATCTTTCAGTCAACATTTTAATAATCTATTGAACCATTTTCCACTATAAAGAACTTTTTGTACAATAGTTCCATGGATGTTAAAGGTTCTTCATGGAACCATTGATGGCAATTTATTTTTAAGTGTACACAAAAATCTGCTGACTCAGAAAATGACTTTGCAAAAGCATTAATCATCTTGACCTTTTGATACGATGACATGCATTGCGGATCTATTTTTTCCTACAACCCACACGACAAAGCAACGTCATAATAGCTCCCTAACATGCAAACCTGCATTGGAGGCAGTAATTGTTGGTCACAAAAGGTAATTTGAGTCATCTATGCAAACTAGTCATTTAGCGCAAAAAAAAGAGGAAAGTTATTTTGACCAGCTTTTATGGATTCTTACCGTCAGTGGAGTCTTTCTAAACATCTCGAAACAAAAAAGCAGCATGATGTGGTCTTTTCCCCCTAAATTCTACATCCAGATAACATGCAACAGGTGTAATGGTCTTTAATTTGAAAGCCTGATCCTGGTGCATCCCGTTGCAATATGTGTTTCTAGGTAAGTGCATGAAGAGTCTTACCTTCAGCATGAATCCTCTTAAAATCTGAAGGCGTCTGGGATGACAGGCTGGAAGTCCGTCTGATGGCATGTCTATTTTTTTATGGTTTGGTCTCTAAAGAGCTACTGACGTTCTTACTCTGGTGTGCTCTTATAGGAGGACCAGGAGGGGACGGGCCAACAGCACACGCCCGCACACATCCTACCCTTCCCTCTACACACAGACGACACATAATCGCAAAGCTTGTCTTTTGCTGAAGACGCATGGAACTAAAAAAAAGAAATCTAATAAATAGACAACACAAAATCAAAATTGACGTATCTATCTGAACATTTATAGCTAAGTAATGTAAAAGGGAGTTGGTGCATGAATTTATCTGACAGATATTGTCCCTTTAGAGATCCTTCATTATGTGTAGGCATATATAACTTTGAATATATGTGTAGGCATATATAACTTTTCATCATTATCTTATAGAACGCCGGTTTAGAGATTCCCTGCAGTATGACATTGAAATCCATCTTAAGAGTGACGACAACAGGGAAAGAAGTTATCACAAGTATATCTCAGCAAGAAGCCGGTTAAGTGATTTTGGAGTGTGTGGGCTTCAACTGAAATGATAAAACAAAGGAACGCATTCACAGTCAATCACAGAGTACACACTTAGAGATAAAATAGAGACAAAACGTTATGTTACCAGTCAGATGTGTGGGTACATTAATAACCAATTCTTAGTTTGACACAAAACCTTTTTTATTGCAACCAATGAACCGACTGACATTTTAATTTTAGCAGCTAAAGTAAATCTAAACAGATCTTGTGATAACTGTGCCAAAGCAAACTGCTAAATTACTCATTGTATTTATTGCACAAAAATGCAATTTTTTGACACTATTATTTTATTTAAATGACAATATTTTAATTAATGAACTTAAAGTTTTAGACATTTCTTCTGCTGCTCAAATGAAATTATGTACGAGGAATTTTGACACCGCTTGAACAGACGTCTTTAGAAAAGTCTGGTCCTCTAAATCTGATCCGTCAGCTTTGAGTTAAAGATGCTGAGGGCGGCTTCCTTCTGCCTCAGCCGAGCTCGTAGGTTGTTGATTCTCTCCTCCTGGGCCAACTGTTCAAAGTCAAAAGCAAGACAGCTCTCAGCTCTGGGGAGCAATGCGGCCTCTAAACACTCATTGTCATCCTCGTGCGCCTCTCTTTCTCCAGCTGCTGCTTCAGGCTGCTCTGTGACGCTGGCCGATGCGTGGATGATCTGGGACTGCTGGAGGATATTGGGCTCCTGACTGGACTCCAGATCCTCAGGAGATTTGGGTGGGCTAATCGCTGACCTGGACTCTGAGGTTTCCTGTTAATTCAAAGGTAAAGTTCATTAATAATCATCAATGAAATCGGCTATTTTCTCTGTCTTTCTGGCTTAAAAACAAGAAATGCTACCAGGGGGTGCCAACAAATAGCCAGGTAAAATGATTGACAGGCAGGCAGTGAACATTTGTTTTTCAATTAGCCAAAAAAGTTTTTCAGGTCATATTTTAGTTCTCACGGCATTTTCTGCATGGCATTTCAAACCAAAAACATTTGCAGCACTTTTAATCGTGTAAGATTATCATGCCCATCTTCAAGACTTACTTTACACAGAGTAAAATAAAAGACTGAAGCTTGACCTTTTGACACTCTTTGCCCGTACAGCATTGCTCAGGCATTTCTTCAGAGACTTTGTGCAATTTTGGTGAAATGTGCGGGTTAATGTCAAGATCTGTAACTGGAGCCTGACCATCCTGAGTCTGTGGATTGGAAAGAGACATGCAACAATCAGAAATCAAATAAAAGACCTAAAGCAAATAATGCTCAATATATAAAGTGAAGAGAATCACAAAATATTGTATTTTTCTGAACCTTTATAGCTAAGTAATGTAAAAGGGATGTTGAATACTAATTGATATTTTCTCTTAAGAGATCCTTCATAATGTAAAAGCATATTCAGCTTTGAAATGTCATCATTTTATTATATAACGCTGCTTTCAAGATTCCTTGCAGCATGAAATTGAAATCATCTTAAGAGTGATGACAACGGAGAAAGAGGTTATAACAAGTATATTTCAGCAAGAAGCCGGTTAAGTGATTTTGGAGTGTCATATTTTTTAATATTTCTTTCTTCGAGTATCAATGAACAATTATAATTTTGTTTTTATTTTATAGTTTTTTTTTACTTTGAGTATCAATAAACTGGTTTAATTTTAACTATCTACAGTTAATCTAAATAGGTTTTAATTTAAAAATAGTTTTTGAAATTTAAAGTTAATTTGTTACAATTAAAGAAACCTCATCTGAGAATTTCATTCCGTTTATTTATGTAGCATTTAATACAATATAAATAGTTTCAAAGCAGCTTCACATTATTAAAGATGAAAATAACAGTGCAAATATTGTAAAATTCATCACAATCCGGCTTAATTTAGTTCAATGTTGCTTTAAATCAGTTCAATAACTGAATAATGTTAGAGTTCATCAATTATAAAACAAGTTAAATTCAGCTGTAAAGCAACTCTAGAGAAGATAATAGTGTCTCAAGTCAGTTCAGTGTCGATGTTGCCAAGTCAGTGTTGTTGCTCAATTCAGTTCAAATTTTGATCTCGTCCGATAGTGTAAGTGCAGTCCAATATTACTGAACATGAATTGTGAAATATCCCACCTTGTTCTGTTGTGATCTGGGTGAAGGGTCCGGGAGCGGTTGTGCTTGACAACTAGGTGGGGTGTTTATCTGGTGCTGTTGACTGGGAGAAACCGGACACACACCTGAAGGTGTCGAGGGAGTGTTTTGCAGTCTCACTCGCCTGTAGCGTGACTTTCTCACTGACAGGAAGATCTGGCCATTAAACACGATGATGGCATTTCGCTGAACAGAATCCCTGATGCTGGGAAACAGGGCCGCTTCAGTCTCCAGCCCTGAAAACTGTATTTTGGACTTATGTGTTTTTAAAATTGTTCTTAAGACCTTAAAGGCAGTGATGCTGGAACTCACAACAGGGAGAAAAAACTGGCCTGGAGTTATTTTGGTGACCAGCGGCCTCTGGCCCTGTGGAAGCGTTTCTCTGCTGTCCTTGCCCACAGCCACTTCTTTTTCCCGCAGCTCAACCGGACAGATCCACGTGACTGTCTGTGGCATCTGTTTCTCTGATTCATGCTGAGACAGAGCGACACGGATCTTCCTGGCCGTGGAGCTGGACAGGGACTGTACGGGGATGTTTTTGACGCTTGTTCCTTTGGGAATGTAAACAACAATGTTCTCCATGCAGGACATGCTGAATCACGGAAGAGTTTGAACCTGTGGGACTGGTTGAATAAAGCATTCATATTACTGCAGTCTGCTGAGCTTTTATATATATGTCTCTGCATTTTATTATTACTAAACAACTAGGCTAAATAGCCCACTCAACATACAGAGGTGGTAAACTTAAACTAAAGACCTTAGCTCATAAAATACTTAAAGGACAAATCCAGTGAAAAATGAACCTAGGGGTAATTAACACATGGTTACCGAGTCGATCGTTCCCTGCGATGCGTTTTCATGAAAATCGAATGTATAGAGTTTTATCTTTAAAAACAGATTAGCTCATAACACTAGTATATGGGGCACAGAGTAAGTAAAAGTAAATCGCTAGTTAATACCACTAACAAGGCTCAAAATAGCCTCACACTAACACGGTAGCATAATGAGGGTCCCTACATGCAAACCGAAGCATTGAGAACTTTGTAAGTGTACAGACAGTTTAATAAGAAGATACTTTAAGACAGTACATTTACAGACAGGCATCATCTTGGAAAACAGTCTCGACTAATCGAGTCACGAACGCCGTGCTAAGCAGAGCATGTGAGCGGAGTGGAGCGGGAGCGAGCGGGCGGATCTTGGACAGAGCGCAGAGCGGCATTTTTAAAAGGACGGAGCGTCGCCTTATTTCCCGCTCCAATTTCGCTCCGCTCACACCACGAGTCTGAAGCATGCTCAGTCAAACCTAAACCAGGATCCATCTGTCTTGCACAGTCATCAACAGTAGACTATTTTCAGTCAAAACTCGGCTCAATAATGGAGTTCAAAAAGTAGGCTACTTCAAAAAGGAAAATGAGAAGTCATACAGGTCAGGTGTACTATTAATATAACTAACTAACAATGATAATGTGGTACAAGAAAACGAATGTGGAGACATCGTTTCAGTCAGCAAAGATTCATTTTGGAATCTCAAAAGACACATGGGGGAAGAAAACGCTGGGAAGAAAACAAAAGGTTAGCAAATTGAATACGGTAACTTGTAACAAAGTGTAAATTAAATATAGCGTAATATTCAAACAAATTCGTTTTTTCATTCAAGTAGACCTAATGGTTCGTTTTATTTAGCCGAATCTGTGTCGTCCGTAATAATATTTATATTATTAGGCCCATTTATTCGTTTAATTTTACAGCAGTTTGTGTGTATGGAAGCCAATTTAAATTTTAATCGTGCGCGTTGCGCAGAAGTTCACTTATCAAAATTCTGGCCTTATAGTTAATTTACTTTTAAAAAATGTATCATATTTTTGTTTATATAATTTTTATTTAGATTATTAGGCCCATTTATTCGTTTAATTTTACAGGACTTTTTGTGTAGCCTTCTTACATAAGCCTGTAATTTGAAATAAAACATTTCTATTTGAAAAATGTTGTTGTTACTCATTCTTTAGGAGGTAAGGCTGTGGTCTAAGCTAAAAGTGATATACATGTAGATTTTTTTCCTTTTTTGGAGTGAGCGGGGGGCGATTTGAGTGGAGCGCGAAGCAAACCTCGTTGAGCGCTGAGCGATAATGAGCGGAGCGGCCTGATGTAGCTTTGAGCGGGGGAGCGGAGAGGTGAACAGTTCCGTGAGCGATGAGCGGAGATTCTCACCACTCCACTCCGCTCACATGCTCTGGTGCTAAGTGAGCTGGTCGATAGGAATTACGCATAGTGAAATCTAACGTAGCACGGCGTTCGTGACTCGATTAGTCGAGACTGTTTTCCAAGATGACGCCTGTCTGTAAACGCGTAATGTACTGTCTTTATAAAGTATCTTCTTATTAAACTGTCTGTACACTTACAAAGTTCTCAATGCTTCGGTTTGCATGTAGGGACCCTCATTATGCTACCATGTTAGTGTGAGGCTATTTTGAGCCTTGTTAGTGGTATTAACTAGCGATTTACTTTTACTTACTCTGTGCCCCATATACTAGTGTTATGAGCTAATCTGTTTTTAAAGATAAAACTCTATACATTCGATTTTCATGAAAATGCATCGCAGGGAACGATCGACTCGGTAACCATGTGTTAATTACCCCTAGGTTCATTTTTCACTGGATTTGTCCTTTAAGTTCAATAAAATTGATTTTAAAGAAAGTTTACCATTGTTAATAGCTTCATCCAACAGCCTAGCTACTTAAGTTTTTGTTACTAACAACTACAATTAAAGGGGCTATAAATAAGAATTTTCATGTATTAATGCCATTGTGTGAACAGTTTCTAACGAACCTTAAAAAACTAGACCTTCCCCGACATCCTATATTTTCTATGAAAGAATGTTGAGTTGACTGATTATTATGTAATGGACTCGGGACGTTTTTGCCGGGAAAATGTAAAGGATGTGACGAATATGCCCAGGGGAGGGGCAGTATATTTTCAGCCAAAATCCGAGAATGCCGTTTTTGGCTGATAATTTTAGGTGCAAAGGTATTTCCAACTTCTATTTACCCCTTAAGCCAGGGACACACTTAACGACTAGCTAAAACATTCTAAGACTGAACCGAACACACTTACAGACTGTTTCCAACGACTGCAGCAGATTTTAAACACCGACTGTGAACACCATCTGAACGCAACTGTCTCTGACTCGGCACATTGGGCATGATCAGTCTTAAACATCAAATTACATCCATAATCTGCCTTACAGTCGTTAAGTGTGTCCCCTGCTTAAGTTTACTTTTGGACAACTTTCCACAGTCCATTTTGTTAAAAAAAAAAAAACATAAAAATTAGACAAACAAAAAGCTGTACAGAATAAATATTCTCTGTTGCCAACTTCGCAGTATGTATAATATATCGGATCACGTTCAGTCCTCTTGTACATTACGTGTGCAAGAGCACGAGCATTAACTTAAGTTGGCTGCAGTTCGCTTAACGGCCACCGGTGTCGCCAATAATAATGGTTTCTAAATTCTACATATAGCTCCTTTAAATAATAAACAAAATGACAGAGAGACAATCACTTTTAAAAACAATGCTGTTTAACTTATTAAATATTTCTAGTGTTAAACTGAAGGTATTTTTCGGAAAGTATCGTTACCATTGTGAATTTTGTGAATTTGTCATTAGGAAGGACCATAGACAAACGTCAACAGGAAACGTTTAACGTTACCAAATTAAACTAAAAACAAAAGTTGTCATATACCTAAAATTGGTCACTTCAATCGCGGCAAAAGCGGTACAGTCATGTCTCCACAGCAAAGCTCACAAATGGAATTCATACGTTTTGTTTTTCAATTAAATAAACCTGTTCTCGAACATCTGCATGCACCCCTCTCTCGCTCTCTGCACTCAGCGGGGACTTCCGGAGAAAACTTCCGGAGTTTGGTCTTCATGTCAAAATAAAAGTCATTGTTAGACAGAAGTTTAATGTAATTCGATATAGAAGCTGACACAAAGTAAAACGGCTGGTAAAGTTTAAATTAATTGTTCATTTAAAATATAAATATTGTCATCTACCCCTTTACTCACTGTTTTAATCATTGTAAATAACTATATTAGCGTCCACACACCAATGCACGCTGCTGTTATGTCGTCTGGCGCTTTAAATGCTCGAGGTCGGGTGGATTCTGATTGCCTGTAAGTGTTCATCATTCAGCTGGGAAAATATAATACAAACAGAAATGTAAAACAGGCAATTTTCAATTACATTTTTAAAAAGCAAACACTGTAGAATAGTTTTAATCTATCTACTATTTTTTAAACAGAGAAATATTGCAAAAATAAAATAAAAAATCATGTTTGCTTTAAATTGCAGTTGCAATTAGCTTTTAATTAAAATCTGATGGATGGGACATTAAATAACTTAAAATACTAAACCGATCTCCGACCGGCAGAGTATGTGCACTGTTCTAAGAAAGAACTGGAATAATGCAGTGAGATGCATAAATACATTTATGGTAAATGCAAATGTTTAGTTAATTTGTATGCAAGTATAAAAGAGGGGTTAGGATTAAAGGGTTCCACATGATCTGATTTGGTCAAAAATATTTGCTTTTGTGTTTGAACATCGTTACCGATAAACAATATACAGTATAATTTATATTTTCCCTGTGTATGTTTCTCAAGTAGAGTATTTCTTTTCCAACCATATTTGTATGTTTTGTCCTTTAAGGGTTTGCTGATCTGCTT
Organism: Abramis brama; assembly: GCF_963993115.1. Taxonomy (NCBI): domain Eukaryota; kingdom Metazoa; phylum Chordata; class Actinopteri; order Cypriniformes; family Leuciscidae; genus Abramis; species Abramis brama. Next base: position 29,565,611 of record NC_139978.1, on the reverse strand, counting down.
CACTGACATAATACACCATACTGTACCCTATACACTACAGTGTGGACGACTTTTTACAACCATCATCTTTGTGTACTGGAGATCTTTGATAAATGCAAGTCTATTTTCTTTCTTTTTGAACAGTGGAATATGTGTTTTCAGGAATGGGTGAGATGCTCTTTAAAGACAACACAATGCTCTTGCACCATTACCTGTCATTTCCAGGAAGCATTGTAAGATTTTCCTCCAATGGTTCGATTTTATTTTATTTATGCTGCTGATATAAGTTCTTTAATTTCATTTCCTTTTTTTTAATTGGACATACACATCACACTCTAACACAGAAAACAGAGAGAGGGCCACGTGTGGAACCAATGAGAACATAGACACGGATTTTAACAACAGCAAACAAACAAACAAATACACATACATACAGACTTACGTCATACATACAAACATAGTTATATAAAGCTAAACGATGAAGTATCATAATTGGAGTATAGCAACTGTAGTATTAATTGTCGTAGTTTTAGCAGAAATGTAACCACTATAATAATTGGAACAATAATGTTATTAATTAAAAGGCGAAATGAGTTATCCCCAAATAACCTTTTTTTTTTTCTTATTCCCATTTGTACACTTTCTATAGGCTCAGTCTTTTTAAAATCTTTAGTCAGAGTCCAATCCTACATACACGTAGATCCGCCTCGTCATTTTGGGTACTTGTTCAAGTGCAACATACTGTATGAGAACATAATCGGTGACTTTCATGCGGAGCGGGATTGTCTTTGGGTCACACAACATACTGTAAAGGACCACTGAAACAATTTGAAGCAGTGAATCTGTGATAGTGATAGGAACAAAGATTAGGTACAGAAACATCCTAACTGTTTCTCTGCCACACCAGTCCGTCTGGCTGGCAGTCTCCACTCGCCGACCTCTGACCTTTCTTCAGAGGCACGTCTCCAAGCTGTGCAGAGGGCTCGCGGGGCAGGGGGAAACGTGCGGCGCCCCGTTGTCGCTCGAGCCCAGGTAGACGCGGCTCTCGGTGGCATTGTTGTTGTAGTTGAGGGTGACCGGCAGACTCTGCTGCCTCAGCGGGCGGGACGGGTAGCGGGATCGCGGGGGCCTCTGGGGCTGAGAGTTAGGGACGGGGTGACGAAGCGCCACACGCACGTGGTTATGGTTGGAGCGCTCCGATTCGTCGTCCACGTCCGTCTCGTCGATCAGGGGGATGTTGTGGACCGAGTCCGTGATGATGAACTCCGGGTGCGCCTGGAAGTCGTGAATGGAGTTCCGCGACTCCGGCCGCTCGATGCCGTCATACAGGGAGCTACGGAAAGCTTTCACCACCCGGATCTATACGTCAAGGGTGCGGGGTAGGAGATGTCAAAGGGAAGAAAATGGAGGGATCGAAAGGGACAGAGAGGTGGAGAGAAGTTTAGTCCCCCTTTTGCACTACTCGCACACTTTCAGCTTGCTGACCTGCGAGAGCTGAAAGTTTCACATCCATTAAGGCCTTTGGTGCAGTAGGCCTTTGAAAAGAAACAAAACTCCACAGCCATTCTATAGGCCTCTATAGAATGATGCCCAAAAACATAATTGAAATCCAAGTTGTAATTACAAGAGGAAAAGGAAATCTCAAGATACAGTCAAGCTAACACAAGACAGCAAACACAAATCGTTCCAATACCATACACATCGAGAATATGGTCTGTCAAAGCAGCCTTAGCCCCCTGTCTGTTTTTCATTTAATATGTAGATCTAATGAATGACACACCAATTTCAGCTTCTTCTTTTTTTTTTTTAATGATAATGATCAAAAAGTTAGATTTCTTTTCTCTAACCTCTGATATAATAAGACATGGCGAATTAGTGGGCAAAAAATTACCAAATAAATAAAACAATAAAAAGACATGTTTGTCTGCGAAATTCAAAAGTAGAATTACAACTTTCACTGTTGCCAGTTCAATATCAGGTGATTCAAATTCATGGAACACTTAAAAAAAAAAACATGCGAACAAACGACAGTAAACACCAAAAAAAAAACTATGATTTTGAAGGCACACGCCACCATGTGGTACAAACACACACATACACACACACAGAAAACACGTTTAGAACATAAAAAGTGAGGTTTACACTACATGGCACAAAAACAACACATACAGGAAATAAAGACATGCGTATTCACATACTGTTGGTGTTGACAAACTCTGTAATACGGATTGAATATTCTTGAAAAAACAGATTGCATTAGTGTCTGTAAGCATTATTTATTGTTCTGACATCAGTTTTCTATTCGTTACATTTATAGGGTATTTTATTAAATCCACTTTCAATAATCAATGGAGGAAAAAAAATTATATAACAAAGCAAGGTATCTTTGATTATATTAGCTCAGTCTAATATGAGGACATTTAGAAGTTCTTGATTGCCTTGTTGTTTTAGAAAGAAAAAGTAAATCCAAACTCTCTATGCCCTCAAAAGTATGAACACATTAAATGGGACTTGTCTCCCATGCAACCATGCACAATAATTCAAGTTTCCTCTTCCCGTTCATGCACGGCATGCAAGTACACATTCAATAGGAAAAGAAAGAAAAAAATCAGTAAAAACATTGATCAAATTGTTCCATATTCCTTTTTCGGACGTCCTTGTTCTCGTCATGTGTGATTCTACAGCAGCCGTGGTGAAAATGCATCTTCTTGAAAAGAAACCATTCGTGTGTGTGAGACCATGCATGTTGGACCGTCACATTCATCAGACGGGATTTTCCCCCCCCGCTCTCCGCATTCTACATGCATAGCCAAACCACGCTTGGGAATGACCACAAAGCAATGTGACTGACAGAGGGAGGGGACTTCACAACATGGACACAACAGCACTTCTGCAGCTTTGTTTTTCCAAAGAGCCATTTGTTTTGTGGTTTATGCTTAATTTAAAGCCGTTTGCTTTGCTACGCAGCAATGACAGTGTAAACTTTCGAGTATAAGGCCCAGAATTCATAATGGTTATGATATCAAAGAGGGAAAAAAAAAAAACCATTAAAAATTAACTGCAGTGAGGATTCGGCTAATCTTTTGTAATTCAGGCACTGGATGGAAAAACAGAAAAGGGATTGTGTTTGAAAAGCCCCAAACACATCGCATCAGAACTCCTCATGACAGACGGGGAGAAGGGAGGTGAAACACAGACGTTAAATGGATGGAGGTCTAATCCTACGGCACAAAGTCATTTTCTTTTGTTGTGGCGTGACGGCCAAACAAAAGCTTTTGAGAAGCGGCCCTCTAGTGCAGCATCACCAAAGAATGTCTACATTATTTTGTGAAACTAGAACTATAAAAATATTGACTGAAAGTCATTTAGCTGGATCTTTCCCTTCTCTGTTGGATTTAAGCTAAGATAACATAGCACAAAATGCTACAAGACGATGAAATGAAGTCAAACACGAAACGGAAAAGAAACACTGGACAAGACTGACAGGACAGGATAAGACACTAAAAAAAAACCTCTGTTAAAAAAAAAAAAGTGTACTCATACTTTCATTTTTAAAGGTTCACAAATAAAAGCAACTGAAGATTAACATTGAAGGGGAAGTGATAATGAAACCGAGGGGGTCCCAGCTGGGCTAATGCTTGCTGGTCTCTTTGAAAGGATTTGGAAACGCTAAGATGAAACTGTTTCGCTTCTGGTACCTGGAGGGCAATGCCGATGGTATACTTGCTGCATAAAACCCTCATATACAGATCGCAGTCTGTGAGAATGACTTTCAAGAAGATTGTGTCCAAAACTACAGCTGTTTTGTGACAATAAATCATAGCAGCAGAGAGTAAGAAAGATTTTCTAATGTGAAGAAAATCAAGCATTAACAATTAGCAGGACATTTTCATTAGATGATAAGTGTGGCGGGTTATAACACGAAACCTGTGAAGAGAGAGAGGAGAATCTGAACATGACATGAGCAAAAAACATGACACACCCGTAAGTATACTTTTCGTCCTGAACGGGATAGAAAAACGTTAGCACTATCAATGCTAATATCCCTAATATGAAAATGGCAGCAGAAACCATTATGGGCTTATACTCGCAGGTTTACAAGTCAACCATTGCTTTCGTCGTTCCTATGTTGTCAGCTTTTGATTTAGGAAACAGATGAAACATCGCCACTTTAGTTTCTCAATTCAGTTCAATTGTTGTTTGGCTCTTTCAAGTGAAATCCTGGTAGCCCTTTAAGGCAACATTGATTTGAGGGTGAATTATTGGCAAATCAAGCATCGGGAGAATAAATAAAAAGGCAACAAGAAAACCATCTTGGCAGCATCAAGCCAGAATAAACAGCAAGAGCAAGAAATAAGTTAAGTTATGAGGTAGCAAGGAAGGAGGAAAGAAAGAAAGAAAGAAAGAAAGAAAGAAAGAAAGAAAGAAAGAAAGAAAGAAAGACTAATAAGCAAAACAAACTAAAAATGCACAAGTAGAGAGATGAAGCAGATGCTCTGATGATAATCTGCTCTCTCTCTCTCTCACACACACACACTCAACATATAGCAGACTAGGTGCGTTTGAAGGCAGGCAACAATGCACGTGTGTGTGTGTTGGTGTAAATGCTAAGCCATCTGAGTGCACGGGCTCTACGAGGTGCCGTTAACGGAATGTAAGGACTCACTCCCGGGGGCACCAGTTGCATTGGCAGTGGAGAGAACTACGTGAGAGGGAGTAGAATTATTGGTTACGTCATGGAGTTGGCTGAGCACTGAAGAGCGGCGTCTCACTGCACCCTGAAACGAACCACTTCTCTTGAAGGTACTCACTACCTCCATCTGCAGGAGAGAGAGAAGGACATCACACAGACAGGCGAATGAGCTCAATGAAATGAACAGGACTGGGGGTTTTAGGGAGGAACGTCTTGCAGGAAAAGCAGCATTTCATAATTGTTAATGTGCATGGCATGTTCGATGTTAAAGGTGCATTGCGCAACATTTCATGTTAAAAATACCCGTTTTTCTAACCCATACATGCTTAAACAATTGCCTGATGGGCTGAATGAGCCCTTCTCTGATCACTGCGATTGCCTCTATAATCCTGTACAGTAAAATAAATAAGAGGGATTCGGGTCGGAATTTGAGGCTGGGCGTGACGTCATGAGCGTGCACACCTCTGGTTGCAGTTTCGCTTGTCGCCAGAGGGGGCATAGTTCTGCAAAAACTCAGAGACTTGCGCAATGCACCTTTAAGGGTGTTTCTTCAACTATGAGCACTTTATTTATTTTTATTAAAACCAATGGATTTAAATGTTCTTTTTGTTTTATGAAACTCGCAGGAAAACTGGATTGGAATGTAATTTAAAATAAAAAATTGTGTCATTCTATCCTTGAAAGAATCCAAATTTCTCATTAAAATATTACTTTTAATTACATCTTCTAGTCAAAGTGAAATAATCTTTTTTTATTTTATTATACAGATTGTGATGGTCCCTCAGTAGTGGACTAATTTCTATCACAACCAACAATGTTGTCACTAGTAAAGTTAGCAAAAAGACAACAGTGTCAGTGAAAAGCATGCTTAAAATAATGAGAAGTATGAGTAAAGAAAAAAATAAACAGAAACATTTTAATGTTAAGTGTTACTTATGATGTTTTATTATAATTTCCAATCAAACTGTAATTTTGTGAAATACATTTTTAGCAAGAATGTCTCCGATTCAAGTCTTTCTGTGTGGAGTTTGCATGTTATCCCCGTGTCAGTGTGGGTTTCCTCTGGGTGCTTCGGTTTTCCCCACAATCCAAAAACATGCAGTATATGTGAATTGGAGAGGCTAAATTGTCCGTAGGTGTGAATGTGTGTGTGTGTCCCAAGCCATGTATTGGGAAGGGTTGGGGAAAGACCTGGCGACCTACCACGGAAAAATCATCGCCAAAAAAATTCATGGACGGTCTCTCGCGTATGGCAAGTCGGATACGACTGAAATGGTTAATGAATGAGTGAATGAATTTAGGATACATAAACTCTTAAATTATTAGGATTATTAAATTAGGATACATAAAACTAGGATACATAAAACTGTGAAATTAGACTTTGCAAGTCAAAAATGATTAAAATGTCATTTCCACCACAGAATGTAAACATTTTGAGATGTGGAGGAAATTACATTTGTTGGTTAAGAAAACTAAAGTACCTATACTTGAAGAAACATTGAGCATACAAACCACATTAATATTTAAAAATTCTAAAAGGCCAATGATAGTTACCAAGGACTGACATAATACATGGAGATGCAAGTAGAAGAGCAAAAAGGACTGAATAAAACAGTGTGATCGAGCAGCAGAGAGAATAAAGGATGAAGTGAGGGAGAGAGAGACATTAAGATTTACAACACGGAAAGCTTGTCAAATATTAATATTTCAACAATAGGCTTATAAAGGCTGGTGAAGAAAGAAAAATATGTTTGAGTTATGAGGAAAGTAAAGTTTGAAAAAAGTGCGCAAACTAGAGCATGTGGCACAGAAGGCATTCGGTATATTTTAAGGCAGAATGTGTCTAAGCGGGAACGGCTGTCCCTGTCAGAAACGATGCAAAAGCAACATTAAAACAGACAGGAAAAGACGGAGACTGAACATCACCTGAGTCTGAATTCGGTTGAGTCCTCGGAACCACAGGATCTGTCCTCGTCTCAGCTCTCTCTCGGCATGGTCAATCTCATCTTCATCCTCAGCTTGGTCTTCATCCATCATCTCGTCTGGAGCCGGCCCGTGGCCCGCTTCTTTCAGACACTTCAGATGATGTGTTGGCACTGATGCTATCACCTAGAAACAAAAATACAGTAAAAGTAAAACAAAAGCTGATATTTTTGAAACTCATTTTCTGTTTTTGAGAGCATCTAGAATGGCAAAGCGGTCGACTGCAGCACTTACCTGTCCCCAGACCAGCTCTGCCAATCCCACAAACAGGCACCAAAGCCACTGCTCCAAATTTAAGGGGGAACAGCTAAAGGGTTTCCCACCAAACTGCACAATCACAATCTACAAATCACAAACAGAGATATAGGAGTGGAATGGTATACTTTCATCTGTGTGTAAAGTACAAATGCATCAAAATATATGAATAAGGGAAAGTGTATATTTGAAGTGCTGTGAGTTGTTTCCATTTCTTTTGAACTTTTTCATCATTTTAGCTTTTTTGCTAGTTAAAACGTCCTTGCCGTGAAACAAATTAATAAATAAAAAAATTAAATATTAATAGTTTATTTCACCTTACACAGACTATCGTTCAAAGATATGGATAGGTGAGCAGATTTGGGTTGAGCATTATTTTTTTCAATACTTTAATTAAACAAGGACACATAAAAATGGTAAAAAAAATGAAAGACATTAACAATGTAAATGTATATATATACCGTATATACCACAACTATATTGCAAATCAGCATATTAGAATGATTTCTGAAGGATCATGTGATACTGAAGACTGGAGTAATGATGCTGAAAATTCAGCTATCACAGGAATAAATTACATTTAAAAAATATATTTTAATAGAAAACAGTTTTACTATTTCACAATATTACTGTTTTACTGTATTTTTAAACACAAATAAATGCAGCTTTGGTGAGCATAAGAGACTTCTTTCAAAAACGTTTAAAAATCTTTTAAATATTCCAAACTAAGTAGTGGCAGTGTGCATATGACACATAATTTATAAAGATCAATTAACAAGTAGAAATGGAAATAATCTACATTTAAATATCTATTTGTATGCTTTCACCTGTATTGCAAAGGTCCCCACCACGATTGAACAGAAGATGGGGTTTGAGAAGATTCCATCGAACACGTTCCTCTCTCCGTGGATCTTACGGGCATTGATCTCATTGAAGAGTTGCATGAGGACAAATGTGTTAAAGATGATGGTGTAATGTTCGGAGGGAGGAGAGTGAAGCGGAGCATTACGGCCGCTGTCTATATCAAAGATCCTCTCACCTGCACAAAAGATAAGGGAAAGATGAAATTAATATCCAAAGACAATATACAATATCAACCAATACTGATAAATAAAAAACGGCAGATAACAGAGTATGATCCTTGTAGACGAAGAAAGAGAACAGAACTTGTGTATCCAACAAATACTGGTTGGAACGTACCTACGAACAGCAGAGTGAAGATGATGATAAGCTGGAAGACTGCATGTCCGAGGATGTTTTTCATCATGGTTAAAGATATGAGGGGGTTGTTTCGGCCGTAGGGCTTCCTCAGGAGCAGCGCTTCAGTGGGCGGCTCCGTGGCAAGAGCCAGAGAAGCAAACGTGTCCATGATCAGATTGACCCACAGCATCTGCACAGCCTTAAGGGGAGAATCCTACACACACAGTTAAACACAGTAAGCTGTTTAATATTTTTGTGTAAACCATGATCATTTTTTTCAGGATTCTTTGATGAATAGAAAGTTCATGAACAGAAATAGAAATCTTTTGTAATATTATAAATGTCTTCGCTTTTGATCCATCTAATGTGACCTTTCTGAATATAATACTTTTTTTAAATGTATTCTTTTATATATATGAATGACCCCAAACTTTTGAATGGAAGTGCATGCATGTACCTGCGTGATGCAGGCACCAGTGAAGGCTACTATGACAGCCACCACATTCACTGTGAGCTGAAACTGTAAGAATTTGGAGATGCTGTCATACACGTTCCGTCCCCACATCACAGCCTTCACTATGCTGGAAAAGTTATCGTCCGTCAGGATGATGTCAGAGGCCTCCTTGGCCACATCTGTACCAGCAATGCCCTATGCAAACGGAGAAAGAGCATTCACACATCTATAATTCTCGTTATTTTAATACTGAATTTTAAAAATAAAAATTACACCTTTGTTTTCACACTCGGTATATTACCATTCTGAATTTTCCCAGTTGAAATGCTTTTATGAAAGGCACTGCAGGTCATATGAACTTTTCAAATGAACGTGAAGTGTGGTTTGGAAGATGGCTTTTAAACTAATCAAAGAAATAAACCTTACTGTCAATCAAACTCTAAACCTTTAGTTTTAAAGCAATATTCATGTTCACGGAATGTCTCATATTTAGCTTCATTTGGATTTATCATTACACTTTGTGTAACAGAACCTCAAAAATATATGGCCCTCTCGCAATTTTTCATATATATTTAATGGATGGATCTTCTCACCATTGCAAACCCCACATCAGCTTTCTTCAGAGCAGGCCCGTCATTTGTGCCGTCACCGGTGACTGCAACCACCTGCCTTTGTTCCACAATGGTGCTGTCTATGATACCTGAACACAAGGCACACACGAAATAAACATAAAAATCTTAATAATCGAGATCAAAACATCTGTTCATCAACATCAGGAAAAGCTTGGTATCTGCTCAAGTCAGCTTATGATCATGTTACTTTTGTATTGTACTGCATATGATTATGAGATAGTTCCATTAAGGGATGAACGCAACTGGGGGAGAGACTCACCTTTGACAAGTGTGTGTTTGTCTGTGGGGGAAGAACGAGCAAGAACTCTGAGCTTGGGCCAAACTTTGTCAATGCGCTCTTGCTCAATCTGCAAAAAAATTTTAAATAAAAATGTAAACATCTAAAAAAACATTTTAGTTTGAGGATGGTAGGATTTTTTTCAATGTAAAAAAAAGGTTTATGCTCAACTGGAATGCATTTATTTAAGCAAACATATAGTAAAAATGCAATGCAATATTTTAAACTGTTATTAAAATTCAAATTAATTATTTTTATTTTAATATGCAACTCATCCCTATGATGCCAAAGCTGAATTTTCAGCATCATTACTCATTACTTTAGTGTCACATGATACTTCAGAAACCACTCTAATATGGTGATTTGCTGCTCAATAAACATTTATTAATATTAGCAATGTTTAAAACAGTTTTACTGATTAATATTTTTGTGGAAACCATGAGTTTTTTTTAGGATTTTTTGTTGATGAATAGAAAGTTCAAAAGAACAGCATTTACTTGAAATATAAATCACTTTAAAACAAAAAAAATGTCTTTACTGTCACTTTTGATCAATTTAATTTGAATCCATCCTTTTCTGAATATAATTATTAATTACTTAAAAAAAAATCTTACTGACCACAAATGTCTGAACAGTAATGTATGTAACTACATATATCGTCACTCATCTAGATATTTTTCACTGGCTGTTGTGTATTCCATTTAAGATTTTGTGCATGTTGTGTCTTTAGAATTAATCGTGGCAATAAGGAAAAGATTCATAATAATAATTCCTGTATAAGTTTATAATTATAAAACCTGGAAGTACTGTATACCTCTCCTTTCTCGTTCCTGATTCGCCTATTGAATTCCTTCCCATCTATACACAGGAAGTCGTCGCCAGGACTGATGATGCCACACTTGGCAGCAATGGCACGCGCAGTGTTTATGTTGTCACCCGTCACCATACGCACAGTGATGCCTGCTTGTTGGCACTTTTTGATGGCATCTGGGACCTGATTGGAATTACAATCAGCAAACTAGATTTCAGAACAGATTTCGGTGTCATAAATATCCCTTCATATATCATAAAAGATTTTTTAGAGGTTAAAATGTAGGTGTAGTATCTTAGGAGACCTGCAAACAGAGGAAACAGACATCTAAGTAAACTGGTCTGCATACCTCCGGTCGAACAGGGTCTTCAATGCCGACCACGGTGATGCAGACGAGGTTGGAGACAATATCTGTCTCGTTGTCCCAGTCTGGCATGGGGTCAGCTGGAAGCTCCCGATAAGCGATGCAAATCGTACGAAGGCCCTCGCATGCCATCGGTTCAATCACTTTCTTCACCATCTCATCTTTGTCCCGTGGCTTAAAAGCACGAACCTCACCGTCACGGGCTAAGATGAAGGAGCACCTGAGATGAAAGCAGAACTGTTTAATTTCGTTTTTTGACAAAGACTGCACTGTTCATATTTACCCAAAAGCCAGCTAGAAGGAGGTGAGGTGTAATTGTTACTTCCTTTTAACACTTACACTCTTTTATTTGACAAACTGCTGTCTGTACATGCTACTAATCTTCAGAAAAAGACAACTTTGTTCAAAAAGGATTAATATCAAAATTAGTGGCAACCTCAAAGCCACATGCAGAACAAAAAGTGTAAACCTCAGAACACTCATATTCTCTCCATTCCTCTCCACTCTGTCTGAATTCAATATTTATTGATCAAGGCTGATTTTTTCTGTTCTATTTGGCGTTCCACAAATTAGGCCTTAAAGAAAGATAGTCCTTGGCTTTAACTATTTTTTTTTACAAATGGCCAGTGAAATTAGCTTAACCTTCACAAAATGTTGAATATCAACTTTATGAACTTCAGAATCAGTTTTGAAAGAAGATTCTTGTGTTCACAAAGGCTTTTTTTTAATCAAAAATAAAGTAAAAACTGTAATATTATTTCAACCAAAATTACTTTTTTAGTGAATTTCTGATCCTTCAGAAATCATTGTAATATGATGATTTAGTGCTCAAGAAACATTTCTTATTATTATCACATATAAAAATAGCTGGCCTGCTTATTTAAGTGGGGAAACAGTGATACAGTGTTGTCGTAGTGACTTCAAACTAAACTTTTGAATGGTCGTATATATAGTGTAAATAAGTTTTAATACTTTTTTGTACATACAGACTACATGTCACTTTACCATTTCAACATAATTATTGTGATTTTAAAAAAACACAGGTGGGACAAGCCAAAATCACCACGTACACAAAGACAACAGAACTTACTTTTTGAGCAGGATCTCAGAGGCTCCTTTGCTGTATAAGCGGAAGCTTCCGTCAGGCATCTGAATGACGGTGCTCATGGATTTTCTAACAGAATTAAAAGTGTAGACTTTATAGAGCTTCTCTTCAGGGATCTGCTCCCTCACAGCTTGGTAGTCCTGTTTCAGGTCCAACACAAGTGCCAGCAGAGAACACTCTGTCTTATTACCCACCTGTTTGGGCAGCCCACCTTCCTTATCTGCAACCTAAGGGAAGAGGTGAAGAGAGAGGAAGGAATGGTGAATGAAAGGATGAAATGAGGGTTGTAAAACTTAGTAAAATCACTGCATGGCCTCTCTTGGTTTACTGCTTTAGTAAAAGCCTCTCACTATTATTTTGGAGGTGTAGGCGCAGTTCACGGCAATAGCACTGGTGACGAGCTCCAGTGTCCGGGGTTTAATCTGATCTGGTGTTGGGATGTCACGGAAGTGCTGGTCCAGTATATAAATCTGCACCACTGTCATCCGGTTTGTGGTGAGGGTCCCTGTTTTATCTGAGCAAATAGCCGTAGCATTGCCCATAGTCTCGCAGGCATCCAAATGACGCACCAGGTTATTGTCCTTCATCATTTTCTGTGGAAAGACATTGATAGGAAGCGTTAAAATGTTAAGAGCACTAGCCAATGTGAGTATGTGTGTAAATGACACTTCAATGGACTCGCAGGTGCATTCTTCAACATAACGTTACCGAAAATGCCAGTTATTAATTTCTGACTAACCTTTACAGAATAGGCCAGTGATATGGTGACAGCCAGTGGCAAACCCTCTGGCACAGCCACCACCAGAACTGTAACTCCGATGATGAAGAATTTGACAAAGTACTGCACATAAATAGGTGTGCACTCCGTCAGCCACACCCGTCCCTGAATGACGAATGTTTCGATCACGAAGTACAGCATCAGGATAATCACAGTGATGGCGGACATCACCAGACCTGAAATAATTAATACATCTGATTGCTAAGAAAGTAATAGCACACCTAGTAAGAGTCGAAAATTTAAGACCAAATAATTTCAGACCAAAATGTACACTACCGGAAGAACTTGACCTAAAACATCCTAACAGCAGACCTCCCCACCTGCTTTCCCGATTTGCACTGCCAGCTTGGTGAGTTTGCCCTGAAGAACTGATTTCTCCTTCTTGGGCACACTGGTTTTTTTCTTCTCTTTCTCCTCCACTTCCCCACCTTCTGCACTCTTCAGAGGCTGCATCTCCATGGCAACAGCCTCATCCTGTTTCTTAGCTATAGTAGGTCAAAGAGACGCAGTGATCAGGCAGTCAGAATCACAGGTAACTGTTGGAAATGTTTAGAATCGCACTTACAATACTGCACTCTATTTTGCGGTTTGCATATACACTGTATCCTGCTCACACTATCATTATTTGATCTGACTGACAAGACATTTTACAAAGTAATTCATTAGGGATGCACCGAAACTTCGGCCGATTCCAATAAGCGATAATTCTTTACATTTGAAAACCGATAACTGATATATTGGCCGATAAATATAAATCCAAACTTTTATATTATTTTTGAGAGCCTGATTACAAAAAAAAGTCTCACCATTAAAAGCCATGTCCCAAACACTTAAACATAAATCAAACATAGACAGTACAGTAGCATAGTTTGAACCAGTGTCAGTTTTAAAATTAATTTTACACTACTATGGTCAACTTTCCTTATAAAAAAAAAATATATCGCCTCACAAATAAATAAAATAATGCTAAAATAATTAAACAAAGAAGTAATTGGACAACATTACTTGTGTATAAAGAATCAAAATACATGTGCCATGGATAAATAAATTGGAATAGCCTTCACACAGACAATACTGAAATTATTTTAATGAAACCCTATTCTGATGAAAATAATATGAGAAAAATTAAAGTGCTAGTTATTTTTAATAATGCATCAATGTTTTTGAAAAAGAAACATCTAAATCTAAGCCTATATGACAGACCTGCACTGCACATGTTGCATTTAACTGTATTTCCTTTTCGTAGTGATTCCAATCATATTTCAAGCAATTCAAAACCACCATGGCCAACAGCGCGCATCTGAAGTGTCTTAGATGAAGGAAATAATACATTATTTATCGGCTTTAATATATCGGCAAAATTTCTTATCAGGCCGATAATGATAACATTAAAAATGAACATATATAGGCCGATACCGATATGGTGGCCAATATAATTGCAGGATGACACTCGTTACATGCAAATTAAGCTGAGCTCAAAGTGACAATAATGTACTGTTGCATGCAATGATTTGAAATGCTTATTGTTACACTATTTCACATACAAATTTGGAAACAAATAGTAGGCAGTATACAGTGTATGCTGTGCGGTATGTATTATTTGATTCTGAAATAGCCTGTATAATGACTTCATCTCATCATAAATCTATCTGAACTCAATTCAACATCAGTCTTGAAAGTCACCTTTATTTTGATTGTTCTCCAGGGTCCCATCTTGTTTCCCTGTGAAAGTTAATGCAGACATTTAAACAAAAAACAAAAAAAATTGTTTCTGCTGCTTGAGATCAATGTAGCTCACATGAGAGAACAATAAAGACATGAGAAAGAAAACATAAAACATGGAGGGATAATATTTGACAGATATGGGGAGTTAAAACCAGGATGTCTGTTTATGAGTCTCTCTCTATTGTGAATGTCACCTACCATTTATGATGTTGTGTTCTTTGGCTTCAACACTGGGGAACTGCGTGGATGAATTACTATTGACCTCTGATAGAATTGTTGGATAGGACAAAAACGAAGGTGGTATGTAAAGACATAAAATAAAAACCTAAATGCTGAACAAAAACAATGAAAAATCAACTCAAATGAGTGAGCAACATTTCTGAGTATTTCAGTGCATCGAAATAGAATTGACCCAGAACATTAGACATTTTGAATCTGGATCATTCTATGTGGGTATTCAAGCAAAAGGATTTTTCTTTTATAATGTTCATGTTTATTCATGCTCAGTTTTTAATCATATATCAAATATTTTCAAAGAACTGTCAGACGCCAACCTTTCTTGCAGTCTTTCTTCTCTTCCTCCATCTCTCCGGCCCCCAGGAGGGTGAAGATGATTCCCGTTTGAGAGTTGACACCAACAGCGGTCACCACCATTTTCCCTGAGCCCTCCATTACATGAGTGCCTGAAAATTGAAGGACACAGAGAATACTTTTTACAGTAAATATTTGCATACCTATTCCCTTAAAAAGCCCATCAAACAATTTCATCAACAAGTGGTAACTTGTGGTAACTCACCATCAAGCAAGTGGTAATTTAAGTTACCACTTTTCATACCAACACAAATTAAAATAGCTTATTGGCGCCATCTCGTGACTCAAAAGAGTTAGCAAGTGACTAAAAGATTTCAATTTTAATTTTTGTATATATTTTGAACATAGAATGACTAAAAGCTCAGGTGTCTCCAGTTAGAGGATGTTTAATCTAAAACAATCAATTACATGTCATCTTTTATACAATGATTTTAGGGATTTAAAGGTGTCATAAAAACCTTTAAATTCATATCCAACTTTTAAAAAAAACACTGCCTTAACTTGGTATTTGTAAAGTGAGGTTAAGGGGAAATGAAATATAAGCCTATAAATGTTCATTTCATTGTATTAGTCACGGATAACCTCCTCATGTAATGTATTGTGTTTGTTTGTTGTGCTCACATTAACCCTTGCACTTGTCTAAACCAAGGATCAAAATTAAGGCTGAAGTCTCTTCCATGGCCTTTCCTCTTAGCGTGTAATACAATTAAACTGAGCCAGATTGCTTCTTTGTTCCCTGGTTTGCTGCACATTAATTCTTTCTTTCTTTACCAGCATTTTTGTCTCGTTTTCTAGTAAAAATATTGAAACACCCTTAACGTTCATTAGTTAACTACTTAAGTTAACATGAACTAAGAATGAACAAACATTTATTAATCTTAGTTAATGTTCATTTCAGCATTTACTTTGATTAATACTAAAATCAAAAGTTGTATTTGTTAACATTAGTTAATGCACTGTGAACTAACATGAACAAACAATGAACACATTACCAAAAACATTAGCAAAGATTAATAAATACTGTAACAAATGTATTGCTCATTGTTAGTTCCTGTTAGTTAACACATTAACTAATGTTAACGAATGAGACCTTATTGTAAAGTGTTACCCAAAAAACTACCTGAGGAGCGTTTATCCTACACCGTTGTTTTTTCTTTTAAGAATTACATCGAACACACTTTAGTGATGTTTAAGACTATTGCCAATGAGAAAATATATGTTTCACAGGGATAAACAAGACAAAATGACTGATTAAGACAATCATTTTTTGCAGCGTGCATTTCCTTCTTCACAACAAGAAGCCTTCAAACATACAGAGCCGCCTCTCCCATTGTGACAGAGAAAATAATATGCGCTCCTTGATGATTAATTACACAAGCTGATGAATGACAGAAAAAGCTTGTCAATAAAACAAGAAACAAGACAGTTCCATGGAAGCTAGTCATTTTAAAGTTCAAAAATGTGTAGCAAGAGATAATTACTGGGGTAACATGGACATCTTAATTAAATAAAAAATATATTTTAATTGAAATAAAATAAAATAAAATATAAAAAATACATTTGTGACATGGATCATATGACGCCTTTGTACAAAAGGTCAGAATTTCTTGCTTCCAATTTTAAAATGCAATTTATTTCTGTGATAGCAAAGCTGATGTATATATCTTTTGTAACATTATAAATGTCTTTACTGTCAATTTGTCACTTTCCTTGCTGAATAAAAGTATTAATTTCTTTTTTAAAAATCTGAGCGGTATAGTGTACATGCTTTAATTCACCGTTTCACTCAAACATTTGCTGAAAATATAGGTAAACCAAGTGATTCTGAATTGGACACTCAAGGAAGTTAATGATATTTAAAAAAAAATTATTTGCACAAATTACTGATTATTCTCCGTTAACGTCAATTTATTTATGCAAGTCCATTCTAATCAGGTTACACATGCATTTTTCACATAACTGCCTAAGCAAGTTATGTTTCCATAGATTCCATTTCCCATTTTTCTTCCACGCTTGATTATGTTGAGGTTGAGGGCGTGGGGTAGCGCTGTGTGTGTGTGGCCAAGCGGAAAAACAGATGCTTCTCTGGTGAGCTGTGATCATTAGAAAGAAGTGGCCGAGCAGGTCTCTGGAGGGCCGAACACAAATCTGAGCCCTTCTCCAGGAAGCAGAGATGAGGGAAGTAGCTGATTAACCTGTTTATCAGACCTCAGGGACATTATCTCATTAAACCAGTCAATGAGATTTAACCCAAGCACTGTGCAACCTGAGTGTTAAAGTATTGACAAAATACTTTGCGAGCAAAGTACCCATCCCCCAAACAGCAAATTGGCTCAATTTAGATGGATTGCAACAGTGTCATCCTAAATTAATTGATATAGGTGATTTTTTTAACACAATAAAGACTTACAGTATACTATACACACGTGATGTCGCCATGTAAGTAAAGGGAATAGTTCCCGTGGGATTAACGGTCCTGCTCAAACAAACTAAACATCCTTTGCATGTTCAAACCTGCCACCTTTTGGATTTTTAACCACTAGTCTGCTCCAATGATCTGTTTGCATTCCAAATCATCTGAATTCTTGAACAGATGGTGAATATCTTTCAGTGTTTGGATGGTTCTGAATAACCAGAACTATTTATGTAAAAAACACACAAACATTCATCACAACCCATGGCCATATGGCCGACCCAGTCCACACAACCCCACGCAAACATATGTTCACTTACATAACCTTTACTCCCTACCTGACAGCAGCATGGGATCCTTGTCGATGGATTTGCCTACGTGATCAGACTCTCCGGTGAGGGAGCTCTCATCGATCTTGAGGTCGTTCCCTTGGATGAGAACACCATCCGCAGGCAGGAGGTCGCCTATGGGACCCCAGAGTGACAGTAACAGATCAATTACATCTTAGCGGCTTTGAATACTACTTCCTCTAATGAATGAAATATTCAAAGGCATCTTCACATTTTCTCTCCCCCTCCCTCTCTCTCTCTCTCTCTCTCTCTCTCTCTCTCTCTCTCTCTATATATATATATATATATATATATATGTATATATATGTATATGCATAATTTAGGATAATCTTAAGGATTTAAAAAAGATTCTACACTTATATGTAAATTATTTCAATTATTTACTTCACGACAGGTAAATAGGGTATAAAAAACTAATAGACATCACCATGCTTCCCAAGTTGATCAATTACATTTAATTGCAAAGAAATTTTGTTTTACAAGTTTTCAATTCTTTTTATATTTAAATATGCAAATGAGGCATTCTATAATTAAATATGCACTAATTTGCATACATTTCCAGAACAGAAATCTGAACATTGAATAAAGCCAGGTTCAAACTCTTTATTCAATTTTGTTGACAAATTAGAGTTAAGGTTTTTGCAGAAGGGATTTTGGAGATTTTGGATTTATCACTCAATAAATCTGAAAATAGTCTTTCCACTAGTTTGAAACTACATTATAGTTGTATAACAACATAATTGCCCAAAATCTCAAAACTGACCGATAGATTTTGCCTGTGGTGTCTCGCCTTAAATACATAATTAAATTGTTAATACATTTTTTTTTAATTATTAAACCACCAAAATATGTGTAATACTTTTTATTTCATTTTAGCATTTGTTTGCACTCATTTGTCATTTTTTAGCATTATTTGTGGAAATGAAAATTGTCATTTCATTTTCAGGGTTACAGTTGTCAGCACGTCACTCAACAATAGGGGGCGTCACGTTTAGTTTAGGTGCATTTTTGTGAATTGTTCTTTTAAACTGGTTCTTTTTAGTGAGCTGTTTGAACTAGTTCCCCAAATCGGACTGAACCAACTGAAGTCAGCACAGAATCAGATATACAAGTTACTCAGTCAAATCTCACTTTCGGACATGCCTGACAATCACTCCAACTCATTCAGTGCTCTAGTTAGTCCAACAGTACACTGAACTGAGAACAGTACGGACTGTCTGCCGAGGGTCATTAAGGGGGCGAAATGTATGTAGGAAGTAGGAGTAGCGTAAGCTTAGGTGAGAGTTGACGCCTCTCACAGTTCAAACAAATATGGCAACAAACTCAAGCTCCTCCACCATTTCTCTTTAAGAATTCTCGTTTTAGACTTCTAATTCGTGACCGGTGTTTTGTTTTGCTCTATTTCCTGCGCTTCCGCATTCATCAATACGTCGGGTCAGAGGTCACTCTTCTGCCGGAACTAGACTCACATACGGCCGTTACCTGAAGCCAGTGATTATAGGTTATAAAGTTATAAATATGATGGATGGATGTGCTTTTTTGGGCATCAAAAAACAAGGTACTTTACTCCCATTATAAAGCTTGGAAGAGCCAGGATATTTTTTAATATAACTCCGACTGAGCTTGGCTGAAAAAAGAAAGTCATATACACCTAGGATGGCTTGAGGGTCAGTAAATTATGGGATAATTTTTTATTTTTGGGTGAACCAACCCTTTAATTCAGAAACATTGTTGCATGCAAGATGTCTTTTATAAAAATAAAAATAAAACAGGTTGAGGAGACAGTTTTGAACGCTACTGACCATATTTGATTTGGGCAACATCCCCCACCACCATCTCAGCCACAGGGATTTGAATGACTGTGCCGTTCCGCACCACAGCGAAGCGTTGCTCCTGCTCGATGCGGCTCTGCAGGCCACGGAACTGCTTTTCTTTGCTCCAGTCATTAAACGCCGTCACCAGCACCACGCAGAACACCGAGAGCAGGATAGCTGCGCCCTCGATCCAGCCCGCCTCCGCCTCTCCCTCGTCCTCCGCACCTGCACTCACATTACTACATGCTGGAGAGAGAGAGAGAGAAAAGAGACGGAAAGGTAAAAATGTGTGGGAGGACAGGGAGTTTAAGTGTCTACTTGTGATCCTTTAGGTTCTTTTATCTATCCATCCATCTCTCACTCCATTCCTTTTATTCTTTGATTTGTTAGCTATCCATGCAACTATACTACACCAGATATGGTCGTAAAGTAACAACACAAGACACACAAGAGCCTTTTAGAGACAAACATATGCTAAAATGGTATGAAATAAACACGTACAAGTTGCAGTGTTAGTATTAGCAAATTAAAGGTCACCAGAACTTTTAATGGGAAATTCAAATGAGGTTATGACTTAAAACATATCACGTTTTTCCTGAGCTTTTGATGAAGGACAGCAATCCCTGTTCTAATGTTGATAGATTTTATTTTAATTTTTGATAATTTTTACTATTTTATCTCTGAATACTTAAGACCAAGTCACCTTCACTGTCCCCTCCAGGCGGCTGGTAAAAGGACAGTCCAAGGGAAATAATGGCCGCAATTTCCAGGATTATAAGGGTAACATCCTGTAAAGCCTCCCACACGAGCTGAAGGAAGGTCTTGGGCTTCTTAGGAGGGATGAAGTTCATTCCAAACACCTGCCGACGTTTCTCCAAGTCTGCAGGATTGTCCGATAGTCCTTTTGAGAAGGAAAGATGGCAATAAAAGTCACTGTTACCTCTCAAATTTTACTAACAGAAATTCAGTGAAAAACGTTGGCATATAATGTCATTAAATTAAATGTAAAATACCCACGCCAAACTGTCCACCTGTAAAGCCTGAAACATTTTCACCATTTTTTTCCTCCAAATTTAACAGGATTTGTTTTAATGCAAAAATAGTCAATCCAAGAACATGTACACTAGTGTAAGGTGTGAAAAACCCTAAATTCATTCATTAATGGATTTTTTGTCTCCATGCAAACGCTTTTGAGAACTTCCTGGATTCTCATTAGTCATCACTCAGTTCTGTTAGCACCAATCCCTGACCTCTTATGGTGACAGGAGGGGAGGGAAGAGGACATTACAAGAGAACACAGGGCACAGATGGTTAAGTCAGTGTGTTTCGGATGCACCACAGGGTGTGATTTTTGGCAGCAAGACCCAGACAGACTGTCACACTCTCTGAATCCTCACGCTGCCAATCATCACCTGCTGCCCCTGGCAACCTCTCATCTCCCATCAGAGCTTCCCTTTCACTCACTGTAAAGCCTAATTGAGTTACTCCAAAGGTTTGTAGGAAATCATTTCCCTAACTCATTCCAATTGCCCCAGTTAATTCATTCAGTCTCTGTTCATGGCTCAATATACGCAAGAAAATTAAGACAACTAAGATGCAGCAGTGCAATCCTCTTTCTACGGAATACCAGCATTGAAAGACTTTTGCAGTACATCCAGCCCTTTCTTCTACTCTTTCATCTTTCCATCCATGCCCGTAAGCTTTTCTTTTTGTATCCCTGTCACGGTTTCTGAAGAGAGGTTTTTCAAAGAGCAGCATTAAAGGAGGAAAAAGAGCTTTACAATAAACTTAAAGTAACCTCATCGTGGCTGCCAAATAGCGAAGTAGGCAGACCGCATGACTTGGTCTGAAAGCAAGTGGTCGGAACAAGATGTGAATCAATGTTATTATCAGAGCGCAAAGTAGGATCATCTACCCAGAATAGCCACGGCAATAAAAGATTCAACAAAAATCTTAGCTAACTAAATTAACAAAACATTCCCTGCTGGTGGAATGACCTGCCAAACTCAACCCCATTTTAAAGAAACGGCTAAAGATGCATCTTTTAGGTCAACAAGACCTATTAATGCTAACGCTTTCTATTTTATGTATTTTTCCATTTATGAAATTTGTTTTGCCCTTTTGTTGGCTTAATTGCTTCTTTTGTTGTCCTCATTTGTAAGTCACTTTGGGTAAAAGCGTTTGATAAATGATGAAATGTAAAAGCAATATCAACTCTGTTATGCTCCATAACTTATAAAGCTATATCTAATAAAACATGAAACTATGTTTGAAAACCATGATGTTGTATAAAGGCACATTTCTGGAAAAACTGGGACTTGAATTTCTCAAAACAAAAAACTGCTGCAAAGAGAAAAACAGCATAACAGAAAGATGCTCTCGTCTGAAAACATGGGCAATGTCCGCTTTCAAAAGCAGATAAAGGTTCTTTCTGTGAAGACAGGCTTGTTTTGAAAAGGAGTGTTAGTGAATATAAGTGCATCTGGATTTACAGGAATTCTGTCATCATTTACTCATCCTCTGGTGAATCCACACCTGTATAACTGACTTTCTTCTGTGGACCACAAAATGGGCAGTTTTGAAGAACTGAACTGGTTGCTCTTTTCACATGCAGTTACAAAGAATGGGGACTTAGTCTTTCAAGCTTTAAATAGGACATGAAAGCACCATGAAAGTAGTATCATAAAATGGTCCATAGAATTTTGTGCACTACATTAAAGTCTATAACGGCTTAAATTTTGGTCCGTTCCTGACACAAAATTATTGTACGGCTACAGAAGATGTATATGAATATGTTGCACAAGTCTAATGGACCACTTTTACAATACTTTTATGGTGCTTATGCATCTTTTCTGATAAAAGCCTCAGTCCCCGTAGGGACTAACTGCATGGTACACAGCAATCAGTAAAATATTCCATTTGCTTTCCACGGAAGAAATAAAATCATACAGTTTTGAATGACCTGAGAGTGAGTAAAGGACCACTTAATTTTTACAATAGCTCAATAGCTTCTTTAACAGCTGAAAATGTCTGTATGTTTCAGGATGCACGTGTGATCTTATGTAATTGAGCAAGAGATATGGTCACATGTCGAAACTAGTGCTACTCACCATCTGCAGGTGAAGTCTTGAGTCTGTGACAGATGGTTTCTGTATCTGTGTAGCTCTCCTGGATCTTCTGCAGGGCCTCGTGTCCCCTGAGCTCCATCAGCGAGCACAACTCGTCCACCGTCATCCCGAAATCCCCCTCGTTGTCTCCTCTGTCCATCCCTGGCTTCTTAGGGTGGAACTCTACCGTGCTGTTGCCCAGATCCCCCATGATGGTGTGTTGGTTTTGGAAGACTGGCAGCTTTTTAGCAGACACTATGAGCTAGGGTACCTGGGAAAATGTGTTATCTCTTTTGTCCTATATATATTCGTCCTCACCTATTTCTAAGATGTTCGCTATGTAGTTCTCCATATTGAGACATGAATTGTCAAGTTTGTTTGGGGATTTCTATTCTATGGTGTGGTAGCAGGGGTTCCCCTGAAATATCCCCCCATAAAGAAAAAATCAGCAAAATAAGTGGTAGCCATTGTGCCAATCCATCTCTATGAAGACCAAATGAAGCAAGTGTTACTGATTATTAAACAATAAAGGGGATCTAGTGACACAGGAATAACGTCGGTAAATAACCTGAGGAACAAAAAAAAAAAAAAAGGGAAAAAAAGAATGTTAAACATTCATCTCTGAACTTGGTCAAACCAAAAACACAGACAGCTGTGAAATGCAAGTAAGCAAGATGCCACCTTGAGACAAAATAGACACATATTTATTTCATCAAAAATAATGTTAGAAAAAATAAAACGAATCAAAAACATTATTATCATAAAATATTTTTTAAAAGATAGCTAGACACTGATTTGAGGAGAATTATTTGAAATCAAAAGTTTTTTTCAGGCTCATTAATCATAGATAATAATAACCATTATCACAAAATATAACAGGTATACAATGATTTGAGAAAAAAAATTGCATGAAATTTTGCGTGAAATACTAAAAAATTGTTTTTTTTAAATGCTATTTAATGGCTTTTCAACAATTTAAACAGTAAAACAATTATGAAACATTAGAAATCGAAAAGGCAACATACAAAAAATGTTTTATTGTTATTATTGTTTAAAAAAAATTAAGCATTTATGACAAGAATCTCCATCTCCTGGGTACAACTTTTCATCTATCTGCCTTCATAATATGTATGAACAGATAGTTGAATGCGTGTTAGTATAATTTTACTTATGCTTATTGTTTACCCTAGAAATTTGGTAGGCTACGCGGTATCTCCTTGGCTACCTAATATTTAAATCTACTCTTCCTAGATTACATTATGAACATATTTGTTAGTTTTCTGTCCAATGGTATTGTTCAAAAGTCGACAAAATAATGATTTAAACTAAACGTCTCGAAATGTGGAGGTGGCATTTCTCACCGAGTCACAGGTGTAGGTAGTTTTGTGGGGACACAAGTAGGCAAGTGCACACCTACTGCAATGGATTGTTTACATAATATCCGATGGAAATCGAGGACAATTACTCTTTATCTAAACGCATTTTGATATACTCTCTCTAGATAAAAGCGTTGTATGTGCATCTCTCCCCAACCCATGTAGGCTACTTTACAGTACCGCCTCTCGACGCAAAATCTGCCTTCACTCAGGCAGTACGAGACGCCTGCGCATGCGCACATAAACACTTGCCCAATCCCACTGCAGAACAGATTTACTAAGGCAACACTACCAGCCATCAGGCCTGCAATTTTGGATGACATTACAATCCGCTTGAGCTCTGCGCCTCCATTTCCCTGCTGTGACACCAACTTTACTGAACATTTAAACCCATAATCTGTGTGCGCGCCTCCTCATCTTTTATTAAAAATGTCCAGAAGATTCCTCAACAAACACGCTCTTTAAACAAGATGATGCCCTTTCCTGGTAACCTTCAGGAATCAGATGTTCACCTTGGCCCACTGTAGCCTACAGCTGCTCAGAGCTTATGACAGAGCCTGTAGCATTTGTGTTATGATTTATTTCGGTTTAATCACGGCAAGAGGAAGGTAAATCAAATGTATATTAAACGCATTTAGAGGGGATTAAAATGAGATGCTGCACAAACTGACCAGACAGCAAGGTTACATCCATCCACCACCTGCTTTTCAGTCTACCCAAAACTACTTTTTTTAAATTTTATTTTTACCTATACAGGTAGCCTATATAGAGATTCACAGCTCTTAATTAAGTTTATGGCACAATAACGAAGATTAATATTTTTAAATACATGCTAGTGTTGATAATGCAAGTCCTATCAAATTTCTGATTATAATACTGTGTTATTCTGTGTGATTTTTTTATTATTATTATTAGTCTATATATATTTTTTTTATTTAGGCTATATTGATTATTACCATTTTATTTTAATGACATTAAAAACGATTGTTAAACAATAAGGAATCATGGCAAAAAAAAAAAGTCATATTGGTGAATAATATCAGCATAAATATGCTGGGCGTACAGTAAATGATGATGATAATTCCCTTGTAATGCTTCCCTACTGATATTATAATAATAAAGCACTTTAATTATACATTAGCAGACACTCGACTGCAACAAATAGACAAACATAAAACATACCCTGCTGACACCTCAAGGCACTTGTGAACATGTATCCATGAACAAATATATTCACTCACCGCGCAGGCCATGCTCCAAGGACATTTCACGTTGAGCCGGAAAAAAAGGCAGGAAAAACGGAATGATATCCAGTGATTTATCCTCAAATCATGCCCATCATGGAGAACACAAAAATGAAAGTCACATCATTTGACCTTTACGCTATTCCAAATGCAGATGATGCGCAACGGTGCAGAATAGAAATCAGATGAAGGGAGCAGGAGGCAGCAGACGGTGGTGACCACTTCATCTTATGCGGAAGAAAACCTGAATGATGCAGATGAGATTGTACCATGTCCGCATTAATTAATCTGTTAAAAACGGCGTATTGTGCTGTCGGGAACGTAAAGGAGGGTCGTTTTGGTCACATCGTTGCTGTTTTTTTGGCGCTGATTGATAGAGTGATGGGTGAAGGAGAGATGTGGGTCTACATGCTGATGATGCCAGTTTGACGCGCATCTCGCGGTGATGATGGCAGAAGCAGCAGCATCCGAGCGCCGGAGGACGGGGGGTGGGGGAGGGGCGGGCGAATAACCTCGCTTCCCTCCCTCTCTCTCTCTCTCTCTCTCTCTCCGCAATCCTTTCCTTTTCCCGGTAAAGACGAATTCTACTATGGCGAAGGCTTGCTTTTAAATATTCATAACCCAAGCTTTTGACTTAGGAAGGTAACCAAGCAAGGTAGCAACGAAACGTCAGCACGAGTAATCAATATTCATAAGCAGAACATTCGCCATTGGGTGGCTGTCACGTTACGTTAGCATGATGTACTTAATATTCATAAGTAGAACATTCGCCATTGGGTGGTTGTCACGATACGGTAGGCAGAATGATGCACTTATCCATGAAACAGATATTCGGCATTGGACGATTACCACCACGCATAGTCAGCATGAACTTATTAATATCCAAGTTCTAATTTTGCATGTTAGCACAAAATAATCACTATACGCGACAAAACATTTTTTTTAATTAAAATAATTTCAAATATTTTGTTGAAAAAAATAATAAACTCTAGATTGAGCCAGCCAAAATTAATTAAATAATATAATAACAATAAAACAAGCAAAAATAAAATATTTGATATTGCTTGATGAATTTACTCTTTAAATTAATTCCTCTATCTCTCTCCCTCTCTGGCTGGGTATCTGAGCATTAATTATTAAGCAAGTGATCATGCAGTCTGCTGCCTGCTCCATTAATAAAACATCCAGACAAAGGATTTAAAAAAGAGAGAGCCTTGGTTTAATTAATATTCATTTCAGTTTCAAAGTAGCCTGTACTTTATTGGTATAAATTAGGCTAAACAAGAAGTTTGGGTGTTTTTCTTTTCTTTTCTTTTTTTCTTTTTTTTTTGGCGGGGGGGATTTGGGGGGTCAAAGAAAGCGGTATACCCGTAATATAAAGCTTTACCAGTAAATTTGAAGATACATTTCTAGCTCTAGACTGATTTTAAATTATAATTTTGGCCATGAAATGGGTCATACCAACTCAATTTGACCCATTTTCATTTTGTGACTTTTTCACATTTAGGGTCATAAACATGCATGTAAAGTTGATGCTTATGTGTTTTGACATATAAACACATCATTTCCATTACGTTTGTGATGTTTGTGGGTCAATTTGACCCACATATTTTAATGTTTTTTTAGGCAACTGTTCAGACCCAAAATAATAACATTTGTTAATAATAATTTTTTTTTTTTTTTTTTACTACCCTATAATGATGCTAAAAAGGAGTGATGCTATTCCCCACTTATTTCAATACGTACAAATATTTTGTCATCAACAGATGGTAAAAATAAGCTATAATTTCTTTTCTGTTTTTCAAGCTATCTGAAATAATATTTAACATGTTTTTTTTCTTGACATTTTGTGACTTTTTCTGCACATGCACGTCAACACACAAACATATAAGTTGGGATTTATTGTCACTTTCTGTAGACAAAATACATTTTTATACTGTACAAACTGTATATTCTATCCCCTTACACTAACCCTACCCCTAAACCTACCCATCACAGAAAACTTTCTGCATTACATTTTCAAAAAACATCACTTATGATTGATGGGGATCCTCATGGGGTTAAAAAAAAGTCCCCATAAAGGACAAGGATTTCTGATATTACCTTCTCTGAAGGGACATACAGAGACATTACCAGGCCCACACATCACACACATAAACACACACACACACACAAACACACACACACACACACACACACACACACACACACACACACACACACACACACACACACACACAATTCAAATTGTTCATTTTTGTTCCAACTGAATTGCTATATTTTCATAACTTTTTACAATTCATTCTGTACTGTAGGCTAATTTCATACTGATATTTTTTTATCCTGTTCTCCTGCATGCATCCCAAGTGAAAATAGTGACGTGTCAATCCCTCTAGTGGAGAAGAATGGCGTTGCATCCAGCAGTGCAAGATATCTACAAGATTTCTGAAGCCAAGCTTGATGAAAGTGTTGTCTTTTACAATGCACTGAGCTGTTATCTAACATAAAGACTGCATATTTAATAAGTGCCTTCTCACTCTGAGGTGAAAACAACAGTATACCCATACCAAATAAGATAGCCTATTGAACTGAAATTCTGAAAAACAAATAGAAAACTGGAATTTTATTTTATCCAGTAGGATATATATATTTATATTTTTTTTATTTTTTTATTTTTTCTTCTTTAGCTGGCTCCAAATTATGATATATTTTCATGATTGCACTCCTTTTGGATTATTTATATTAAGTCAGAAGTGGAACAATTTTGCCAACACTTGTGTTTTGGTTCCATACTTTCTCGAAGGCCTGTTTTAATGGGTTAGGGTTTAGGTTTTAACAAGAGTGGAATGTGCTGTATGTAATCCTCTAACATAATCTGTTTGTGGGCCTGCCCTTCACTCTTTCTTTCTTCCACCAAACACATGGTTCAGATCAAGCCCACCTTTGAGGCTATGCTAAATAAACGAACAGAGGAAGTGCAAATCTGGACCAAAGTTCAACCTCACGCTGTTCCCGGTCCGATTTCAGTCACCACTTTTATAACAAGAAATATACAATGAAAACATAAGTGAAGGACCTTGCTCTCTCTCTTGGCAATAACTTTCACACGCTGTCTGCCAGATCAGGAATAAAAACTGCACAGTTGGGACATTACACATCGCAAAACTTCTCTTCAGGACGTCGCCAAAGACAAGGTACAATGTCTCATTCTACTTGTCTGTGTGGTTTAAAATGTTTAATTTTGCAGTAGTAGTTCAATCAATGTAAACATCATTATAAAGAGTAAATGGAGACTATATTGCACAATGTCATTCAGAACAATGTCAGTAAATTTTTTTTACAATGAGCTACACAGTTGTACATTTACATATTTCTGCAAATCACTAAATTGCTTACACTAATTAACAATACACAGGATTTGATTCTCAAGTCTTTGGTATGCCAAAGTTTAATCTTGCATAAATAGCCTTTACATAACTATTTAGCATACATGTGAGGGAAATGTATCTGTGCTTACAAGTCCTTTTCTCACATGCAATCAGTTAACTGTTAAAACTGTACATGATATCTTGAAGCAGGGTCAGGTCAGTGTGCAATAATTATCTAAGATAACTGTGAACTTAAGTGAAAGGGCAACCCACTGGCAAATGAGTAATAGTGAGAAAACACAATACATAAATGAATAAATAAATAATGGAGAGACAAAAGACATGAGATCATTACCAAAGACTTAAAATAAGCATTGATATCCAATTTGTAATCATAAATGGTATAGGTATAAAAACTTGTTATAGTTTTTTTGTATTTGCATTGTTATATTGTACAATTCAATATTATCAGAAAGAATTAGCATGTATCCGTCCATTAATTTGGGTTTACAAAATGGCAAATTAAGAATCAATAAGATGTTTGTACTTGATTTGTAATAATCAGTTTCTGAATTTAAGCAATGCTAATAATTAAAGGGTAAGTTCACCGTAAAAAAATTATAATAAAAATTCTCTCATTAATGTTAACCTGAACCTGTATGACTTTCTTCTGCAGAAGCAAAAAGTATATTTTGAAAGACTAAGTGGTCCAAACAACATTCTACCGCTTTGAGGTTCATTTAATGGACCAAAAACAACATGAAGGTGAGTAGATGACCGAATTTTAAATTTTGGGTGAATTATCCCTTTAAAACACAAATATAATAAGTCAGTTAACTTGCCATTATTCTCTAATTTACAAGCATAAGCACGTATCTACAATTACAAAAAGTCAAGTTGCAATGCGTTTCCCAATCAAAATGATTGACTAATCAAACATACATTTTCAGACAATGCTGCTACATCCCTCGATCTTTGTCCTTGTCTTTCTTTGGAGTCTCCCACCACTTTCCCTGGCTGGGAAGATCCTAGTGTACCCTGTGGATGGAAGCCACTGGCTTAACATGGACATTCTGCTACGAGAGCTTCATCAGCGAGGTCACAAACTGACAGTGGTCCGTTCTGCTAACAGTTGGTACATCCCAGAGAACACCACACACTATACGCCCATCACCGTCCATGTTGAGCACCTCAGCAGCCTGGAGGACCCGGAGTACATGGCGTCCTTTCTTAAGAGAAACATTGACATTCAAAGAGGGAAGGGATCAGTTTGGTCATTCATTGCCCTGCAGAAAGAAATCATCACTCTTTTAGAAGAGTCTCACAGGTCTTCTGCTGAGATGGTGAGGACCATCCTAGAAGATAAAAAGCTTATAAAAACACTCAAGGAGTCCAAGTATGATTTGATGGTAACTGATCCTGGTTTTGCAGGAGGGGTCATACTGGGCGTGCACTTGGGTCTACCAATGGTGTTCAACGTACGATGGATAACAAACGGAGAAGGGCACTTTGCAATTGCACCCTCACCGCTTTCTTACATCCCAACTATCGGATCCAGGGTGACGGACAAAATGAGCTTTGCGAATAAAATGAAAAATCTCTTGCATTTTGGAATCGGCCAATATATAGACCACATGCTCACAAGGCCCCTCTATCAAGGAGTTGTCAGCGAATACATAGACCCGAATTCCAATGTCTACACTCTGATCCAAGGAGCGGATTTGTGGCTCATGCGAGTCGATTTTGTATTTGAGTTCCCTCGTCCTACTATGCCCAACGTGGTCTACATTGGAGGCTTCCAGTGCAAACCATCCAAACCTCTACCAGATGAATTGGAGAAGTTTGTCGAGAGTTCTGGAGAGCATGGGGTGGTGATCATGTCTTTGGGTACTCTGCTTGGAAGTCTGGTTCCTGACATATCTGAGGTTATCGCCTCTGCCTTTGCTCGCTTGCCACAAAAGGTGATTTGGAGGCACGTAGGGGAAAAGCCGTCTACGTTGGGGAAAAACACACTCATAGTGGAATGGTTGCCTCAGAACGACCTCCTAGGGCATCCTAAAACTAAAGCTTTCGTCACCCATGGAGGAACGAATGGAATCTATGAGGCTATTTACCACAGCGTGCCGATGCTTGGACTCCCGCTCATCTTCGACCAATTCGACAACATGATTCGCCTGGAAGCCAGAGGGGTGGCTCAAGTGCTTGACGTCGCAGTCCTGGATGTAGATACCCTAACGCAAGCCCTGATGGATATCCTGGATGAAAATCAACCGTACCAGAAGAACATGCGCAGAATGTCAAGTCTACATCATGACACACCGCTCAAGCCAATGGACAGCGCCATCTTTTGGCTGGAGTTTGTCATGAGGCATAAGGGTGCGGCGCATTTACGCACACAGTCCTACAAGCTTCCTTGGTATTCCTACCACTGCGCGGATGTGATGATGCTGATAGCGAGTTTGTTTACGGCAGTCTGTCTGCTCTTGGTCTTAATGAGCAGGGCTTTGCTGAAAGTTTTTGTCAGGAAAAGGAAAGCCAAAAAAGAGTGAAGATCTCTTTGGTAACAATTTTAGGTAGATATCATTAATGTTGATCTATGTAATTTCTCCACTACTTCCAAAGGGTCAAGGTTTGGTTCGTTTGCATGGCTTTGTTAGCTGTAGATGCTGTAAATAAACCATCTGGCTGAGAAACAAAATTCTTTCTCCATTCATAATTTTGCAAGCAACATTTAAATCACAAACATATTGGTAAATGAAAGAAGATGTTTTACCAATGGCCAATTGTGGAAAGGCTTTTAAAATTGCGAAATGGACATTTTTCCATTTATTCTTTCACAGCGAAGTTTAGTCACTTTAGAAGAGACTGTGAGTGTTTTTATGTTGCCATCAGCCAATCAGCATTGATCAATCACGCATTTAGATTCAGATGATTGGCTCAAAACATGGCAGCATAACTAAGCATAAGCAATGGAGCCATGGAGATGAATATGAATGCTAACTTTTTCCAGGTATTTGTAAACCACCCTCTAGATTCCTACAGAATTGCAGTTTCTAAATAGCTTTTCCAAACCCACCCTTCATCAGCAATCATTAAAAAAAAGGTAGTACTGACCTAAATTTTTGTTTGAGACAATGTTGCTTGATCAGGCAGTTCAAACAGAGCAATTATTTTCGGGAAATTTAATTTTGAATGGCTAACTTGACATTTCAACATCAATTAATGTGTTGCTAACAGTATATTTTAATGTTTTAAAAAAGGAACTGCAACAGATTATGTTTTTCAGTTTGTTTTATTGATTTGTACAGACATTGAATGAACCAGCTGTCTATTTTGCACGTAAATATTTCACTTAACACAACCACCGGCATGGTCAACAAAAAATAAAATTATTCAAAAATCAGAGTCATAATGTGACGGATGGCCGATGATGCCAATGCTCCTAGATTTTGGAATGGTGTATTACTATATATGGTTACAATAGGTGAAATACTTTAGAGTAAAAAATAAAGTGCTCCGTCTTCATCTGTTCTACTGTGTCACTTTGAGAATACTCTCATCTCACCTCTCCAAAAAGTAGCAATCCCATTTCTTTCTCTATGAAAAACAAAGTGTAAAAAAGGTTAGAAATGTCTAGATATTTCAAATCTACAGACCACAGCTCAATTGTCACTGTGTGATATTTAAGGGGATCAATGTCATATACATGCAAGATATAAAGACAAACACTTGAACACAATCAATAGAACATGTAACCTATATAATAGATACCAGTCTGTAACTTTGTTTAGTTCCATTAGGAAAACATTACAAAATGCTTTTCTTCCTTCTGTAATAATAATAATAATAATAATAATAATAATAGCAGTAATTGATCCACAGCTAACTTTTCTAAACATCTGTTCCACTCACCCCACGTCACCAATTTTCCTTTCAATATTTCAACAGTTTCATTATATCTTCTTAACAGATTGAGGAGGAGAGAATGAAAAAGAGAGAGTTTAAAGAGAACGAATGTCTGGGAACAGCTTTGGTATTTTAAAAGTATAGCAAAAACATCTCAAGTCAGTCAAATTACACATCTTCCTGCGATTGCATGTTGCTCAGGCATTTTTGTTTCACTTCAGTCATGTAAAAACACAGGTTGCACTTCAGGTTGGCACATTTTGTGTTATCTTTCAAGACTTGTTGGACAAAAGTTACAGCAGATCGTTTCAACACAGAAACCCTGGCACAGTTGCTTGAATTCAAATGGTGGAATTGGAAATTATAAATTTTCACTAGAACTCTCATAACTACCAATTTCTTTTCTTTTTTTTTTTTATTGAACAAAAGCAGCCAATTTGTACCTTTGTGAAAATAAAAGCGAACATTTGCCAACGTTACTGGGTTTTTCCATAAACAAAAGAAAATTACAGGGACATGCATCAAAACACAGGCTGCAACAAAGCATATCATAAACCATTCTGAAAACCAATTCTCCATGCTCCAGAATCTTCAGATGTTGGACTACGCCCCCTTGTGAATTTTCTAAAACTAACCCAATTGTGCAATAACTTCAATGATAAAACAGAAACAGAGAATGTTTTCTTTTTAAAGTAGTCATAGTTCAAAGTGAAGTGCAATGTTGGAGTGTGCCATGAAGATTTCGTGAGATTTCTCATATAAATTATGCTTTGTGATTATGTAATGAAAAGACTTGAAATTCGAGTTCACATCCAGAAGAACTTGAACATAGATGGTTAGACAACACTGACAGTGGAATTATTTCATAATGAGTTGAAGCAATGTGATGTTTTAAAGGCAAATCAGTCAATCAAACCTTGTGCGACCTGTCCTTTTTGTTAAACTTTGAGGCGAACACATTTCATTTAACCAGGAGAATTTCACTAAGAGCAAATGGTTGTGCAACAAAACTTGATGGAAATATAGCAAAAATAACCTAATTCACAAAAGCCTAAAAACAAAAGCATTAGTGTCATTTACGCAGGAATAAAGACGAAAGAAACTAAATGCCTTCTTTGTCCAAAACTTTTCCCCTTCATCTTTTATTTCCACAACTTGAGATACTCAAAATAAAATAGAAATAACGCAACTTTCCAGAACACTTTTAACACCTCTTTTCATCCATACTGGCTAAAGATGCAAATCCCGGCCTCTAGTAGGGTATCTTTCTTTTAAGAGTCACTTCCTCTCTGTTTACATTCCTCACTCTTCCTTCCCCATGTATACCTTCTCATTAGTGTCCAATCTCTGCTCATCTGGGATTCCTCCTGAATTTCCTCCAATTACCGAGTCACTCCCACCACTAGGACAAGGGACCCTCCCTGCTTCCCGTGCCCGCACCGGCACCCCCTGCCACCAGGTTCCTCAGCAACTTCCTCCTGCCAGCCTGGTAGTCTTCCTCATCTACGTTCACCAGGAGCTTAATGGCCTCGTGACCCACTGCCTGCTTCAGAGAGTCCGTGATGAAAACGCCCTTCAGGGCTTCCAATAGTGAACCGTTGATGTAGTCCCGCCAAAAGGCGTCCAGGTAGGTCAGCTCTGAGAACTTGATGTCACATATGATGGAACCCAGGTCACGGGATTTGAGGATGGTGTTGGCCTGGTTGAAACGCTCAAACTGCCTCTCCAGCGCCTCTTGCTTGTTGGAGAAGACATTGCCTTGTAGAGCTGACTCGTGCTGACAGTACTCCGCACGCACCCTCAGTCTTATGTCTGCAAGAGAAGGATGATTAGTTAGTCGAGTTTGGGGGGAGTGTGGCCAAGTGGCCAGATCTGAACATGTCTTATTGCTTAAGCATGTAGATACGTTACAAATTCTTTTGTTATGGGTAAAATGGTGTAGTTGTGATTTTACTAATATCTTATTCCACAGAGTCAAATTTTCTTGTTCTGCATAAAAAACATTGCCACTGTCATGTCAACCAGCATGCAACTTTTTTTTTTGTACTAGAGCAGATTTGTTCTCTTACCACAGGTCTGTTTTTCTCTGCAGTCAGCTGTTGTGTGAGATCTTTTCCTTTTCCTGGTCGGTGGAGGTGGGTTGGGTTTAGCACGTGGTGGGCATACCTGGGGTCCTGATGGAGGACAGCAGATCAATGGCTGGGGTCCTGAGAAACAGAACATGATCAAAATCACTACCACAATGCCTGTCTTGTCATAGGCGTCGATTTCAGTGGGGACGGTGGGTACGCGTACCCACCAGATTTCGTCATGCGTCATTTTGTACCCACCACTTTTCTTCTTTTTTTTTGGACAGTTTTCAGTGGTTATGAGGAGCAATATGAGAGAGAAATTTGGTGATCGTTGTTTAGGTACATTAAACCACGTAAAGCTTTTTCACGTTAGGACTTATAAATAAAGCCCATGAGAACCTTAGGGAGTCAACCCACAGCCGCTCCGCTGCCCTGCTGAAAATGTGAAGCAGAAACGCTTAATGTCAGATAACGTCCATAATAATTGGACTTTGGGTTAGATTTTTTGACAGTTTTCAGTGGTTATGAGGAGCAATATGAGAGAGAAATTTGGTAATCATTGTTTAGGTACATTAAACCACGTCATGTCATATTGTCAACATGGTACTTATGAAGCAGAATAGTGGGTCATATGTCTAATGCTTTTTGAAAACTTAAGGCTTTCTTCTTCATAAAACGAGTCTTGTAGTACATGCATTTACACTGATCATGATTAGGTTTAGGAGAAATAAATAAGGTGAAGATTTGGATGATTTCCAGTTCAGAATCAGAAAAAGAATTGTGTTCAAAATGCTGTAAGCAGTTAAGGCTGGAATACACTACACAGCTTTTGCCCCAATTTGCAGTCTGGACAAGTTGGTGCTGGTTTGGCCATGTACAGTGCTATGCATAAGTTTAGACACCCATGCTAAAGTTGACTAAAAAGAGGAATAAAAAATCATCTTTTGGAAATTGACCTTAATGCCTTAATTAAAAAAATTAGGAAAAATCCAACCTTTAAGGACACCAATTTTCTTTGTGAATGAATAATGTATCGTAAATAAATAAATGTTCTTCCTTAAAATACAGGGTGCATAAGTCTGGACACCCCTATGTTAAATTCCCATAGAGGCAGGCAGGTTGGCATGGAGTACTTTCCATAAGATCATCTCTCAATGCAAATCAAACCAGCTATTAGGCTAACTGAAATAAAACCATGCCAATCTCTAGGTATGGTGAAGGCTATGTGATGATGTGGGGCTATTTTAATTCCAAAGGCCAAGGCAACTTTATCAGGATGCATAGTATCCTGGATCCATGAAGTAACTGGCCTTTAAAAATAAAAATCTGCCTGCCTCTATAGGAATTTAACATAGGGGTGTCCAGACTTATGCACCCTGTATTTTAAGGAAGAACATTTATTTATTTACGATACATTATTCATTCACAAAGAAAATTGGTGTCCTTAAAGGTTGGATTTTTCCTAATTTTTTTAATTAAGGCATTAAGTTCAATTTCCAAAAGATGATTTTTTATTCCTCTTTTTAGTCAACTTTAGCATGGGTGTCTAAACTTATGCATAGCACTGTATGTGCTGTACTGTACAAATGCACAATATCAGAGGTCTTCAACCCCGCTCCTGGGAACCCACCGCACAAAATGATTGGCAGGCAAAAAGCACCTCAAAAGTTCTGATTGGCTAATCAAATAATTACACCATAGTCCACAGCCCAGTTTTTGCAGTGATGCACAGACATTTTTGTAACCAAAAATATTTTTTCCACCAAGCAGCACCAAAGTCATGGAGGACCAAAAAAAATTAAACATGCTAGTCTTTCTGACGGGACATTGTGAAGTGTCGCAGGCGCAGTGTCGGTTGTTGTCTATGACACACTATACGAGATAAAATTATTGATCACGCATTGGCATTTACGAATCACCACAACACCCCTCGTCAAACGGACTTTTCCAAAATCAGGCTGATTTCAAGTATAGTGTGAACCTGGCATAAGTCTGAGAGTGTATTTCATACACACAACGTGGATAAGCACCAACAGATAAACATGTCAGCTGTGTGGAAGCTAGGGCTGAGTTGACAATATCAATTTCTCTTTTTTTAATCAATCTTGAGTTTGATTAACCAAGATTTTTTAATCTATGCTGTTTTAAGTTGGTGCGTGAACCAAACTGCACTAAACATTATTTAGAGCGTGCCTAGCATCTAATAATTGCAATAAGTGCCTAGCATCTAATAATTGCAATAAGCTTTGTGTTTTGTTATTTTTGGTATGATATGGAAAAAGTCTGAGCTTTCAAATTTTGTGGATTTTATAACGAAATTCAAACAAAAAAATTGGGCACTCTTTGACACCCTTTTATCTCTTTCTCTTTACTACTAGTTACAGCATAAATATGCTGAACAAACAGGCTCAAGGCTGATTTATACTTCTGCGTCGGACCTACGACGGAGCCTCTACGCTGTAGGCAACGCGTTGGTTTTCATTTATACTTCTGTGTCGTTGTCCGCGTTGACGCGCGCAGAGGGAGCATGTGAAACCCGAGGGAGCGGTCCTAGCAGACCAATCACAGCGCTTGCGTCCGCGTAGAGTTGACGCGTTGTTACATTTTTGGAGAGGTGCACGTCAGGGTACGCCGAAGGGTACGTGCGCTACACACAGCCTACGACGTAGCTACGGCGTGAGTTCGACGCAGAAGTATAAATTGGGCTTTACAATACAGATGAATGGACATCAAAAGGTATGTTGAAAGAAACAGTACAACTTACTGAAATATATCATATCATCACTCAACCAGTTGACTAGTTTCAACTGTGGAAAAAAATATGTTCCATAAGTTAAATATGTTATTTGAGTGTTATTATTGAATTAAATTTAATTAATTAACTGATTATTACATAAAATGTATTATTAGTTTTCAGCTAAATAATACTTTTTTTTTTTTTCTGTGGATCGGAAAAAGAGAAAAAAAATCATTTCAGTGCATCACTACCAAAAATGTTTACAGCACTAGGAAAAAGTCTAAAGCACAACCAAAGGAGGACACACCTGTTCTTCTGTGAGGAGTTCCCTGCTGGGCCTCTCCTGCTCCTCTGGGAGAAACATAACGGACAGACGTCTCCTCCAGATATTTATCCACTGGATCTGGGCACACTGGAAAATAATAAGCAACATATTACACCTTGCCAAAAAAAAGACAATAATCTGCTGTCATAAGCAGTAGATGAACTAGTGACCAAAATGAGGGTGAAGGTGACAAGATCTCAAACCTGTCTGTCTCTTGCGCAGTGTGACGTACGGCAGCAGGTCATGGCGAGTGATGATGCGGAGCAGCTGAAGAACATGCCTGAAGTTTGTCTCATCACATCTCCCCTGACGCTCCAATGCGAGCAGGAAATCCCGGCCGCTTCGTATCCCTCCTCTCTCGTACTCGTCAATAACGTCCACAAAAAGGAAGGACAGCACACGCACATCACGGTGCGTCAGCTGAGCGCCGACAATATCAAACATGCGGTGAAGGGAGTAAAGCCCATACGCGTCGTCCACAGCCTCCTCTGGCCACGGCTCCACCCGGCCAGACGCAGGTCTCCGAGACGAGGAGGAATTACTGCAGGACGCCGGAGCCAGTCGGCTTAGAGAGAGCGCAAGGGAGTTACCGTGAGTTGTTGCGGATGAGGATGCCGCAACCCAGCCTCTCCGAGGAGAGGAGAGCCCGGAGCGGGAATACGAGTCTATCGGAGAACGAGAAATGTGTTGCCTGCCCTGACTAGATGAAGAGTTCTGTGGCAAAAGGAGGGCAGGGTTGGCATTCCCATGCTGCTGTGAGGTCATCACTCTTCGCTAGGCAAATGACGGGTGAGGGGGATGGCGGAAGGCCCTGTCAGCAGTGTGAAGCAGCTCGACTCTGTCAACACGCTCGGCCCACGACTCTCACCTCCAACTTCACTCTAGAAGAGAACAGAATTCACAGCATTAAGTCACTGACTCCACTACAGCATTATAGAGTCTTATGACATCATAAATAATACATTAATAAAGACGATAAACAGACTAGGACAAGTTATCACATGACCTGGGTGAATTTTACGCATATGTAAACAGATCTATTGCTCAACTGTGTATCTAGACTGCCATTGCTCAACCATGCAACACATAAAAATCATACAGATCATATGTTTACACATCACATCTACATATAAAATCCTACAGATTATATAGTATGATTATTATCTACATAAAATATACTGATTTTAAACTGATATAACGTCTTCATAAAAAAGCATACAAATTATATATTCTGATCAAATCTGCATTAAAACATACAGATGATATACTCTGATCCCATCAACATATAAGGTTATACTGATTTTATACTCTGATATCACTACTACATATTAAATCAAACAGATGACATATTCTGATATCACATCTACAAATAAAAACATTCAGATTACATATTCTCATATCACATCTACATATAAAAACACACAGATTACTGGTATATATTCTGATATCACATATGCATTTGAAACTACATGTAATATATACTTTGATATGACATATACATATAGTGCTTCAATTTAAGAACCTATTTGACTAGAACTCCTGTAGCAAACTTGTATTTTAAGCCTGTTTGTTCAGTTTTGATCTACTATCTATAATATAGGTAGAGGGACAGTTAAGTCACTGACCTGGTTAGCTTATAAATTAACGTCTAACAGGTTTAAAAGGATGAATATAAAGATAGCAGGATGCATCAAACATCTCACTTCCATATCATGGCTTTAAAAACACTAACATAATGCTCTTTTCAAGACAAGAAACTCTAGTAAAAAGATTTATGAATAAGCAGTTAGACATCAACAATCTCCTGAAATGTATCTGGACAGCTGTGTTAGCCTGCCTCTTAGCATTCACAAGGAGGGGCTGTAGAACACAATGATATGTTAAGATTATATACATTTTCTATGTTAATATTTCATTGCGATCCCTTCTATTACTTCTATATTCCTAAAGGTACTTAAACGTTTTCTGCTATTGATATAAACTTCGCTTAGCAACAGACTGCTGGCTTGCTAACGTCAACAGCGTGTAGCAACACTAAATGTATACAACTGTCTTACCTGTTTAATTTCATGAATCACTTTACAGACACGGTGACTATGGACGCGGACTCTGCTCAAAACTGCGGTCTGGTCCTCATACATGTACAGTAATCGTGTGTGGGGATAATTTAAACGGTTTGGTGAAGCTTGGTAACGAGCCCATTTTTTGTTCCTCTACTAAAATGTAGGTACATCCGGGACATGAGCAAGCGTGGGGCAACATCCGGGGAATGTAGGAAACGCTTCGTCTTTATCAAACAGACAATAAACTCTCGTGATGTGCAGATTTTTATTTTTATTTTTATTGCTGTTACGAATAAATCTACAAGAAAAAACGTTAATCAGAATAGGTCTTTGTATGGAATATAAATATTTATTTTTTTAATCATGAGAAACACAGCACTGCATAGCCCCTTTACATTATGAAAGATCACCATGGTAACCACATTTTCATCCAAAATACAATTAGCTCACTAGCTATTGTTACTACTGTAAAATCTTAATAAATAAAAATATGTTTATCTTCAAACCCAACAAGCTTGTTGTAATCTTGCCAGTTTTGTTTAAATCTTTTTTATCAATTCTGGCTGATATAAAGTGAATGAATTCAAAATAGATTTTTAACAAATAGTCTATTCTAGGAAAATAGGCTCGGCAGCTGACTAAGTAGTAGTCAGAATCAATGTACATGGCTATGGCGTAATTTAAAGCTATGCAGCTATATAACGATTTTTGCTTCCCAGAATCTTCTGAGAAGGTTAGTTTATGGTTATGAATATAGGTTCTTGAGGAAAAGACCTCCCTGCAATGTTCTGGAAAGGTTAGTTTTTGGTTACATAAAGAACCTACAGAGTACTTTCTTAGAATGTTATTAATTGGTTCCTCCCCCCAAAAAACGGTAACCATATGCTAACATTAGGGGAATGTTCTGTGTTTGCTGGGCATTAAAAGGGACGAGCCCTTAGATATTTCCAAAGACTTTCTGTTGTAACTGGCAATGTGTCAGCAGCAAAATAAATAAATTGTTAAGCAATTCCATGGTCTAAAATGTTTTTATAACTGTGGTGTTACCTTTGGCAAATATTAGTAATATATTAGTTAGAAATGTGAAGAAGATGAAAAAAAAAAAACAAAAAACACCTCTTAGCTAAGATGACTTAACCAAGTCGGTCTCCCGACCTAAAAAGTGTCCAAAACCATTTTAAAACCAGCCAACAGACCAGCCTGACCAGGCTAGGAGACCAAATAAGACCACTGAAGAGTGAAGAACCCTTTCCATTGACATTAAACAGGAATCTTTTAAAACTGGTTTAATTCCAACCAAGAGTGAGGGGGAAATATCCTTAGTGAAACTCAAAACAATTTTCTTGGGAAAATGTGTAGATTGGCATTGATAATTCAGTATATGATGGCACAAGGCTGCTAAATTGTTCAGTAGCCTCCACACATTCCTTGTTTTTGGGCTTCCCTGGGATCTGTTAAAACAAAAGAACCAATATAAACTTATGTCAGAATAACAAAAATGTACATGACACATAATGAGGATGATCTTTATGATATACTGTTAAACTTGATATAAATATACTTGATATACTACCTGATTCATCAACTCACCTGATTGCACATAGCTTTTCCAGAGCGGACAAATGTGGCAAAGTGCTCACAATTAAATGTGAGGATTTTGTACGTAAACTCCTTGTCAAGTAAAGCATCTCGTCGTCGTCTAATTTCATTCTCAGGTGAAGGCTGGAGAGCGTGTCGGCTATTGCTCACTAAAACACGAGCTCCTTTAGGTACGTTAACTTCAGACAGGAGCTGACGTCGTATCTTAGTTTCTCCAAGCAAAAGATCACCACAAACAGGGAAGACAGTCTGCAGAAAACCCCGAAACGAACTCATCACCTGAGTTTCATCTGGTATGGAAAAAGCAAGTTCTGTATGAGACAAAGTGTTGCCATAACGGTGATCAAGAATAGAAGAAATAAGAAATCAAAAATAGCCTAAGTGATTCAAGTGAAACAGTTGTAGGCTACTAAATATACTGTATATAAAATTATGTTTAAATTCATTGCCTGAATTAGGCTTTATGCATCACAGTAGGTCATATCCTCCTGAGACCCAGAAAAAAAACTTTATTTATTTTATTCATATGTTATGCTATGTCCTAGTGGACACCAGGATTCATTTGTTTAAAAAAATAAAAAGACATGAAATGACATGTGTAGGCAAAAACAATGGGATTTTTCTTCTTTTTTTTTTTTTTCTTCATTCAGCAATCAATTTTTAGGTTTCAGGATTTTTTTAACCAAAATTTTCTAGAAAGATGATTCTCAACTATGTTATGAAAGATATAATGGAATAAACTGATATGAACTGTGGTTAAAATGGCCATGCAGTTCCATTCAATGCAATAAATACACTGTATCTAATTTGCATTTAAATGTGTTTCAGTAATAATTGGCAACATTTTCATAATAATATCTAACATTTCATAGGAAAATTGATATATAATTTCGTTCACTTGTGATTTAATCTCTGGTGTCAATTGGGACATGTATGAAATCAATGCCCTATTTTGTAACAGAAAGTCATATTTTGATTAGAAACCCCATACCATTTTCCTGAGATGTTGATTTATGACAAACAATTTTAAAATTAGTCAGATTTAAACAAATAATTACAACAAAAAAAAAATCATATTTCCATAAGAGTGCTAATTTGATCACTAAATTATTGTCAGTCGTTTTAAAAGACCAAGGAGAAGTTGTTATCATGGTAAAATCCCCAAACATTTGGTATCTCTGAAAAGCCCTGAATGTTCTCTTTACAGGACATCCAGACTTAAAGATATAGTTCACCCAAAAATGAAAATCATCATTTACTCACCTTCATGTTGTTCCAAACCTGTATGAGTTTCTTTCTTCTGTTGAACACAAAAGAAGATATTTTAAAGAATGTTGGTAATCAAACATTTGGCGGTAGGCTACCCATTGACTTCCATATTAGGAAAAAATATATACTATGGACGTCAATGGCTGCCGTCAGCTGTCTGATTAACAACATTC
This sequence comes from Abramis brama, assembly GCF_963993115.1. Classification (NCBI taxonomy): domain Eukaryota; kingdom Metazoa; phylum Chordata; class Actinopteri; order Cypriniformes; family Leuciscidae; genus Abramis; species Abramis brama. Next base: position 29,522,948 of record NC_139978.1, on the reverse strand, counting down.
TTTAAAATATCTTCTTTTGTGTTCAACAGAAGAAAGAAACTCATACAGGGTTGGAACAACTTGAGGGTGAGTAAGTAGGCTGAACTATCCCTTTAAAACTGTGGCATGTATGGTGTCAGAAATGCACTAAAATATAATGTCCACACAGTAGACAAAAGTCTATTCCTGGGTCCCAGCCAGCTAGGAGGATATCAGGTGACATCTGAACCTGTGTAGTTTATATATACAGCAGTGTAGGAGTTATATAGCCTATATATATATATATACACACACCTTTCTTATGTATTTTTACATTTTCTTTAGTCTCCTCAATTTCAGAACATAGGTCTACCTAAAATGTATGGCTACTAGTAGGCTAGTCACGAAGGAATCTGCCTGTTATCCACTTTGTATAGTATAGTATATTATAGTATAGTATCGTGACTGTATAGAATTAGTATTAGTATTAAAGTAAACGTTATCGTGCTTACCTGCAACCGCAAAGTGAATAACGTATCCATCTCCGTCATACACACCCCAGTGTGAGTAGCCAATGGGGTACGAGAACTCGATCAAATCTCCGAATTGCGCGCTGGATACAACTTGCTCAACCTGTGCATGACAGTTTCACTCTGTCAAGATTCTTCCCGCTTACAGCTGTTACAGGTTTTAGAACAAGTTTGACAACATATGGAGTCTGCATTCTTTTGAGGACGTAAAATATAACCATTGCTATAGTGTCATAAGATTCAAGTATAATAATTTCTAATTCTTCAAAAGATCCTAGATACGCAACTATAGGTGCTTTCGCATCGGAGGAACCGTTTCATAGAACTAGAATTAATAGTTCCCACTTTTTGGCGTGTTTTCACCGCAGGAACTGGGAACGTATTTAGTTAGGAACGCCTTTTGGGGGAACTAATGGCTAGTTCCTATAACTTTTAACTTCCTATAATTATCTGGTGCGAAAACCCCATTATTGGAGAACGGTCTTAAAGCTACTTTCACATTAAATTCTAGCGGTAGTTACTGTACATATGAGAAAAAAAGTAACCTAATGATCCTCAGCTGATTCCAAATAATTATATTAAAATATTTTATACAATTCTAATGGTTAGAATGGGTAGAATAATTAGCATTCTTATGTAGCCTAATTAATTTAGTCTACGTGACAAAATAATACATATTTTATTAGTTTCTAAGCTTATTTTGAAATATGAATTATTATCATCCACATATTGAGTTAATTCAGTAAATATTTGTAAACGTACCTGTTCTTTGTAGTCCATTTCTCGTGTTGTTTAGTCGTTAAGAGCAGAGACTATAAGCAAAATGATTAAAATTCTTCTGCCAGGCCTTGTAGGCGTGGTCACACAACAACTAGAAGCAGGACTTGTTTGTGAAGACTTTCCCCTTGCAGTGTAATTTAGCTACTCCACCTTCAAATCTTCTGCCACATCTGCAGGGTTATTATTCAACTGAATGCACTCAGGATCATTTCTTTACAACAAAGCTCATAAAATTTGACATTAAAGAAAATAAGCGTGTCACCTTTAAGGTAGGCTGTCTTGTGATGATAAACATCCACAACACAATCCATTTTATTACAGTATTACCATGATGAATGAGTGACAATAGGCGTACAGAATGACAAACTGTGAATTTATCTAATTATTAAAAGATCCAAGCCATGAAAACTAAGCAAATGAAACTGTTAATAGACATCTCAGAGAGTTAATTAAGGAATCATAAATGCTGTATGTCAACTAAATTGTACATATTCATTAATGTCAGCAGGGAATTACACACATCAATAGTTTTGAATGCACCATTTTAATTTAGTTTACCAGTGGTTCTTTAAACCTTCGGTTTAAATGGAGTCCACGTTTCTTCTGAATTATGCCTCCATGGGAATGTTTATTCATCGTCTTCACTCAAATATCTTGATGATTTACACAAATTTTGGACACTATTTCCTCTTGTTCTCCTCCTGGATTGGTTTTGTGCATCTTTTATTTCTTGTGGTTGCCAAACTGTACAGCCATTTGGTCACTGACACAGCGGAACGCAGAGGGCTGAACCTCCCAGTACCTGATCGGGTTGTCAAAGAGACTGATGCCATTGTAGAACACCCTCTTCATCCCAAAACCTGTTGGGCAGAAGTCATCCACCCCAACATTGGTGATGTTGTTTGAATGGAGGTAGACAACCTGTAAGGAGAGTGTGGTTCAGTTTATTTAGTGTAAATGAAGTAGAATCAGTCGAATTCTGTACACAAGCACACCTGCAGATACTTCATATTAGGCAGACCACTGGGCACACCGGGCAGACGGTTGTTGTCAAGGTGCAGCTCCCTCAGGTTGGTGAGGTAAGATAAAGCACCGTGCTCAATGTGGCGAATCTGGTTACTGCCGAGTCCCAACCTAGACACAGAGACACAGGGGTTTTAACCACTAGAGGACACCCAAAGCAAATTTTATGTCATAATAAAGTCCATGTAAAAGTGTAACTGAAGGGAAATGTTTCATTTATCACACATAAATTAATCACACCAAATAATTGGGAATGTGTATGGGTTTACCTCTGCAGCTGGGTGTACTGGCTGAGATCCACAAACTCAATGGCCTGAATCTGATTATTGTCCAAATGAAGCTCATGGAGACTGCTGGGAAGGTCTGGCAAGAATGAAACACATTCCATATGGAGTAGAATGAGTTGCATTGTATTTAAAACATAATGGGACACATTCCTTGAAGAAGAGAATTTTGTATTCTGTAACAAAACACCTTTATTCTGTATATGTATGCTGTAGCCTTTATAGGCATGTATTAATACATTACTCCAGTCTTCAGTGTCACATGATCCTTCAGAAATCATTCTAATATGCTAATTTGATTATCAATGTTGAAAACAGTTGAGCTTAATTTTTTTTTTTTGGAACCTGTGATGTTTTTCAGGATTCGTTGATGAATAAAAAAGAACAGCATTGAATCAAAAAAGAAATATTTTATATTTTAACTATATAAATCTTTACTGTCACTTTTTATCAATTTAACACATCCTTGCTGAATAAAAAGTATTAATTTCTTTAAAAAAATTAAAGAAAAACAAGAAAGCTTTTGAACGGTAGTGTATATTGTTACAAAATATTTCTATTTTTAAAAAATGCGGTTCTTTTTAAAACTTTTTATTCGTCAAAGAATCCCAAAATAAGTATCACAGGTTATAAAAAATATTAAGCAGCCCAACAGTTTCCAACATTGATAATAAATCAGCATATTAGAATAATTTCTGAAGGATCATGTAACACTGAAGACTGGAGTAATGATACTGAAAATTCAGCTTTAAATATATATATATATATATATATATATATATATATAATTTATTTCAAATTAGTCAATTACTTAAATATACATAAAATTGTAACCATCATTCTCATTACCTTTGGGTACCCCGGTGAGTTTGGCTTCAGAAATGCGCAAGTAGTTCAGTTTAAGGCCCATAAATGCTCCAGGTTCGAAACCACTGTTCTGGAGTGGATTACGACCCATTTCTGCAAAATAAACCAGTGTTTGAGGCACAAATATAGTATTTCGTTTTATTTATGTAGAGCTTTTTATCAGTTAATGTCAAAAAGCAGCTTTACAGGACTATTAGGTGACATCGTGAATCACATGATGTCATTAGCACAGCTAATATACAGTATATACACAGACAAACACACAGTCTTACCAATGACATGCATGTTGTGGAGGCCTGAGAAGCTAAATGCCGGCACCTTCTTGATGTGATTGTCATGGATACGCAGCTCCACAAGGGATGGAGGCAGGTTTTTGGGGATGGAAGTCAGAAGGTTGTGCGAGATGTATAACTTCTGCAAACGCTTCAAAGGAAGGAATGCCTTGGGATGAACTTTGGAGATTTGGTTATATCTTAACACCAGGGCCTGAAACGGGACAGGGGCTATGAATTGTTGATAGGAATGCACAACATAAAGCACAATTTTGCATTTAGAAATTTATTCACAAAATGACAGCAAATGTAATAATTATGATGCAAAATATAAAATAAATAGCCTATATGTTAGGTCTCACATAGAGGTTGGTCAGTCCCTTAAAGTCTCCCTCTCTTATCTCTGTGATCCTGTTGCTCTGCAGGTCCAACAGCAGTGTGTCTGAAGGAATATCGTATGGCACGTAACCTAACCCTGTTGGGGGAATAATGCACAAACAAACAAAAATAGATATACTGATAGAAATAAGGTCTGAAAAAACAAAACAATATTGTGGATCAAATGTTGTCTATAGGCTTTTATGTTGCAGTGGTAATTCATATTTTCCGGGATAGTGGAAAACTCAACATGAAATCAGAATGAAAATATTTACTTTCTTAATACACATTCTGGTCTTATATTGTGGAATTTAATGGTACAAGTAATTCCAAAGAGAAAAAATGGTTGTCTACATAATCTTTCATTAAAATTTGGCCTATTAACTTGCTCAGCCTCTGAAATGAATTTACATTTCAGCTGACATCACCAAACCCCTCTTATTTTTTAGCCCCTTCCCTCCAACATTTCACAAACTGTCTGGTGGATAAAATGAAGTCCTACCTTGTTGTTTTTCTAGTTTAATATTGAGATCTTGCCACATTAAGAAAGTAAAAAGCTACCTATAATTGATGACCAGATATTACAGCAATACATTAAAAAAATTAAAAATAAAAACCGTAAAAACTTTTAAAGCTTTTGCCTAGAAAAAAAAGTCCTTTTCAATGTAAAAAACAATCGGCCAAGCAAGACTAACACTGCAACACTATACCAGTAATATAAAAACAGAAGTCCAATGAGGTCATTCTTGCTAAAATTGATGATTTAAGACGCCAGATGCCGCCAGTAGCGTTAATATATGAAATGAGAGCGCGATTCCGCGGTGTGATACGAGAGACATGAAAGTAGCGCCGGTCTCAGTTAACGTCAGTCATCGTCCTGTGATGTTAAAAACCTTAAAAAGCATTCTCTTATTTTTTTTTTTTTTATACCTTTCAGCGTAATACAACACAGCACACAACATAATATTAAACAGTAATAGAAAAATACTATGAAACAAAAATAACACGGATGAGCGGACTGATACATAATACAGCGTTACGACGAACCACTAATTGTGTATCCCATTACCTGCATAATAATATTAGACACTGTAGCCATCAAAAAATCAAAAAATCAAAATCAATTAATAATCAATCAATCAATTATGTCACATGATGGCTTTAGAAAGTGTATTAGTAGGCAGCTCATTTAAGAAACAACTTCTTCAGTTTTTACCATCTGAGTCTTTGGGTTACCCAGGTTCACTTGTAAACTTTTCAGCGGGCTGTAATTTTGGAAATGTTTGGTAATTCTCTGGGCTTCGGGACTCTGTGTGTTTGCTGTGCTCTGTTGTTGTGTGCTAGCATTCCCCTCTGAGCTTCCCATATAATTAAGATGGAGCCAGATGACCATGGCTCCACGTAGCACATTACAATGTGGAGAGAGAGAAAAAGAAGAGAATAACTGTACTTTATGAACTTCATAAAAGAGAGATAGAGGGAGAGAGAGCAGCTGTGCTTGGGTGGTACCTGGCATCCATAAAAATTGTCCATTTGCTTTTAAATTCATCATCCCTGGTGAAACCGACATCATAGTTTATGGCACGTTTGCTGTACCGAGTAGAATAACCAGAACGTCTGTCTTCTCAGGTGACAGACCACACGCCACATGTGCTGTCTGATGTGGAAGGGCCAGATTAGCGGTGTGTCTGAATTGGTATCCGTTCTTGAGCTAAATTTGATCCTGATCTCATGCAGGACTTTGATGTGGATTTTAAAACCTGACATTTCTATTTAGCTTTCAGCCAAAATTTCCTCCTCACTTTCCCTACTTTGAGCCACAAATTTTGATTTATTTATATACATATAACTCGTAACTCATATTCATATCTTTGTGTTTCATACCACGTTCATTCATGCTACATTTTTTAAATATCATGGGAAAAATGACAGGCAGGTCTTTGAAGTTTGCTCGATGCAACAGGCTAGTAATTTTGGGATAAGATGGATGATATAAAGGGGATATCCTGTAACTCATTCCATACTAATCACTAGCTAGTGTGACTTGACTCTTTACACCAGTGGTTATCAACTGGTGAGTTGCAGCCCAAAAACGTGTCAAAAGTAGCCTATGTTCTGATAATGTTGTTGAAAAACAGTATTAAATAATAAAATGCATAATTAATTGTATGATTCTTTAAAATTGCTATACTATATTTGGTACATATACAAAACAGCCCATGGTATTTTCAGTTTTCATATTCATCTGGTGCATGCCATAATTTTTCATATTCTTGGGACTATATTTTTATTGTTCGGTTTTAAGGTCATTATGTTTAAGCTTGTGCGGCAAACAATTTTGGCACTGCGTTTTCCCATATAAAATTTGAGTCTAGAAGCAAAACCTCTCAGACTAAACAGTCATTATCTTGTCTGTCTATACCAAGACACCATTGCAAACACATATCATCTTAAGCCCACCTAAATCCGAGCACTGTACGACTCTGAGGTCGCACCGACAGCCAAACGGGCATGTGGGATGTTCAGGTTGGTATGGATCCACAGCTGACCCTTCCTCCTGGTCCTTCATCATCATCATCAGCTCTTTCACATCAATGTCCTTGCCAAAGTCCCAGAATCCTTTCTGCTCAAAGGGAAGGGCGGAGGAGTCTTGTGGCAGGTGGGCAGTGCAGAGAAACAGGAAAGCCACACAGACCGACAACATGGCTGCTACGTTTTTAATCTGAATCAGAGGAAGAAGTAATCAGAAGAAGCAAACTTTAAAAATATGGCAGTACAATTGTTCTCCAGAGTTTTATAAAAACCATAAATGCTACTTTGCATCCAAGAGCTGATTCTGGTAAAATCCTTCATCCTGAGGTCTCATTAAGCTTTGAATATGCAGCCGCCTCGCTGACAGTCATAATAAACCAATCTGCTCTCCACATCGACAATGGGGAAAATATCTCATTGTAACTAAAACTAAAACCTGAGACAGGGAAAGACTTGTTTGGGTCAGATGCATCAACGTGTGCAAATGTGTATTTTTGTAACCTGTCTTCATGCTATATTTACAGTTTTTTTTTTTCCCAGAACGGGTGTAACATCATCTGAGTGTATTTTTGTGCCCTTTGTCCAGCTGAATTACAGCTGAAACCACACTGATGCAATGTCAGTAGGAGATATATATATATTTAGCCCTTTTGGTGCATTTGATCATTTTCTTCTGCAGAAGAAACATGTGACAAATGTACATAATTAATGTAAATAAATATGTGACTTGACTCACTAATAACACTAATAACTGATGCAGTTCCATCCTAGAGGAAAATTGAATAACTTAGATGTTGCTCTTTCATAGCTGAGGGGATTTTGTTTCATTCAAGTATCAACAATCTCAGATGTTTAGTCTGAAATTCCTTAGGAGATTCAAAAATGGAAATAAATTAGAAATTTGTTGACACAGTAAGACTATAAAGCTATAAAAGATTACATAGCTCCAGAGACATCACTAGTATTGGAAGACAGGGGGGGCTTAGCCCCCAGGGTATTTGTAACTTGCGTTTATAGAAAATCTTACAGTGAATTTGAGTAAAAAACAACTATGCATATGTTTAGCTGTATTTGTCTCTTCAACCCCGTTACCATCTTCAACCCTGTTACCCTAGTCTCAACCCCGTCACACCTACATTTTTATTAATTATTTTTTTTAAGTTTATGAATAAGTAATTTAATGTTTGTTGAACTTAGTCAGAAATGTTCAGAGCAATCATAAGAATACTGATTTTAGTTCAAATTCTGAAGTTAAGCCACATCTTTGATCAAAAAATTATAGGGTTGCTGTCACAAAAAGTGCCCATTTCAGGCTTTAGTATAGCATAAGTGTAAAATTATATGTAAATTATGGTGCATGGTACAATTTCTGGTAAGCTACGCTTTTTTATTATTTAAATTCAATTCAATTATTGTAATTTGATTTAATATTGACTCATTTGGATAAATATTAGGTAAACTTTATTTAATGATATAATTGAAAATATAATAAATATGTCACATAGAACACATATTTAGCAAAATACTCTCTATAGCTCTTTTTTTCTTGCCAACTACATACTATAGCCTATATTATGTTCATTAAATGGCTGTCGGTAAATGTGACATAATTGTTCTCCAGCTATGTTATTGACCTCTTCACGCTGATAAAAAACACTGATTGATCGATATTATGTATGAGGCATATACATTTCGGTAAGTTGTACTGTATCTTTCAACAGTGTTCTTGTTTTTTTATTATTAGCTAGAGATGATCAGGTCACGTGCGCTAGGGAGCTGTCGCATCACAATTACAAACGCCAAAACGGTATTTATTGTTTGAATTTCGTAATAAAATTGACAGAATCTGAGAGTTGAGATTCTTTTATATCATAAAATAACCTGCTCTGTCTGTCTAGTCTGTTGGTCTCCGTGTCCTCTTTGCTTCGCGATTTTTCTGTGTGTGAGAAAATGGATGTGTGGCGTGAGAGCGTGTGAAAAGTGTCAATTGCGTGTGTCTCACGGTGAATGCGTGAGAGTTGGCAGCTCTGTTACGACTCTTTGTACTTCTGTCCAACTTCCGACTTTTCGGCTATTTTTTGTAGCTGGATATATATCATTTGTTGCGTCTAAATACGAACGAGGATACGGTTATTGATAAATCGAATAGTTATTGTTGTTCTTATTATCATTTAGGGGGGCTTAGTAACAATTTGGGGTAGCTCCAGCCCCCCTAAAATAGGCCTAACGACGTCCCTGCATAGCTCAGATAATTTAGTAAGTAATACCAGAGTTCATATTCAAACTGACTTTTGATTGGTATCTTGGTAAATCGGAGCACAGTTGGTGAGATGTTAGGATGTTTTTCAAAAAGGAATGGTTGGCAATTTGTTTTATAAACAATTTCTGTTATACTGGTTGAAACTCTCTTCACATCCTGATAGGAATCAACAATAGAAGTGCCCTAAATATTAAAACACGTACATACATCTTCTTTGGAAGGTACAGGACCAAAAAATGTTCACCCAATCATTGCATTCGGTCCGAATGCAATGATAGGATGGTCCTACCTGCCTGTCAACATTTGTATTTCCATACCTCCGCGCACCCTGCTCACGCAGACATCACACGCCATCAGCGCGCTCTGTAAGTCTATCCAGAGTTGTAGACAGACAGCCACCGAGAGCAGCAAACAAACAGCATCCGCCTTTTACAGTTTCACCTGAACCAAAACAACGAGCTTATGCTGCGTTAACGCCATGTCCTAACCGTAATTACGAGATGGCAACCCGTGATGTTGTTGTTCGCAGCTGTTCACGTCATCAGACTCGGATTTATGCGTATTTCTATATCAACACTATCAACGTTCAGCATTATTACGTTCATTATATTGTAATGTTATTGTGCTTTGAGACACGAGGTAGTTTAACGTCGTCTCTCGTCTCGTGCCGCTTTGCAGACTCTGCTGTGAGCGTTCATGTGTTTTGAAGGACGCGTGACTTTGGAGCGTTCTGAAGAGAGGGTGGGATCTTACGCTTAGTTTTAAAGCTAGCTTGTTATTGCTAGCCTGTCTGAAATTGCCTACCCTACCTTTAAGAGAAAGTTTTGAGAAGAAAGCAAATCTCAATACGCTCGCCTTTTAATCTCACTATTGTCTAGGAGAAACAATTGAGATATTAAAGAGATTTCATATGTGATATTTTGCAATTTAGACTTCTTATGTCCAGTGGTGTTATTGTTAACAAAAACTAAAACTGAAGATATTAAAATAAAATAATAAATAAATAAAATTAAATATAAATATTAGGTGAAAAAATAAACTTAAAAAACTAAGAAATTAGAAATTTTGCCTTAAAATAATGCTAAATAGAAATATAAAAAATAGTAAAAATGACAAAAGCACTAAACAAAATTAAAAAGCTCATTCAAAATATAAAACTATATAAATAATACTAAAATAACACTGCTTCTTTTCAATGTGCAGACACACTGATCCACATATTTTATTAGATTCTGTGACCGTCCAGATCCGCAGTAACTAGTTTTATTTTGTGCCACGTGTTGTGCGTGTGGTTTTAAACTGCCTCTGAGCTCTTTCTCTCTCTCTCTAAATTCACTCCCACACCCTTTACCACAAAATGGCAGAAGAACCACATTACTGGCAAGTTTAACAGATTGTTTTTGGAGAGACACCCTGATTCATGCACCGAAATAAAGACACTGAATGAACCAAAATCATATCCTCTTAAAATATGACAATAATGTTATGTAATAAACTGGAAGACCTAATTTAAAAACACATAATATGATGGTGCACAGCCTGATTTTGACCACTGCCAATTCTACTAACAGTACAATAAAAGTACTAATGAATAAAATGTTTGTTTTTTTTCGTTTACCAGCTCTTAAAAGTTTTTTGCCTTCATCTTAAGCAGTCTGTACCCACTTATGAGCTTGATGCAGATGAGTCTTTATTTCTTTAGAAAAAATATCTTAACAGACAACTAAGAATGTTAAGGTGTCTAGCTTTTTTCTTCAAAGATGTACAATATCAAAATGATGCCAAATGGTCATGCAAAGCTGATTTACATATAGAGAGATGAGATGAGCTAATTAAAGACTACATTACTGAATGCTGTCAAGATTACAGAGTTGACGTGGATGACTGAGTGACTCATAAAGCTGATGCCAACACAACATTTCTCAAGGATTTTAAAGTAGCCTTTTTTACTTTTTAAATGAGCTCAAAAAAGCTTTGTAAGCTTTTCAAAGACTTTAACGGGTCATAAGAGAATCAGATTAATTAAGTTGCCGTGCATCAGGTGCACAAAACTGAACAGGGAACATGTCAGAAAGATAAATAAGATCATCAAAGCATCTTACCTGATGTGCAAGATGTATTCGGAGATGATTTCTTCTCTTTTGAGATGTCTGATGGCAAACAGATTTTATGGTTTGATCATTGTTTTGGATGACTGTCTTTTAGGTCCTTGGCTGCCAGCAGTCACTCAGCACTGAACAGTACCTGCAGTTCAAAACACAGGACAGCTTGCAAAAAGAGGGAAAAAACTGTGTATTTGAGACATTCCCACTTAAGTTGTCTTTCCCTCCCACTGTTTTTCTCCTTTTTGGGTGGTGAGTGAGAGAGAGCGAGAGTTAGATAGTGTGAGTGTGTGGGATGGTAATTCCACCAAAATACTATAGTTACCATAGTCATTCTTATACTTATTAAGACATTTCATTTGAAATCACCCTTTTTTGAATATTCAGGATACATATTATTAATGTATCCATCCACAAAACTTTAGTTATAAATGAGATTTAATGAAATAGGACAAACAGATTAATAGATTTAAAATATGAAGTCGTTTTTCCTGTTAAACAGATCAATAATATTAACTATAGTAAAGTTTTGTAGACAAACTTTGATATTGGCTTCAGTCTAAGTGTTTAAATTAGTTTCAAGTTTTTAGGCCAATCATAGATAGATAGATAGATAGATAGATAGATAGATTTCCAGGTTTTCCCACCAAGACTGGTGTTACTCCAGGATATGCTCTTTTAATATAAGGAAGTTTTTCTTCATGGTTTAGGACACGGTCCACGCCCTGGAAATGAAGAGCAGTCACAGAAATATATACATCAGCAGAGAATCAATGTAGGGACGGCCCAAAGAAAATAAATCTGAGACAGAGTCCTGCTGTGAAGTAGAAAAAGAAGCACTTGTGGCAGCAAGTTACCACTTTAAGAGAAGAGTTTCTCTGGATAGAAATAGAGCAACCAGAGAGCGCCACTGCCCAGTGCTAGTGCTAGTCTACAGTGTCATAATACTGACAGAATGATGAAAGTGCAACTCAGCACTGCGTTGATGCTCTGTCTGTTTCTGTTAGAACAAAGCTATGTCGCAAAAAAGCAAAGAGTGATACGGCAGTTATTAATTGTGTAACCTTAAATTTGCTAGTCCATCATTTTGTGTTATTTTATTTCACTAGTTGTAGGCTAAATTGATTATTTTATTTGGGAAAAAAGAAACAGATGTTAAACAATAATAATCTATTTAAGGAAAAGTTTTTCATACATTTTTATTTTTAATTTCATTTTTAGTCTTATGCTAAGTTTTATATATAGGGCCTATTTGTGTAGAGGTTATGTTGTGCGCTGGGAAATGAAAAAACAGAGAAGAAAAGTGAGCTGTAGCCTATGCGAGTTTGGCGGCTGTTCATGCTGTTAATTATGCCGATGCTTCTGAAACGTCACGGTTACTAAGGACGTAACATCGATTCCCTGAGATGAGGGAACTTCAATATTCTCGAGAAAAGGAGTTTTGCTAGTCTTCTTAGCAATACGAGAGACCTCTCGAAAGGGAACGTGAATTATCACCATTGTAACCCGTGTTTTATTTATTTTACCCACGGTGAAGAGACTGGAGTAAACGCCGATACGGCATCAATAAATAAGGGTTACAATTGCAACAGTTCAATAAGCAAGAAGTTAGCATCAAGTAATTTACATTTCAAACATTTTCAAAAACTGACCTGTAAATCGATTTTTTTTTTTCTCCGCCAATGAAAACAAGCCAAATAATCCAGAAAATAGGGCTGTCAATATGTTACAATAATTATCTTACAATTAGTAAAAGATTGTTCATGCTGTTCCTTTTTAACGTTAATACATAAATAAATATGTTTAAGCTTTACGTTTACCGTCGCCCCCTAGTGGACAAATGTGAAATTCAGATGCACTGAGCAGAGAACACACACTAAATGCTGAGAATAATTCACTCCTTGAGCAGAACTGCAGGACACAAGTGCCTGTGCTTAAAATATTATAATACATGTTTTTGATCCCAGATTAATTTTTTCACCTCTTAACTTTATTGTAGTTTGTAAATAAGAGAATACAAACGTGCAGACAACAAAGTAACACAACAATGAACTGTAAAAGTCAAAACCTTCTGCTACTGAAAACCATGTTAAAATAGTATTAAAATGTATGCAAAGCAGTTCAGTCAAAAAAAAAAAAAATGTATAAGCTGATATATAAAAAAAGAACTATTGCATATACTTTAAAAAAAGAAGAAAGTAATCTTTGCACCTGAAATGTAAGTTTGATTTATAAAAAAAAAAGTAAATTGCAGACATACAGGTGTAAAAAAACAAACAATAAGACAGATGTTAGATATGATAATGTAAAACAACTACAACAGACAAGTGCAACAGAAAAGATCCTCCATGTAAATATAAATCTGTGCAAAACAGACCCCTACAAATCTGTTTTGAACACAGCTGATGCTAATATGTCAAACAATAAATGTCTGCAGTAGATTTTAATTGCAGTAAGGCACAAAACAATGCATGTGTATGTGTGGCCCCATTGAGACAGAACAAAAGACTGTCAGAACATCCCTAAAACACAACTAACACAAAATGAAAGGCCTCTAGTGTAAAAAAGGGAACTGCATCTGTATTGTTACTTCACTTAAATCTCTGAATTATGGCTTGAATTAAGATGCTCTGTGAGGCTTTCATTTCTGGTGCTCTTCGTATCTCTGGGGCCGCAGAAGGACGCTCTGGTAGGTTTTGATGCAGGAGAAGGCTGTGGGGGGAATGAGGCGGCGGTCGATCAGGTTGTACTCCAGGTGAACAGACACCAGCAGGGAGTCCTCACGGGCCGTGGTGTCACACAATGAGTTCATAGTGATGTAGCTATAGGGAGAAGATCAGGGTAAAAAAAACTCTCCATTATGACGTTTAACAAGACTATATTCACTCCTATAAGTGGACAAAATAAATGTGTATGTATAAACATATTAAGCAGTATGGCTTTTTTCCATGTAAATGTAGAGTAAACAAGATTGTAGACAAACTTTGATGCTGGCATAGATAGATAGATAGATAGATAGATAGATAGATAGATAGATAGATAGATAGATAGATAGATAGATAGATAGATAGATAGATCGATAGATAGATTATTATGGGAAAGGTCCAAATATTCCAGTTTTCTGTGGATAAAGAAATTTTTGAAGATGGTTCAAAACAGTTTTGAAATACTTTATTATATATAATGGCCTGGTTTCACAGACAGGACTTAAATTAAGCCAGGATTTGGCCTTTTAAGGGTTAGTTCACCCAAAAATGAAAATTACCCCATGATTTACTCCCCCTCAAGCCATCCCTTGTGTATATGACTTTCTTCATTCAGACGAATACAATCGGGGTTATGGTTAAAAAATATCCTGGATTGTCCAAGCTTTTTAATGGCAGTGAATGGGGGTTGAGATTTACTAAAAAATATGGGGGAATGGGGGAAAAAAACTTTACTAAAAAATAGTAAAAATGACAAAAGCACTAAACAAAATTAAAAAGCTCATTCAAAATATAAAACTATATAAATAATACTAAAATAACACTGCTTCTTTTCAATGTGCAGACACACTGATCCACATATTTTATTAGATTCTGTGACCGTCCAGATCCGCAGTAACTAGTTTTATTTTGTGCCACGTGTTGTGCGTGTGGTTTTAAACTGCCTCTGAGCTCTTTCTCTCTCTCTCTAAATTCACTCCCACACCCTTTACCACAAAATGGCAGAAGAACCACATTACTGGCAAGTTTAACAGATTGTTTTTGGAGAGACACCCTGATTCATGCACCGAAATAAAGACACTGAATGAACCAAAATCATATCCTCTTAAAATATGACAATAATGTTATGTAATAAACTGGAAGACCTAATTTAAAAACACATAATATGATGGTGCAGAGCCTGATTTTGACCACTGCCAATTCTACTAACAGTACAATAAAAGTACTAATGAATAAAATGTTTTGTTTTTTTTCGTTTACCAGCTCTTAAAAGTTTTTTGCCTTCATCTTAAGCAGTCTGTACCCACTTATGAGCTTGATGCAGATGAGTCTTTATTTCTTTAGAAAAAATATCTTAACAGACAACTAAGAATGTTAAGGTGTCTAGCTTTTTTCTTCAAAGATGTACAATATCAAAATGATGCCAAATGGTCATGCAAAGCTGATTTACATATAGAGAGATGAGATGAGCTAATTAAAGACTACATTACTGAATGCTGTCAAGATTACAGAGTTGACGTGGATGACTGAGTGACTCATAAAGCTGATGCCAACACAACATTTCTCAAGGATTTTAAAGTAGCCTTTTTTACTTTTTAAATGAGCTCAATAAAGCTTTGTAAGCTTTTCAAAGACTTTAACGGGTCATAAGAGAATCAGATTAATTAAGTTGCCGTGCATCAGGTGCACAAAACTGAACAGGGAACATGTCAGAAAGATAAATAAGATCATCAAAGCATCTTACCTGATGTGCAAGATGTATTCGGAGATGATTTCTTCTCTTTTGAGATGTCTGATGGCAAACAGATTTTATGGTTTGATCATTGTTTTGGATGACTGTCTTTTAGGTCCTTGGCTGCCAGCAGTCACTCAGCACTGAACAGTACCTGCAGTTCAAAACACAGGACAGCTTGCAAAAAGAGGAAAAAACTGTGTATTTGAGACATTCCCACTTAAGTTGTCTTTCCCTCCCACTGTTTTTCTCCTTTTTGGGTGGTGAGTGAGAGAGAGCGAGAGTTAGATAGTGTGAGTGTGTGGGATGGTAATTCCACCAAAATACTATAGTTACCATAGTCATTCTTATACTTAAGACATTTCATTTGAAATCACCCTTTTTTGAATATTCAGGATACATATTATTAATGAAGTATCCATCCACAAAACTTCAGTTATAAATGAGATTTAATGAAACAGGACAAACAGATTAATAGATTTAAAATGTGAAGTCGTTTTTCCTGTTAAACCAATAATATTAACTATAGTAAAGTTTTGTAGACAAACTTTGATATTGGCTTCAGTCTAAGTGTTAAATTAGTTTAAAGTTTTTTTAAAACTACTCAAACCAATTAATTGTTTTGAGCGTTAGGGTTAACAGTAATTGATACTAAATCAATATGAAAAGTACAAGTAATTTGATCAATAACAGCACAGCTGGTTATGATGGTGAGGTGCTGCTGAAGTCTATGTAAGAGTAAACTCAAGGGAACTGCTCTGAATGATTCAGTGAGTGAGTCCTACTTCAGTGGATCTCTGGTGCATAAAACAACAAAGCAAACTAAGAGAATAAAGATACATCTACACAAAACCATGAAAAAATGCAAATGATACAGCATTTTATAACTATTTGACCTTTGAAGTTGGTATTCACCTTTTATTAATACAAACATTTCTAGAAGAGAACAGGAGAGTTGTCAAATTAACAAACTTTATCACATGTCAAAATGTAGCCTATCAAAATAATTTGTCCTATTTATAATTTGAAAACACACATTAAAGCTTATTTGAACAGACACTTCTTGCGCGTGGTCCAGTGAATTTTGCGATTCAGATTTGTGATTCACAAAATAAATAATTCAGATGAACCATCTGAATTTGCGAAACACTTTGATTCAAAAGAACTGAAATGATGGAAATGATTTACTTTTTTTGCAAATTACAAATTACTTAATTTGCTTTTGCAGCAATAATTTAATGCATAGACTGTGTGCAAGTGAACAGCACTTCATATTACACTTAATTAACTATCCTGATACAATTAGATTTAAAAAAGGAAGGATATAGATTATAGATCTCCATAAGCACTCTCTAATTATTTAAAAGAGAATAAAAACCAAAGACTACAACTTCTTTTGCTGAGAAAGGAATCAACCACCCTTTTCATTTCCGTTAAAGTGCAATACAATACACCAAATCATTTTCTTGAGAAGTGACATGGTAAAACATGGTGTAGAAAAAAAGTTAATTCATTGATTAAAAACAAAATTGATTACATCAATTCTAGCAATTATGCTTCCCTTTCTTTTGTTTACGGGCTTCCCTGAAGAGAGGAATTTGTCTTTCCACATTGCAAATGTGGGTTTTGTATTTCATCCCACATCACAAAAATCATGTGCGGCAGAAATCTGTGGACTAAAATGATTTCTCTGTAATAGCAAGGGTGAAATTTGTCAACGTTCTCAGCTGGGACATGCAGACCAGCGGTTCTTACACCAAAGTGGGATGTAGGTTTGAGGCCAGCCTTTTCCAAACACATTCCCATGTAAACATCATCAATGGGCAGTAGAATTATAGAGTGAGACATGTTATAGATTGTTCTGGCCGTGAAGCCTGAGAGAAGAAAGCCTCCTCCACCACAGTAAGGAGGATAGCTCTCAGACTCCTGAACCTGCACCGGGACAAAGTATTTACTTGAAGAGCGTCTAATAGGCCCTACGTTCTGGATGAGGTGCCCGGTAAAGAGATGTTTACTTCCATCATTGTCCTCTTGACCTTGAAGATACTCAACCATGTTAAACGTATTGGCAAAGATGTCATCGTCCCCGTTTAAGAGAAATCTAGCCTGTGGGCACCATCTTTCCATCCACTCTAAGAAAAGGATCTGCTTCAGTGTGAGGTTAAAGAATGAATCATTGAAGTCCCACTGTAAAATGTCCTTGTTCTCATTGTTCTCCAGCTTCAATAACTTATTCAACCTGCGCTTCTCGAAGCCAGTTTTAGTTGTTCCGATTATGAAGACTCTACGGATCCACACACCTTTGTGCAGTCGTTCCTTAGCCCATGTTTTCCGCAGGACTTCTCGCCGGTCGTAGTTTTCGGGAGAACTCTTGATGACCAGCAGAAGGAAGACATCTGCAGAGTTCAGGGGTCCGCCACACTTATTAGGCAGGTCGAGCAGCATGGGAAAATTCCTACAGTGTCGGTAAAGCAGGAAATCTTGGATATGACCTGGCAGAGTAGAAAATCCAGTCACAGTATAAGCCGACATATTCTGCTGACAACGTGAAGACAAAGGCTGGGGAGTTTTGGATCTGGGCAAATGGATTTGATGACGGAGCATCTCATATGTGTCTTTGCTATTTGATGTCACTTCGTCTTCAGTGTCATTTTTGGTCATAATAATGAAAAGACACACAAAACCTGTGACAAATAATGCTATTGTCTCTGCGTTTTTCTTTCTCATCTTCACACCTGTTTAGGAAAAGAGACACAATTCACAGTATGAACACAAACATTCTCTCAACAAGGATTTTTCAGACCTAATTACAAAATATTAATTCAAGGCTGTCCATGAAACTGAATTAATGAAAGCTAAAAAATTTTTTAAAAAATCAGCTAAAAATTTAAATTCTGCTCTCTGTTGTTAAACTATTACAGTGAATCACGTGTAGAAATTGTATCAGTGCTCTGTGCCCTGTGTGGATGTAGTTTTCATGTTCTGTTGCAGTGAAGTCCTGACAAACAAAATCAGCCTCAATGTGTCAAAGATAATGACTTTAAATGAACTCATTCGCAGAAAGAACAGAATACCATGGTCTGATACAATTCTCTGTACTGTTAACCTAATCGAAACTTTTGGGAAAGGCATCAAGTGATTATCCATATGACTATAATGTTTCTCTATCCTAAGCTCGACTTCATTTATTGATTATGACTGATTTTATTTGATATGCACAACAGGGACCAATGGGACAGATGCACATACTGCACACTCAAAAAATGCATTTTTGCCTCTTGTTAAATTGAATTAATTAAAATAAGCAAAAGTAACCAAATTGTTTAATATTTGGTAATATTTAATTGTTCAATCAACCTAATATATTTAAAACTGAAGTTTACTTACTTAATTTGTGTGAAAACTACATGAATCATTTTTGTTGATAACTAATTGCCTTCCTGTAGCTCAAACAGTAGAGCATTGGTGCTAACAACGCCAAGGTCATGGGTTCGATTCCCAGGGAAAGCAAGAACTGACAAAAATGTAAAATGTGTACCTTGAATGCAATGTAAGTCGCTAAAGCGTCTGCCAAATGCATAAATGTAAATGTAATTGGGCAGTGGATCTGTAGTTCCCAGCATGCTTTGCAAGGGACTGCATTAGGAGGGTAAATTTAGGGATTAAAGTGTTATTTTATGTTTTTCTGTAAATGGAAAGATGTTGTTAGTTAATGTTAGTGTTTAATATTCAGTTATGTTAGAAACTTAGAGGACTTTCTAATGTTTTTTAATTTTGTGGTTACCATTATGCAGAAGAGTGGCGACTGTGTTTAGTTTAGGGCTGTGGACACTCACTATACAATATGCATTAAACCTCATAAGTAATATTCAATATTACTCTGTGAAAGGTGGTTTTAATTAAATTGAACACTAGTAGCTTCTATCATTGGAAATAACTGTAGAGTCAAATTAGCTAGAATTATAATGTTGATGATTTTTGGCAGGGCAAAAATTAAATGTAGTCAACCAGACAAAACTTTATCTAGCAGGAATGACTAAATGAATTTAAGTTCATACAACAAGATTACAACAAATTATTTCAAACAAATTAGATTTTGTTGGAAAAATGTAATTCATTTCGTGGAAAAGTTTTCCTTAATTTAATCAAGTTCGTTCAACAGCTTATTTTTTTGAGTGTAGGAAGGGTTCGTATTGATGAGCCGCTAACAAAGTAATCTATTCACATAATGTTCTCTCTCTTAAAATGTAAGCGAGAGTTAATGTCAGCATTATCATATACATCTAAAGAATTGAAGCCTGTCAGGTAAAAGAAGAGCTTATTGATGCAGTTCAATCTGTCTGATATTTTATTCCAACCGTTAGCCTACTCCTGATCAGAGGCTTCTGTAAATATTTAGTTTATATATAGAGTTACGCTTCAACTAAGTTTAATGGTACAACGCAGAAATATTTAGTACTGCGTAAGTTGTATCTTAGTGCCCATTTACGTCAAAACTAGGCTAAGTTGTAACTTACGCACAGCTGGTGCAACTGGCCCCTGGGTGTCTATTTCATATATAGATATTCATACATGCGTCTAACTACGGTTGCAGACACAGTCAACTTACTCTCGAATGTTCACAGACCGCTCCAATATGGCGGATGGCTTACGGATTGAGGCCCATTGAAACAGCCGCTAATGAGGCATCTATGTACAGTTCTATGTGTGAACCCGAATCATGCAGATTCACGCTCGATGGTGTTTTAAGCCCCCAATGGCTCCTTAGAGGCAGCTAACCCTACCCTCAACCTTAAACCTACCCATCCCCTCGCTGCCTGGAAGGCGCCGTTGGGGGCTTAAAACACCAAACACCCAGATTCACTCAGATCTAACAGATTTAACTTCACTGTAAATCATATTCCTTCAACCACGCTGGCATTCTACGCACTCTACTACTCCTAGGATTAAATGTCACTTGTGGCTGCAAGTTCTCATACTGAGTGGTAACAGCAAGTTAGTTTGGAAACATTCCATTTCTTTTTATCACATTATATGAAGATCCACACGACTGCAAATGTGACATTGATTAATATTTTAATAGGCTAAGTGATGTTCATTTTCAACAGTTGTCAGTATTTTTTACAACAAAATAATAGCTCCAACGAAAGCCACAGCAGAACTGCAGCACACAGCAGTTTTTGTGAATGAATCTGCGGTTTTGAACGAATCATTAGAGTCAATGATTCAATGATTAATTCATAAATACAGCCACTTGCTTCGTTACTGAATGAATGACTCGATGACTCACCACCTACTGGCGGTTTTAACTTATTTAAAAGCATCACTTTTTGCCCATTGTATATTTCTCTATTGAACTTTTTTTTTTATTTAAAGCATTATTTATTTTATAAAGGTATTTGTAAAGGTAAAAATGCACTGGAAAAAAATCGATTTAAGGGGGCAAATATTGTCTCTTACTGAAAAAGGTGTGACTGAAGAGCATGGGTACGCAGATGGATGTTAAAAACATCATGAGGTACAACTCTTAAAAAGTCTGAGAACCACTGGGACTGGGTTAAGGAATAGAACAAAATAAACATCAACATCAAAGCACAATACACATACCAAGGGCAAAGTAGGCCTAATACAGAGGTCAGTTAGGTTAAAGATACAAAGCGGGATTCAAACAAATAGCATATCAATAACTGTAGAATTTACAGACTGTGAGCTGAAGAGTAATATTCAGATAAAAAAATGTGTTTTTGAAGGAGAGAAGGGTGGATGTTTGACGGATGTCTTGAGGAAGAGCATTCCACAACCTCGGAGCCACTATGCTAAAGACCCATGGTTACCAGACTATTGAAACCGACTGAAAATGACACAGCCCCAAGATATTTTTCACCAGCCAGCCACCACTGGATACAGGCAGCACGACTTGTTTCAGCCCCTTTCATTATAAAACCATAGACATTTAATAATAGGCTATATTTATGTCTGTGTATAAAAGTCTTGTATAAGTCTCACTGATAAAGACAGTAGGCTATTTGTAACTTCTCCTATGTCGAAAGTCACACACACTAAACTAAAATATTATTTACTGAACAATAATATTTAAACTTACAATAATAGCCATTATAAAACTATGATTATTTGTGTATAAGGAAATATCACATATTGTTTTTTAAAAAAAAATATGACACTGCGAGAAAGTTTCCAATAGGCTACTGTTGTTTTTATTTGAGCTCAATAAGATGGGACATTCTGTTGTTGTTCATGGGTTTCCAGCGGAAAGTCATTTAGTGATTTTACTTTATCAAAGTAGTATTGAAATATGTTTTTGGCTTTAATGACTGTATTGAGAGGTAACCATTTTATAAAAGTGTGCCTATATGACGACCTTCAGCCGTGACAGCCGTTCACAACACAACACAACATAGCGTCGATCGCAACGTACACTGTAAAATAAATCCCGTTGTTTTTACGAAAAAAAACAAAAAACAAAACAAAAAAACTGGCAGCTGTGGTTACCAGAACAATAGGCCTACTGTTAAAAAACACATCAAACCGTAAACATACTTACAGAGTAAATTTAACATTTTAAACATGTGAATTCAACATTGGGATTCAGTGATATTTACATCACTGCTACACTGTAAAAAAAAAAAAAAAAAAATCTGTTGAAGTATTAATATGTTTAGTAGCCTACCATAGTATTACACTGACAAGCCAACAATCACAGCAGTAATGAAAGTCATGTACATAACTGATTATAAAAAAAAGCTAAGAAAACTATGACGAAACATAGTTATTTCAACAAAAATACATCAAATGTGAAGTGTCACGCAGGGAATTGTGGGAATGTCAATTTACGTTTTTTCACTGTAAATTATACAATGACTTGTTTGTTTTTACTTCCAAAAACTGTACATTTAACGGTATTTTACAGTAAAATGACCTTAAATGTACCATTAGATCTATAACAGTTATTTACCGTATATAGTAAGGAAACTTTCTGTTAACCAGTTAACAGTTTTTCCACTGTAGCATTTTTACAGTCTTTTACTGTTAAAATCACGATAATTTTTTATATTGCTTAAGAATCATCATAATGTATACAAAAGAGCCTAGGCTACGCAGCACATCTTGTCGTCGCATTAGTTTAATTTTCTTAGAGCAACGGTCAAAACTCAAAATCATTTAAACGCATTTAAAATAAAAATTTCCTATCTTTGAAAAAAAAAAAAAAAAACAGTAAATTGTTTATAGTTATCTTTTTTTTATCTTACCTGGCCGTTAATTAGCTTCTTCGGATGAAGTCAAAAGTAGCCTAACATTTGAGTTTTTGTTCACCTAAATACTGTACGCTTTAACAACCATCCCTGTATTCACTGCTGAAACTCTGTCATGAGGAAATAAACTGTGGAAAAAATAAGGCATTGTCTCAAAACCTGATCTGCTGCCTACCTAACAAAACTAGATGTACCGCATGGCGGTACAAAATACGACCGCCGCTCAGGCCTGCACTGGCTTTCCACAAAAAGAAATGACGTGGAGCAATTTGGCTGTATTGCGTGTTTATGTATATACCTAAAAAAAGTAGTAGTATGTGCATGTCTGTCTGTGTGTGTGTGTATGTGTGTGTGTTTGTGTATGTATGTGTCTGTGTGTGTGTGTCTGTGCGTGTATGTATGCGTGCGTACATGTGTGTTTGTGTGCGTGTCTGTGCATGTGGATTTGTATGCGTGTGTGTATGGGTGTGGTCTGTGTCTGTGCGTGTGGATGTCAGTGTGCATGCTTGCGTTTGTTTGTATTCCTGCATGTGTGTGTGTGACAGTTAGGGTTGCCAACTTCAGAAAAGGAAAATGCGGGACAATCGTGGTTATTTATAGGAAAATGAGGGACACTCAAAATATTTGTACTGTATCACACAGTGTACGTCATTTCAGTGTCTGCAGTTAAGTTTGTGTTTAAAAGGTTATCAGACATAAACACATTTGTATTGCTTAACCTATTTATGTATTTAATTCTAAAAATAATTTTAATGTCATACATGAAAAAAGTCACATTACAAACAAACCATAGTTCAAAATAACAGCATTTATCTAAAATAGAAAGCTTTTTTAACATTATACACTAGGCTTACAGTTCAAAAGTTTGGGGTTAGTAAGATTATTTTTGGGGAAAAAAAATAAAGAAAGTAATTGCCTACTTTTATTCAGCAAGGATGCATTACATTAATCAAAAGTGACAGTTAAGATAATGTTACAAAAGCTTTCTATGTACTTTCTAAAAGCTTTAAAACATTAATAATAATCAGAAATGTTTTTTGAGCATATTATTCCCTCAGGTAGATTACATGTTTTCTTGCGTGGCTGGATGTTAGACTCATGAACAATAATCACGTTGTTTGCATTCGCCAAAATTGATTAGCCGAAATCAAAACGTAAACAGTGAAAGGAAAGTACCGTTAGCGCGAGACGAGTCCGGCTTGAAGCGGAAGCGACCAGACGACAGAGGATGTTCGCAAATCAAACAATGATTAGTACGGAGTGTCGGAGGACAAATGCGGAGACTAAAAGCGGCCAGTCCGTCCTACTTCCGGTCTCACGGAACACTCACGTGTTTTCTGAAATGTCGTTGTGTTTTCTGAAAACGTACGTTTTGCAATGTGAAAATAGAACACATTAAACTTTACTTTGAAGAAGGACATTCATGTGCCGTGATTGTGGACATGCTGGCGACATACCACATATTTACTATATTAATAGTGTGTCATGAGTTTAGTATGCCTGAGCACATAGCATGAGTGTTTCGCGATTAGCGCGATAGCCCGCTATTCATTATAACTGGTCATTATGTCGATGTTATTTGAGTGTATGAGAGTACATGATGTTGTTTCAGTCTTATTTTGTTTGTAAAAAGCATGAGATTAGAGTGTTACTACAGCTGCCACACGTCATTCTGGGGCTAGCTAGAGCATGAGAACTGCACAGAGAGAGTGTTAAATAGCTTGTTGATCATATTTTGCCTTCTAGTGTGATGGAATGTTTAAAGTCACTTATGTGTACAACGGTCATTACTGTAAAAAAAGTGATATACATGTTGAGAATGTATGTTTTGAGCTTTTGTTATGCATATTCTCTTATGCTTCATTCTGAGTAAATACACCAACAAAGAAGCCATCACTGCAATGCTCTCTTTTATTTCATTTTTCGACATACCACGACATTAAAAGCTGCGTCGACCAGGACAGTTGTTCGGCTACCGGACAATGTGGTTAGTACTTCTGCAGAAGTTGCGTGTTAAACGTGATGACATATGCGGCTGCTGCAAGAACTCAACCCACCAGGGATAGAACAAGGACACGTCGTAGATTCGTTAGGCGTACCTATCACTCCACGGGACCGAACTTTGCTCCATGGCACGCTGATGGGTACGATTTGTTTCTACCGGTACTTCCAGACAGTATCGCTTGATTCCGGTTCTGGCTTGATTGACAGGTATCTCGTCCATTCAGCGATAAGTACGTCATTCTCAAAATATACCTACCTTTTCCGTTTTTTTCTGAATTGTCTTCAGTAAGGGTAAAATCTTTCCGTGGCAGGGGCAGCTGCCACTGGCGCCTGTCACTCGACCTGCCACCGCTATATGCGCCTGTCACTCAACCTGCCGCGCCTGTCACTCGACCTGCCACCGCTATATGCGCCTGTCACTCGACCTGCCACCGCTATACGCGCCTGTCACTCGACCTGCCACCGCTATATGCGCCTGTCACTCGACCTGCCACCGCTATATGCGCCTGTCACTCGACCTGCCGCGCCTGTCACTCGACCTGCCACCGCTATACGCGCCTGTCCCGCGACCTGCCACCGCTATACGCGCCTGTCCCGCGACCCGTCACGGCTATGCGCCTGTCCCGCGATCTGTCGCGGCTACACTCGCCTGTCAGTCGACCCGTCACGGCTATACTCGCCTGTCCCGCTTTCTGTCACGGTTATACTCGCCTGTCCCGCGACCCGTCACGGCTATACTCGCCTGTCCCGCGACCTGTCACGGCTATACTCGCCTGTCACTCGACCTGTCACGGCCAGGGGCGGCTCCAGAGAATTTTTAACATGTGCTGAGGGGGTGCTAGATCGCTGAGGGGGTGCTAGATCATTGACTGGGGGAGCTGCCTAATTATAGGCTATATATATATATATATATATATATATATATATATATATATATATATATATATAGGCTACATACATAAGTTTGTTTCCGCCACAGAATAAAACATTTTAAAAGATAATTGCGACTTTATTTCTCAGAATTGCGAGATATAAAGTCAGAATTGCGTGAAATAAAGTCGCAATTGCGTGTTATAAAGTCAGAATTGCGAGATATAAAGTCAGAATTGCGTGAAATAAAGTCGCAATTGCGTCTTATGAAGTCAGAATTCTGACTTTTTTTCTCGCAAAATGCGACTATATCACGCAATTCTGACTTTATAACACGCAATTGTGAGTTTATATCTCGCAATTCTAACATCTTTTCTTAGAATTGTGAGATATAAACTCACAATTGTGAGATATAAAGTCCAATTCTAGGGGGAAAAAAGACGGACTTTTTTTTTTTACCTCAGAATAGTTTATATCTCACAATTCTGACTTTATAACACGCAATTGCGACTTTATATCATGCAATTCTGACTTTATATCTCGCAATTGCGACTTTATTTCTCAGAAATAAACTTTATTTCGCAATTCTGAGAAAAAAAGTCACAATTCTGACTTGATATATCGCAATTGTGAGAAAAAAAGTCAGAATTGTGAGATAAAAAGTCGCAATTATTATTATTTATTTATTATTCAGTGGCGGAAACAAGCTTCCATATAAATGAGCAAAACTTGCCCACTAAATATTTAGCTATAATATTCAATTATTTTAATGACCATAATTAAAGTTTTAATTTTATTAAATTGAACAAGCGCAATATTCAGCATTCAATCAAATAGAAAAGATGTTTTATTAATAATAATGTTATTTCAACATAATATCTCGTTATTCCGACATAATATGTGTGCGTGCAACAAGCAAGATGGGCATTTGTAAATCCGGTGACGCGTGCATTGATTTTTATTAATAAACTAGTGTTTTCTGGCAGTGTTGGCTGCAAAGATGAAGTTGACGATCGCCATATTCGTAGTGAACGCGCCAATAGAGAGAAATGCACATAATGGATTACATAATCACAGAGTAGCCTTTTTCTTTTCGTTTTGAATTATTTCGTTTAAAGACATTTCAAGCTTGGTGTATTTGATGTATTTCTCATGTCTATGTGAGGCATACACTGAGTTTCGTTAAGTTAGGATGAGATGCGCTCCAGTTCACGTGCAATGCAAGTGACTGCACGTGCGCCTCCATGATTATATTGTCCGTTATATTTGCTTCCTATTTATTAAATCCAGGCAATTGGTTGATGAAAAATTGATTAAAATTAAGATACAATTTATACAAAACGAAATTCACTTTAAAGAAAGGTTTTCTACAAAACAAAACTTAATAAAGTGGTCAAAATCATGTCTGACCCGCTCCATGTCTCTCGATATATATTGTGCATCCTCTTACTTGTGCTGTTCACTTTTCATAAATCAACGTAAATGGAAAAAAATAATAATATAATATTTTAACAAATATGAAACTAAATGCGCTTATTTAATGGCTACAACAGTATAGTAGGCCTACATCTGTATTTGTACAAATTGCTGCACATTCATTTAATTCTGAACTGTGCACACATGAAAGGCATTTGTTCAAATCAAGTTCATGGATAATTGTGCGTGCATTTATTAATCATTATGATACTAAAATCATAACAAAGTAGGATATGCTATGTACAAAAAATCAGATGAGCCCAGAATATGAACGCAAAGTTTAACTACACGTTAAGCATTTTCCTCCCATAGAAAAACATTAAGAACACTTAATGTGGCTTAATGCAGATTAGAATGTCCCCTTATTATGTCGAAATAACGAGATATTATGTCGAAATAATATATTATGTCGAAATAACGACTTATCATGTCGAAATAAGACTTCTTAATAAACACTGTAAAAAATGATCGTAATTTTAACGGTAAAAGACTGTAAAACTGCTACAGTGAAAAACTGTTAATTGGTTAACAGAAAGTTTCCGTACTATATACGGTAAATAACTGTGATAGATCTAACGGTACATTTAATGTAATTTTACTGTAACATACCGTTAAATTTACAGTTTTTGAAAGTGAAAAAACAACTCATTGTATAATTTACAGTGAAAAACCGTAAATTGACATTCCCACAATTCCCTGTGACACTTCACATTTGATGTATTTTTGTTGAAATAACTATGTTTGTTTCTTCATAGTTTTCTTCTTTTTTCTAATCAGTTATGTACATTAGGGGTTTATGTTACATTTAATGTTGTTAAATTAATGTTTATTGCATTTTTAAAATGTCATGTGTTACCATGATGGTGTTTAATGTTTGTGTGAAGGACACTGTGCAGCTTCTATATTAGTATTAACTTTCTTGTGGAAGAACTGTTTGTGTTGAGCTTTGATTGATCATGTGACTCTCATCACTGCTGTGATTGGTGGTTATCAGTGTACAAAACAGATATTAATACTTCAATAGGACGGTAAATTAACATTATATCATATTACTGAAATCCAATGTTAAATATACAGTTTTTTTCCGTAAAAACAATGGGAAGAAATTACAGTATTTTTTTTATAGTAAATTTTTTTTACAGTATTTTTCCGTTTTTTAACAGAAATTTTCTGGCGCCTCTGCTGCCAGAAAATTGCCGTTTTTTTGCGTTTTTTTTTTTTTTTACAGTGAATAATAAATTAATAATAATAATAATACCAATAATAATATTGATGATAATAATAATAATTAATATAGTAATAATAATCATTGCTATATCAAGCCAACCTCACTGCATGCTATCTTAAGGTAAACTTGCACTAGCTAATGTTGGACTACTGAGACGTTAGTCACGGCCAAGCTATTTCATTGTAGCCTATTTTGTAATTCAAAGGATATTCAAAATATTTCAAGACAGTGCACCTTCTGGTCAAAAGTTATACATATTTTCCAAAAATGTTGATAACTTTTGAATAAATCTGCCTATTGTAATGCCACTGGTAAGGTTTGTCATTGTCACCTCACTCTGACCACATCACATCGATTTCGTAATGCGCCACCTATTGGTCGAAAATGATATAGGCTACCATTTAACCATAAGTTAGGCTACTGTTTGATTTTTCAGCCATTTGCCCAAAATCCTCCAAAAAGTGTTTAATTGCTGGTTGCAGTTGGTCTGACACTCCCAGCAATGTTGGCATGTCTTGTCTGCTTTTCAAATCTAACCTAAACAGTGTTAGATTTTAATAAAAATAAAAAAACATTCAAAATCGGGATGCGTTTTCCAGGTTATCTTTGTTTTTTTAACAGTAGCCTAACTTCGGGTCACGTGACAGGCACAAACAGTGGTTCGACTTCGAGTGAGAGGCGCATTTAACGCTCATGGGACGCAAGGCAGATGCATAATAGCGGTGTGCATAATACCATAATGCACACCATGCGGTGTGCATAATGCATAATACCATAGCGGTGGCAGGTCGCGGGACAGGCGCGTATAGCGGTGGCAGGTCGAGTGACAGGCGCGTATAGCGGTGGCAGGTCGCGGGACAGCCGCGTATAGCGGTGGCAGGTCGAGTGACAGGCGCGTATAGCGGTGGCAGGTCGCGGGACAGGCGCGTATAGCGGTGGCAGGTCGAGTGACAGGCACGTATAGCGGTGGCAGGTCGCGGGACAGCCGCGTATAGCGGTGGCAGGTCGAGTGACAGGCGCGTATAGCGGTGGCAGGTCGCGGGACAGGCGCATATAGCGGTGGCAGGTCGAGTGACAGGCGCGGCAGGTCGAGTGACAGGCGCGTATAGCGGTGGCAGGTCGAGTGACAGGCGCCAGTTGTGTTTTCTGAATTGTCGTTGTGTTTTCTGAATTGTTATTTTGTTTTCTAAATTGTCGTTGTGTTTTCTGAATTGTTATTTTGTTTTCTGAATTGTTATTTTGTTTTTGTAATTGTGATTTGTTTTGCACCTCTCGGCCACCGTACTGTCGGTAGCTGCAGTCACCAAGTCTGACGTGAATGTTCTCTTACAGTTTATATACATTTAGGGGCAGGAACCGAAAAAGACAGGTTTAGGAACTGGTTTTAGACTGAGAGCATTGCCCACCCTAGTCCACTCAGCATATCTATTCAAACACTGAGACCCGAGTACAGGACTGGCTGGACTTTCTTGCTAAAACACAAACTCCAAGAGTTTCAGTAAAACAGGACTGACCAGAGTCGTTTGCTAGAAAACTCTGATAATCATAATTTATACCTAACCTTAACATGCTAAATTCAATGTAAACCTAAATGAAACATTTTAACAAATTAGCCAACTGTCCCGAATTAGGCGGGACGTCCCGCATTTTGGGCCTAATTTATTTGTCCCTTGCGTGACCTCCAGTGTCCCGTTTTGCACCTCTCGGCCACCGTAGGATTTGTCTCAAAACAGTGATTAAAAAAAGCTGTGATTGGATGATGACAGGTGTCGGTGATCATTCTCAAGTGTCGTGGTCAGCACTGCTGCTGTTGCATCCATATGGTTGTATCCAGGCGGTCAGGGTTTCATATTATTTTGAAGGTACCCCCGGGAGCCGCCATTGGCTAACAAGCCTTCACCTGCTGTTAGCATCCCATTGACTCCCATTCATTTTCGCGTCACTTTGACAGCGAATAACTTTACATCTGAGGCGTTTAAAGACTCCATTTGTCCATTGTTTATTTCTAAAGAAACACGACAATGTATAAAAGGCTCCATTACCTTGTATCTTACGTTATGGCCCCGTAGAAGCAGTTTTTGTAAAAGTAGGCTAACGATTGCGTCATAACCACGCGACTCTCTGGAAATTACCGTAGAGACAGGAAGAGAAGCTCGCAATCAATCGGGGGGACGTGGAGCCATAAAGTCCGATAAAGTAAAGGGAGAAGCCCATAGAGAGTCATGACGTTGCTCCTGCTCCTAGCTCATGGACAGCTCCTACTCACACTCTCCGTCTCTGCGAGATTCGGAAGGGAATGGTTCAGATTTCGCTTGGCACGGCTACTAGAAAACTTACAACTGTCAGGCAGGCTGCTCACGTCACATCCACGTCGTCAAGCTCAGTTTGAGTCTGCGCAGTACGCTCGGCAATCAGGAAGTGACTGCTTCTAACTTCTCTCCGTTGAAACCTATGGGGTCGCTGTGTCCAGTTTATATACTGTCTATGGTTGTATCAGTCAGTGGTTTATCAGCTTGTCAAAAAACGGGACACGGGAGGTCACGCAAGGGACAAATAAATTAGGCACAAAAAAATGACAAGAAACCATATTTCTTTTTGTAAAATTTCAGTTTTATCAATAATAGCCTATATAAAAGTTTAAGTAAAAGGTACAATAAGCTATACAATAAGAAATAAAGCAAACAATTCAGTCAAATATCCAAATGCAGCGCTCTAGTCTAACATTACAAGTAAAGTTAAATACAAATAGCCTAACATTATAACGTTAATATGAAACTAAACTTAGCCCTCAGCCAAAACGATTGACAGGGAACTCATTATATATTCACGAGAGCAAAGATCGCCCGTTAGGTCTACACAAGACGAAATATCTCATGTTTAACCACTACCGTCGGAGTCAGCGTCTCAGCGACGAATGTCAGAAGACTAGCCGAGGAAAGGCTCATCCAGCCGGGAAACATGAGCGCCGAGCGCCCGCTGACCGCATGGATCTCACAACCGGGGGAAAAAAAATCATCTTTATAAATAAACCACAGATTTGAGCTTTACACAACTACATTCACGCCTGAAAAACTCTTAAAATTACATTTCGTGATACAGTAACATTAGTATTATATTAAACTGTATATTAAAAAAATGGCGCTTCTTATGTTGTCATTCCCCTTGTAGCACGCGCAAGTGACGATTCTCTGTCAACCAATCAACGTCCTGCAGTGAGTCTAGCCAGTGGCGGATTTAGCAAATTGGGGGCCCAAGGCGAAGGTATGTATGGGCCCCCCCCCCCCCATTCGATCTTTAAAAGAGAACGAAAAAAAAAAATTACCGAATGAATGGTGGATAGGCAGGTAAAGCTAATCTACGGGGACGTAAAGGTTGGAGAGGAGAAAAAAAAACCTTCCTGGAAAGCACTTCTTTAAAAATGGAAAGCACTTCTTTACTCCAAAATGAAGATGGAAAGCAGATAACACACGAAGTGTAGCACTACACAAACTAGTTACGATGGAACCCAACAGAGAATAAGGTTTCAGATAACACGTCACCTGAAAAATCTTGCATCAGCTGTGCAAATACATCTACTGATGCTACTGGACACATCTTCAGTGATGTTCCTGGAATCATTGGGTGTTTCGGTCTTTCAACATCATACACCCTCATCCAGGTGACCCAACTGTGGCTGATTGGCAAAGTTGGCAAATCTAGCTTCCCTGCCCCCATGGATCTCCTCTCTTGAGCTACGTCTTTTTATTATTGCTTGACACAAATTTCACGATTTCAATTCAATGCTTGTGATTTGATTCAATGTTGACTCATTTGGATAAATATTAGGTACACAAGAGAGGCATTAATTTTTCTCAAGAAAAAAAAACCTCACATAATGTAAACATACAGAGAGGCCTATCAGCTTTTAGTATTATTTAAGGTTAAAAATAACTCAAACAATGCGTTTTTATTATAACAACAACTTTATTTAATGATTTAAGTAAAAATATACTAAATATGTAATATAGTAGGCCTACACATATTTAGCAAAATACTCTATAGCTCTTTTTTTATAGCCAACAAACATGCTATAGCGGCTAGTCTATATTATGGTCATTATTTGGCTTTTCTGAGGTAAATGTTATATGTGACAATAATTGTCATTCAATAATTATTGTTCTCCAGCTGTTTTATTCACCCCTTTCCGCAGTTGAAAAACACTGATTGGTCGATATTATGTATGAGGAATATACAATTTGGTAAGTTGGACTGTATCTTTCAACAGTGTTCATTGGTCTTTATAACTATTAGCTAGTAGAGATGATCGGTTCACATGCACTAGGGATCTGTCACGTAACATTTACAAGCGCCAAAACGGTATTTATTGTTTGAATTTTGTAATAAAATTGACAGAATCTGAGAGCTGAGATTTTTTTTAATCATAAGTAACCTGCTCTGTCTAGTCTGTCGGTCTCCGTGTCCTCTTGCTTCGCGATTTTTCTGTGTGTGAGAAAATGGATGTGTGGCGTGAGAGCGTGTGAAAAGTGTCAATTGCGTGTGTCTCACGGTGAATGCGTTTGAGTTGGCAGCTCTGACTTCGTTTCATTTTCGCGTTTAGACTCATCTTGCTTTGTATCTGTTTGTTTCCCAGTCCTCCTGTCACTGCGTGTTTATCTTTCGCGCCGCGCATGATTACGGACTAGTCCATTTCATTGTGAAAGTAGGGGGTGCATGTGTAGGGACAGATAACCATGAACTGGACATTTTAACTACTACTTCAACGTTTCAACGTATTTCTTAAGAATATTAATAAAATTTACCATGCTTTTGAAGCGTTTATGATGATAAGGGGCTTTTTTTTTTTCTTTTTTTTTTGAGGTTGGTTGGGGGCCCCCCTACTACGACCGCTGGTAGGGGGCCCCAAGCAGCCGCCTACCTATGCCTCTATGTTAAGACCAGGTTAAGACCGCCACTGAGTCTAGCTCCACCTTTTAGTACCGTACCACTGTGCTAGGTACCCCAATGGAAGGGTACCTAAAAAGTGGTACGGTACGGTTCGGCATTTTGGTACCATTCACAACTTTTGATAGTGGAAACGTAAATAAATGCGTACCGTTCCGTACCGTACCGTACTGCTCAGTGGAAACGAGGCATTAGTGACAGTATCATCCTAAACCAGCAACCCTTCGCTCAACACCACCATCTACAGGCCGATGAGTGTACAGTCACTAAATGTGCACATAAATGAATTTATTTTATACCCCCCCATGGATGAAATTCTACGAAACTTAGCATACCCACAGAGGATGTAAAGTTAATCATACACATGAAATATGGTGCAGTTCTGAACATCTCAACTGAAGATAGGGGCGATTAAAGCAGAATAATATTGCATTTTCATTTTTTATGGGAGGGGCGCAAATCACAAATGAGTGATTATGGGCTAGGTTGATGTGGGCCCTTAAGACCAACATACCATAAACATTTCTTCATCCTCGGTGCCACGGTTCAGGTAGTTATTTAGGAAAAACTGCATTTTTTGGGTTTGGGGGGGCCCAGCGCGTTTGGGAGTGGCCCCCGGGGACCAAACGAAATTTTTCCGTAAAAGTCTAGTGGGGCTACATGCCCACCAAATTTCATGTTCCCCGGTGTTTCGGTGTCCCTGGTATCGTTGACGAAAAATTCAGTAGATGACGAAAAAAAAAAAAAAAAAACTTTGACAATCCCTATATGACCGCTTTCGCTAGCTATGCTAGCGGCGGTCATAATTATATTTTTTCCTTTTCAGCCTGTCAATGTTAATCGTTTAGTATTTTATCAAATCCATTTCACTGATCAGTTTTATGGACATTTTTGTTTACTTTTAGGCTACTATATTTAGTTGTGTTTTGCTATAAAATATAAAATCTGGGTCCTTAAAGTCCGTGTGAACCGGAAGTTGCAAACGACTTTTCTCCAGTGTTGTGACGTATTTCCCAGTGAAAAGGAATATTGAACAGAGGGCAGGGTTTTACTCTAGCGCTCCTCCTCTCCATTAAGCGTTTCCCAACCCAAGTCCTCAAACCTACGTCATCAGGGAAGGTCCTCCAATGCAGAGGGGAGGGGCATTTTCAGATTTTGATTAAAGATTACGAAGCCAAAACATTTTTTTGTGTGGATTGACTTGCATGGATGAATTGTTCACCACAAAACGATCAATTTAGGCAAACAAAGTAAATATGGTCAATTTTGATTTCATGTGGACTTTAAGCAAAACCAGGTCAGAAGTAGTCTAAAACAAACTATCGCAAAGCTGATATAGTTTGTGGACCTTTCACTTTTTTCAAAACTCATGGAAACATCATGGAAACATCATGTTTGACATAGCACGTGCTTACCTAACAAAAGAGCAAAATAAGCAAGATATCTTGCTTATTTTGCTCTTTTGTTAGATTTTTAGAATTTGTAGAATTTAGACTCTAAATTGTACCTCAACCAGTAACTACTTTTCAGTTACTAATCTAACCCTGACACAAGCATTGAATCCAGGGGTTAAAGCAATCTTTTGACTGAAAAATTATCCTCAGCAAAACCCCATTCCACAGCCGGTCACACATCCAGTTTAAGAGCAGTTTTTTTCCTTGTACTTAGTGGCTACTTTACCTTCACAAATGAAATACTCAAAGAACATTTGCATTTAAAGAAAGGCCATTTTGAACTGCGTTACTATTACTATTATTTACACATAAAATGTCAATGTTTTCTTTTCTTTCTTTTTTTTGCATTTCAAGTTACTTTTAATATATTGCTTAGGTTTTTTTATTTTATTATTATTATTATTATTATTTTTAAAGGATTTTCAAATAATACAAACATCGAAAAGAAAGACAGACAAGCAAACCCCAAGCGCTGCAGGTTACAGTTTTTCTCGATTGCTTAAACATTTCTTGAAACTATGCCTCGTATTCTCAAAACTGTAAACACAAATCCATAATGTCTCACCCAGTTCCCCAAACATCCTATTTTCAGTTCAAAATGAAGCTCTAGACTCAAAACCATTCACTCTTGCTGAAAAACCAAACTTTGCCCTCAGACAGGACACACAAGACCTCAAAATCACACACACTACAGTACAACATAGTCTAATACACTGGTGCAATAAATTCAAAACATTTCCAAAACTGGTAAGTTATGTTGCTTGTGGTGTGATGGTGTGATGCAAAATGTTAAATTATTTCACAGAATTTATTTTACACCTGTTCGTCTGCATAAAATGTTCCCAGGTTGTTCCGACCTCGGTTTTATACAAGACTTGTAAGGGCACATTTTTTCATGTATTTTGGTCCTGTGTTCATATTTGTACAGACATTTGTACATTGTACATTTTATTTAACTTGCAGTGCTTGGGGTTTGCTTGTCTCTCTTTGTTTTCTATGTTTGTATTATTTGAAGGTAAAGTAGCCACTCCTAATTACAAGGAAAA
The DNA here is from genome assembly GCF_963993115.1 of Abramis brama. NCBI lineage: Eukaryota > Metazoa > Chordata > Actinopteri > Cypriniformes > Leuciscidae > Abramis > Abramis brama. The sequence goes on along the minus strand of NC_139978.1, from coordinate 29,487,235 downwards.
AATGCTCTTAAACTGGTTGTGTGACAGGCTGTGGAATGGGGTTTGGCTGAGGATAATTTTTCAGTCAAAAGATTGCTTTAACCCCTGGATTCAATGCTTGTGCCAGGGTTAGATTAGTAACTGAAAAGTATTTGTACATTGTACATTTTATTTACAGTTTTTCTCAATTGCTTAAACACTATAACCAGGCTTTTGAACAAAGATTTCAAAACCATAATGCCATTTATCAAAAAGCACACCCATTTCACTAAACTAAACACTATTCCGTTTTGACACATGACTCATGAGTCAGATTTGTTGAACTGTCACTGCAAAACTCTACAAACAAATCCCTTCATTTCTCATTGCCTAGACCATGTTGTCATGTATAAAGCACTAGCATTCAATATTGTTCACTCAAGTCAGCACAGCTTCAGCTCAGTTAGCACACAATTACCCGGGTGGAAACACTAAGAGTCAAAAATGATCACACACCAATCAGATCCTTCAGTAGATAGATAGAAGGGCCCAAATCAGTTTATAGAGTTTTGGAACAATAGATCCAGAAAGACATGAAGGAAGAGATCGAGGAGGGATAAGGAGGAGGAGGACGAAGGGCAAGGGCAACAAGACAAGCAGTCTCAGATGAAATTCAAGCCACTAGTTGCCCATGTCTTTATCAATGGTATGACTATGAGGGAGGCTGGGCTACGAGTAAGGCCAAATTTGAGTCGCTTCAGTCGCCTCGAGAACCTTCAGGGAGGTGTGGTGGCAAACAAAATTCTATCACTGAATAAGAGACAAACATTTCCAATTGTCTTTGAGGTTTATTTTCTTGCAAGAAAAGGCCAGCAGTCGTACAGTCACACAGATTGTAGTGTGATAGTGTGACAGTGAAGGGAGGGCATCCTTTCTCCTTTATAGTCTTGACTCCCAGAATGTTATCTTTCTAGGCAAATGATGGTATTTCAACCATATGTGGAACATTCTTAGATGTGTTCATCATATTGTCTCCTTGAATGGAGGCCCTCCTGTCACGTCCCAACACTCTTTACCATTCCAATACAATTTCATATTAGAATAAGGTTTGTGTGTGCTCTTTTACTGTCATATGATGGTCACACACATCTTACTGTAAGTAAATATACAAAAAAAATTAGAGGAGAGAATAATCACAAGCAACATAACTTACCAGTTTTGGAAATGTTGTTTTGAATTTATTGCACCAGGGTGTTAGTGTCACGATACACACACAGGAAACAGGGAAAGTAGATCCAAAAGCAGCATGTCTTTTATTTAGGGTAATCCAAAATCGTAGTCATCCAGGCAGGGGTCAAAACCCAAATAATCAATCCAACAACAAGAACAAGTGAGAAAACAGACCTCAGAAGTGGTGTGACAATAAACATAAGGACTCCGTGACAAACACTAACCAGACAGGGTATAAATACACAGAAACTAAACAATGTAATGAGAAACAGCTGCGTACAATGATGAGTGATGAGAACAGACAAAGGATCATGGGAAATGAAGTTCCAGAATGAATGGTGACAGTAAGGGAGAGAGACCTCTAGTGGACACCCGGGGAAACACAAACCAGACACTGTGACAGTTAGACTATGTTGTAGTGTGTGTGATTTTGAGGGCTTGTGTGTCCTGTCTGAGGGCAAAGTTTGGTTTTTCAGCAAGAGTGAATGGTTTTGAGTCGAGAGCTTCATTTTGAACTGAAAATAGGATGTTTGGGGAACTGGGTGAGACATTATGGATTTGTGTTTACAGTTTTGAGAATATGAGGCATAGTTTCAAGAAATGTGTTTAAGCAATCGAGAAAAACTGTAATGCTAAGAAATATTAATTTCCGGGGATGGGAAATGTCTTTCTTACTGTACAGTACTAAGAGCCTGTAGTCAAAATCTAAATCGTAAAGTAAACTTTGTTGCAAGCAGAGAATCAGAACCAAATACGTATTGTGCAAAAGATTTATTAACTAATTCACAAACATAACTAATCTAAACACATACATACATTTTACACGGGTAAAAGGGTGAGTGACAGAATGGAATCGGAAGCAGGGAATGGAACTATGGGAAAGAAGAAGTTTTAAATATTATTTGTTAAACTATAACAAATACTTGTGTCTGATTTGTCTCAGTCGTTACAAATGTTACATATAGTATTATAAATTCATACGTCCATGATATAAAAAATAAACATATTAGAATAACTTTTAAAATGGAGTGAACACGGAGCAGTTTTTCCGTGAGCGGGAATGGAAGACCCGGAGTGGCTCAGAGCAGAGTGATTACAGAACGCTTATAGTGCAGAGAGGAACGTGCTTTGGCTCCACAGGGTGAATACACCTCATCTGAAATTAAGACATTTATTACACTATTTGAGAAATGTAAGCATATTTACGACCTTAAAATTATTAAAAGTGAATTTAAGACATAAGGACAGACGGGAACCCTGCAATTGACGGAAATCAACGGCCAGCTATACAATGTTCGTTCCCGTTATCTCAGGGAACCGAAACACTCCCTTTCAATATGGTTCACTCGCAGAACTGGCTAGAGTGCTCAATATACTCTTCATATAAACTGCCTGGAGTAGATGTAATGACAACCTCAGAAGCAGGAAGAGCAGAGAGCATTATGACCTGAGCCTTGGTTTAAGGATGACTTTACTGTCATTGAGTCCAAACTCAAGACAAGACACGTCCACTGAGAGCGGCTTCAGGTCGCCGACTCGCTTGACTAGGCTAGCAGCAGGGCAGTCTTAATTGTAATGGGTTGGAGTTCAGCCATCAGAAGTGATTGAACAGAGGGTCTCGAAGCACCTGTGATGGATTTTAATTAATCAACTTTAATTAATCAACTAACATTTGTTTTTCTTGCAGGAACAGCATTCATATGCTTTTAAATGTTTCCAAACTCTTTGGGGAAAACTTGTGACTTTGTGTGTGTGTGTGTGTATAAATAACAATTAGGGAAGTGAAACATCTTGGTTACGTATGTAACCCTCGTTCCCTGATTGGGAACGGAGACGTTACGTCAGTGACGACGAAATGGGGGTTTCGCATAGAAAGCCTATCCTCTTCGAGATATAGAAAACAAGCCAATGGCAATGGAAATGCCTTGGGTCTGCAGGATTTGCATGAGAATTAGCCAGCCCAAATTCCAGGCACACTTCGTCAACGGAGAATGCCTGCAGGTCCCCTACCCTCTTGATGGAGGCCAATGTAATCAGGAGCGATGTCTTCATTGACAGGAACTTAAGCTCCACTGATTGCAGAGGCTCAAAGGGAGCACTCTGCAGGGCAGTTAGCACCACTGAGAGGTCCCAAGAGGGTACGAGAGGAGGGTGAGGAGGATTCAGTCTCCTCGCTCCTCTCAGGAACCTGATGATCAGGTCGTGCTTTCCAACAGACTTACCTTCGACTGCGTCATGATGTGCAGCAATGGCGGCAACATACACTTTCAGGGTGGAGGGAGACAGCCTTCGCTCCAACCCTTCTTGCAGGAAGGAAAGCACGACACTGATCGGGCATCTCCAGGGGTCTGAGAGCACCAGTTGACGAAAAGGTTCCACTTCAACGCATAGGCATGTCTCGTGGACGATGCTCTAGCGTTAGTTATGGTAGCTACCACCGCTGGTGGTAGGGTACTCAAACCTGCCTCGTCCCATCCAGGAGCCACACATGGAGGTTCCAAAGATCGGGATGAGGGTGCCACAGGGTGCCCCGTCCCTGAGAAAGCAGGTCCTTCCTCAGGGGAATTGGCCAGGGAGGTGCTGTCGCGAGGAGTACAAGTTCGGAGAACCAGGTCCGGGTGGGCCAGTGTGGCGCGACCAAAATAACCTGCTCCTCGTCCTCTCTGATCTTGCACAGGGTCTGTGCAAGAAGGCTCACTGGGGGAAACGCATACTTGCGTAGGCCCCGCGGCCAGCTGTGCACCAGTGCATCCGTGCCGAGCGTGCCCTCGGTCAGGGAATAGAACAGGTCGCAATGGGACGAGTCGTGGGAGGCAAACAGATCTACCTGTGCGTCCCCGAACTGATCCCAAATCAGCTGAACCGACCGGGGACGGAGTCTCCATTCCATTGCACAGTTCAGGTCTCCTGGAATATAAAGCGACCCCAGATGCTTTTGACTCCATAGGATGAGGTGGCGGGTGAGTTGCTACATACAGCGGGATCGTAGACCACCTTGTCTGTTGATGTATGCTACTGTCGCGGTATTGTCTGATCGGACTAGTACGTGATGACCCTTGAGCAACGCATAGAAGCGGTGCAGAGCTAGACGTACAGCCAGCAACTCGAGGCAATTGACATGCCAAAGGCGCTGGGGTCCTGTCCAGGAGCCCACGGCAGCATGTCCATTGCACATGGCGCTCTAGCCCATCTGTCGATACAACAACATGCCTAGAAACTCGTTCTAAGGGCACTCAGGCCCGTAGAAAACTGAGGTTCGACCACGGGGTGAAGGTCTGACGGCAGGCCGGAGTCACTGAGACTCGGAACATGCCGTGTTGCCATGCCCACCTCGGGGCTCGATCGCGAAGCCAGTGCTGAAGCGGTCTCATATGAAGTAATACGAGCGGCGTTGCTGCGGCTGTGGATGCTATATGCTCCAGGAGCCTCTGAAATAGTTTCAGTGGAACCGCACTCTTGCTCTCGATTTGGCGGAGGCAAGTCAGCAGTGACTGCGCGTGCTCGGTCGTAAGCTGCGCGCACATGGCGACCAAGTCGATTTCCATACCGAGAAAAGAGATACTCTGCACGGGGCAGAGTTTGCTCTTCTCCCAGTTGACCCAGTTGTCACTTTAGTCACCCGGAGAGCGAGGTCAGTGGCGGCACGCAGCTCATCGAAGAGCCCTGGGTCAGTCCTACCCTCGTGCATGTGCCTGAGCATCTGGGCCTGGTAGACCTGCAGAGTGGCCATGGCATGCAGTGAGGCAGCTGTCTGTCCTGCGGCTCTGTAGGATTTCGCCACAAGAGTGGACGAAAATCTACAGGCTTTGGAAGGGTGCTTAGGGTCATCACGAGAAGAAGCGCTCTGAGGACACAGTTGCATCGCAACAGAGCGTTCAACCGGGGGGACCCCAGTGTAACCACGGGAAGACAGTGGTGCCTTCCAGGACCTCGTGACCTCCTCATGCACATCCGGGAAGAATGGCATTGGGGTTGGATGCTGGCGTTGACCAGCGGCCCGCACCCAAAAACCAATCATCCAGCCGCGAACGCTGAGGACAGGGTGGAGGGTTCCACTCTAACCCAATGCTCATGACGGCCCGGGAAAGCATGGCCATCAGCTCAGGATCAGACTCAGGCAATGCTGGCATGCCCGAAGGCGGCATCACAGCCGAATCCTCACTTCCAGAGGACTCACGCCCACCTTGTGATGCTGCAATCGACATAGCATCTTCCTCTGGAGCGCCGAAAGAAATGTGAGGAGCCTCCGAAGAGCAGAAATGGCAAAAGTACCCACTTCCCGTACTGAAGTAGAAGTACAGATACTTGTGTTAAAAAATACTCTGGTAAAAGTAGAAGTACTGTTTTAACTTCTTTACTCAAGTAAAAGTAACAAAGTACAGGCTTGGGAATTTACTTAAATTATAAAAGTAAAAGTAGGCTTGCGAATGACAACCATATTTTATGCAAAGCTACCAGGACCACACAAATGCTACTAGAGTGCAAGCTGAGAAACTTAAGTAGATATGGAAAAAAGGTTCTTTATAAGCCATTGCCTACATTTTAAATGGATGTCTGCCAATAGGCCTAAAACATCACATAGCCTATATGATTATTGTGACAGAGACTGGGACTCCAGGTTAATGAGATTCTGACTGAGTAGCAAGATATGAACTCAATTGTGAATTCAATTGTGATTCTGTGAGAATTCACAGATACAGTTTCTCTTTTTGAATCTTCCCCTTAAAATTTAAAGGAATCTACATGTAGGCTATGTAATGATTTTTCCGCGAATGAATGCCGCCGAATCTGTCGAGTCGCCTTGTAGTGGTGCATCAAGTGAAATGTATATTCCCATTCAATTGACCGTTCGCAAAGACCAGTTCGTGAACAGTCCCAAACCATTCCCTTCCGTTCCCTTTAGTTACTGTTGCTATGCTTTAGTTACTGTTTTTTTAAAGAAATTTAAACAATAAATACCGTTTTGTGGCTCTTTAATGTGTCGTGACAGATCGCTGTAGAGCCTCAGTTAAAGCTACTCGTGAACCGATCATCTCTTCCTTCTATTTAATTTATAGCATCAAATAAACATGAATGAACATAAGAATGAATGTTGTTTTTACATGAAAAGACGTCGGTACACTTCATTTTTCAAGTTTAAATCCTCCAATGTTAATCTACTAACTCTCCTGACTGCTTTGTCAGACAAAATGGCGGATTATGATTGGTCAGATCGCCTGTTGATCAAACTCCCTGAGAAGGGTTGATGACGCGAAAAATAATAACGGTAACTCCACTGAAATTATTTGAAACTAAAGTAACGAGCCAATTTTGAAAAATGTAAGGAGTAGAAAGTACCGATATTTGTGTTAAAATGTAAGGAGTAAAAGTAAAAAGTCAGCACAAAAATAAATAGTAAAGTAAAGTAAAAATATCTGAAAAATCTACTTGAGTACAGTAACGAAGTATTTGTACTTCGTTACTTCCCATCTCTGCCGAAGAGGGACCACCGTGCTCAATCGGAACACTTGCGGGTTGCAACACTGGAGAGGGGGATGTGGGCTGAGGACGAATCGTCAGCGTATTAGTCCACACCGTCACCCTCAGGTCACCCTGGCCATCAGCCGAAGTACGACCTCCAGAAGAGACCGTAGATCGGGGTGTGGATGAGGGGACTCTTCCTCGTGAGAGGTCATTGAGTCTCAACCGAAGTGTTGTGATGGTCATGTCCCCGCAATGGGAACATGATTCATCCACAAACGCTGCCATGGCGTGATCAAAGCCCAAACACGCAAGACAGCGATTGTGCCCATCAGAGTCAGAAACTGATCGACCGCAACTAGAAGTGCATGGGCGAGGCATCTTTAAAAAGATGTGCCGCGTGCAATGCTCTTTTTGTGAGAGGAAAACTCTGCGGATGTTGAAGCGCACAGGGAGAACACACTCACTGGCAGATCACTGCACAGATCAGCAGGCAATGTGAACTCGCTGAAAACGCCCTCACACCAACACCGGAGAGTCGCTCGTCTCGAAGAGTGCAGAGAAAGAGGATGAAAACTCAGGAATGGCTGGTGGAGTGAAGAACTGATCTTGGCTCCGAAGCGAAAACATAACTGCGCTATGCCGGCGTACTTCCTTATATACCCACGAGGTAGGGCGACCAATTGCACCAATCATATTGAAGGTGACATGTTAGTCTTATTTGTATTCTCAATTCTATAAAAACTGTTGTATCCGTGTTTTACGGTGGGATTCTCAATGGAATTTGTCTGAGATCCTCCGGCCTTGCTTCTTGGGAGAGATTCCCTGAGAACTACTCGGGAAGATCTCCTGGCCGTGATTAAAGCATTTGAAGGACATTTGCTGAGGTCTGTTTGTCGATTTATTCCTGCGCAGGAAGCTAGGAAGGAAAGTTTAGGAAGGAAGCTAGTTTAGGGAAGCAAGTTAGTTAGAGTAAGCCTCGGCTAGTTGTCGACTGAAGACGCAAGAGCTAGAGTATAAAGGTATTGGTGTTGATTAGTAGATGCCCCAGTTTAAGGAATTTGGTGTCGATTTGGAGACACCCCAGATAAAGGTATTGGTGTAGATTTGGGGACGCCTCAGGTAATAAGATCAATTGGGTGTCAAGATCAATTTGGAGATAGTTAGGTTTAGGGAAAAATCTACCACACACCCTAAGGACTGTGGATAGATTCCATGATGGAATTGGAAGTGGGGGAGGTGGAGGAACTTCACAATTAGGCCGTTTCTTCCAACTGATTGGACGGTGGGACTGATTGAAGGTGCCAGATCGTCCCTTCCGCTTAGGAAAGGAGGTCCCTTCTTAGTGGAATTGGTCAAGGGACTGTTGCCAGCAGCTGCACCATCCCTTGGAACCAACACTGGTTCTGCCAGAGAGGGGCCACTAGTACGAGTAATAATCCACTTTGATGAGGCATTGATCAGAGGCGAATACAGGCTCAAGTAGACAGGTGTCATGAAGGAAAAAGGTTCTAATGCAATGATGTCAGCGGCAGTTTATATGGCATTAGCGCCCACCCTTTTTTCTCATGTTTGAACGTCATTGGCCAAGCGCAACTGTTGCAGCTGGGTACTTTCAATTGATTCTTGATTTAAAATATGTAGCTGGTTGCAAAAACTGCTTAGGCCCCGTTTACACGAAGGGAAGACACAGATATTTCCCTGCGGTTTGACCTCTCATTTACACAAAAAAAACAGTTTTTATCACAGAAAACAGGGTTTTAGGTTCTCAAACGTCACATTATGCGCCAGAAAATGCTTAACGTCTTGTGAGCGCATAGACAGTATAAGAAATGGACACAGCGACCCCATAGACTTCAACGGAGAAAAGTGAAGTCAATTAGAAGCACTCACTTCCTGATGGCTGAGCGTACTGCGCAGCCTCAAACTGAGCTTGACAACGTAGATGTGACGTGAGCAACCTGTCTGACAGTTGTAAGTCTTCTAGTAACTGTGCCAAGAGAAATCTGAATCATTCCCTTCCGAATCTTGCAGAGACGGAAAGTGTGAGTAGGAGCTGTCCATGAGCTAGGAGCAGGCCCCCAGGGAAGGTACGCTTTCCGGGTACTGGATTAGCCCCTTGTGTGAGCACCCTAGGAAGTCACTCGTGTTATTCGTTGTTGTCGATTCTGAGGATTCTGATTGGCTGCATTGCTTTTTGGCTGCATGGTCAGGGTGTGTCACAGGCCCCTCTCTGTTGTTTAGTTTTGTCCTGCCATTTCTGCAGCTCGTGATGTGGGCAATTAGCACAATCACAAGCTGATCTTCCTCACCTGTCGCTCGTTTTCCCTACCCTTTAAATTCCCAGCTATGTCTACCAGTGTTGTCAGTGGATTGTTACATGTTGCGTGTGTGTTCCTTGTCTGTTTGTGTTCTCTGTTTTGCTTACCAGTGATCTGTGTTCAGGAATCCTAGACATGGGGGTCGGTGCAGGACTGTTTGCCTGCTGGACCCAGTTACTCGTCTATTTCTGGTAATTCCTGGGATCTCTCTGTTTGTCGGTGGTCTCCTCTTCTCTACACGTCCGTATGTGTGCTGGCTGTGCTCACAGGAACCACCAATCGAAGAGGCTTAACATTTGTTCACTGTGTCACTGTACTTTATATTTTTCACAAAGTTTTCTAATAAACTTTTCACTTCTCATCACTGCATTTGAGTCCTCCTCATCTCTATACAGCAGGCCTAAGAGGCTAGAGGTGGAGCCACGGGTTTCTGACATCCAGTTAGCGATGACTGGGTGGTAGGAGTGGCTGAGGGCTGAAGAGGATACTGACAAACGACACAGAGACTGATGAAAAAATAAGCTCGATTAGGGCAGTTTGGAGAGGTGGTGGGCGAGGGAGGCTGGGTGGGGTTGACAAGAGTGAAGAAGAATCAGGTTCTGATGAGATCAAGGGGCACAGGGAATTTGACTCTCCACACACACATGCAAACTGTCAATTCAATCCAGGCAGTACTCACTCTCAGTGGCGGGAGGGTGGGCTGGGCTCGCTTCCATTCCCTAGTACTCCACTAGGACTCCCACAGCGATGGAAGAGTCAGCCGGCTCACACACCTGGTCAGACGGGGTCCCCTCATACTGTTGTTCCTCGCAGCGGGGTGGTACTGGGTTGGGAGTGGGGCTGGTGGTGTCTGAGATGAAATCAAATCTGGAACCATGACAACCAACTAGTGGCGGGAAATAGTGCAAACAGGGAAACAAAGTCCAAACTGAGTGAAACTGTGACAACATGAGAATGAATTCTGAAGGATCATGTGACACTGAAGACTGGAGTAATGATGCTTAAATTCCAGCTTTGCCATTACAGAAATAAATTACATCTTAACATATATTCAAATAGAAAACTGTTCTTTTAAATTGTAATATTTCACAATATTACTGTTTTTACTGTATTTTGATCAAATAAATGCACCCTTGATAAGAATTAGAGACATATAGGTATATAAATAGCCTATATATATTTAAACAATAATATATATATGTATAATGTATACATGTGTATACACACACAGAGAGACACTATATACATGGTCTTTACTCGGGACAGGACTGGTTCTCATTACTTCAGGAAGCCACACCAAATGATGTCAGCTAGTCATTCGACTAGCATCACAGAGAGTGAACTCAGAGCATGCAGCAAGGACAGACGCCAGGCAAAACTTCATACGTGTAGTCAGAATGTGTCTGAGAGTCAAGCTACTTACATTACCTGAAATGAGTTATATTTTTCCCATAATCCTGTCTAACAGAGTTAATATGTTACAAACTTGCTCAAGAGACTATTACAGTATTAAAGTGTTAAGATTTGTTCAGGTTACTCTTTTCCAGAAATTACAATGAATGAGGCTTTCACGCTTTAGCAAAAAATGCACAAGCATTATAAAATATTCATAAAAGTCCTTGTGACTTGTGTTTTATTTCTTCTGAAATAGACCAAAATGTTTGTTATTTTATGAATCAGTAAGATGAAACAGAGAACCGAATAAGTCCTATTTGTGAATATGAGGCGCCGTACAAGCCAAAATCCATTCTTCTCCTGTCATACACATACATTCTCCTTTCACATACATACATTTCTACTGTCACACTCATACATTCTCCTTTCACATACATACATTTCTACTCTCACACACATACATACTCCTTTCACATACATACATTTCATATACGCACATACACATACATTCTCCTTTCACATATATTTCTACTCTCACACACACACATACATTTAAAAAAAAAATAATAATAATAAAAAATAATAAATAATAAAAAAAATATATAAAAAAAAAAAATAAAATAAAAATATATATATATATATATCCTATATATTATTATTTTATTTTTTTTTTGGTATCAATTACTTCCCCTTTAAGCAGTAAGTCACACTCACACCCAGACATACACATGCAAGAATTGCTCAGCTCTTCACAACTTTACATTTATGGTATTCAAAGTAATCCTGTTTTCTTTTCAAGTACCGGTACACTTTTTATTTTTTGGAGTAAGTAGCAATAACATGAAATAAGGCATTTTTTAAAGAATGTGCTAAAATGTAGCCTATTCACCAAATGCAAAGAGAAACAGATTATTTTGTGCATGATAGGCTGCATTGAGATCTCTGTGATCACATTCAACCCCTATGTGGATTTCTGTCAGTCTCAAGATTTGTTGAGGATTCAAGTCAAGAAATAGAGCAGCAGTAAATACAGTGGAGTCCTTATATGGATGTCTAAATGTAGTGCGGACTGCTTATGAATCCAGACAAATAATCAGGTCTGAGAACAGTTATGTCCTGTTGCACACACAGAAGAGGCTGTTTTTCTGGTGGCACATATAATTTTTATATTCCACCAAATAAAACAATACATGACATTAACATTTCAGTAATCAGATAAAGCTCAATTAACATAGGCCTACACCCAGTGGTGTAGTCTAGATTTTTGTAGTGAGTATACTGTGAGTATACTGTATACTGAAATACTTAGTGTTATCAACATGTCAATTTATTATAAGCAACACAAGACTTGAACAGTCAATGACATTTACAGCTAGAGAGACTGGACTGATTTTTTACTGTTTAATGTTAATCACCATCTAACTCAGCCAGTTAAGAGCTACATTTAGCCTTAGATGTAATATGAATATGGTCCCTGTAGCACAATTTTACAAATTTACTTTTAGAAATGTTTTTTTTTTTTTTAAGGTGTTATTGTTTTTGCAAGTTCACTGTTTAAATTAAAACATGTATAAAAACTTGTGTGATATTCCCTTAAAATAACGTTTTAATATGTTTTATTATTATTATTATTATTATTATTTTAAAATACATTTTACTGTGCAATTTCTTTCTAATTTCTTTGAGTTAGACCGAACTTTTATTTTTGTGGGTTGTAGACATTTGAGTTTCTGTGTGTTTTAATAAACTATTATTATTATTAGGCCTACTTGAAGTATACTCTGCTGTGCAATAGTAATATATTTCTGTTATAATTTCTTCAAGTTATACCGAACTTTTATTTTGACAGGTTGTTGTAAAGACATAACAGTTTTTGTGTGTGTGTGTGTCTGTGTGTGTGTAGTGGAGCACACATTGAGCGCTCATTCCCAGAGACGTGTAGAACAATTGCAGTCTCTTTTAACTTTAATATTCATAGACACTAGTCCATATCGAGATTTGATTCATTGTAGCCTACAGCGCTACTTTTGATTTATTCATTCAAAAATAGCCAAATTCCGTGACGTTCTGCTTTATAGGAAGTTCCATTTGTGACTGGATTCCGCGATTCGATCCGTCGCTTCGCAAACACATATGGGGTGAATTTATGAATGAATGTGTGAAAGTTCTGACACAAAACGAAGTTGTTACGTATCCTCACGCTTTTTTAAGTGGGTATACGGAAATCCTTGGTCTTTTCTAGTGGGTATACGGCGTATACCTGCGTATCACGTAGACTGCACCACTGCCTACACCAATTCTATACAAGCACTTAACGGCATAGCTGCCAACTCTCACGCATTCACCGTGAGACACACGCAATTGACACTTTTCACACACTCTCACGCCACACATCCATTTTCTCACGCATAGAAAAATCGCGAAGCAAAGAGGACACGGAGACCGACAGACTAGACAGAGCAGGTTACTTATGATATAAAAAAAATCTGAGCTGTCAGATTCTGTCACTTTTATTACGAAATTCAGACAATACCGTTTTGGGCTTGTAAATGTGACGCGACAGATTCTAGCGGCACGTGAACCGATCATCTCTAGTTGATAGTAGGCCTAAATAACGTTAAACACGAATGAGCACTGTTGAAAGATACAGTAGCCTACAACAACTTACCGAAATGTATATTCCTCATACATAATATCGACCAATCAATCAAACAAAGGGGTCAATAAAACAGCTGGAGAACAATTATGTCACATAACATTTACCTCAGGAAAGCCATTTAATGACCATTTATAGGCTATAGCACACTAGAAAGGTTTTCCTAGAAAAAAAGAGCTATAGAGAGTATTTTGCTAAATATGTGTACTATATTGCATTATATTTAATTTGTGTTATTTTTACCAGATGCACTGAGCAGAGAACACACACTAAATGCTGAGAATAATTCACTCCTTGAGCAGAACTGCAGGACACAAGTGCCTCATTTTCACCAGAGATGTGCTTAAAATATTATAATAAATCTTTTTGATCCCAGATTAATTCTTTCACCTCTTAACTTTATTGTAGTTTGTAAATAAGAGAATACAAACGTACAGACAACAAAGTAACACAACAATGAATTGTAAAAGTCAAAACCTCCTGCTACTGAAAACCATGTTAAAACAGTATTAAAATAAAAAAATGTATGCCAAGCAGTTCAATCAAGAAAATAAATAATGTATAAGCTGATATATATAAAAAAGAACTATTGCATATACTTTAAAAAAAGAAGAAAGGAATCTTTGCACCTGAAATGTAAGTTTGATTTATAAAAAATATATAAATTGCAGACGTACAGGTGTAAAAAAAACAATAAGACAGATGTTAGATATGATAATGTAAAACAACTACAACAGACAAGTGCAACAGAAAAGATCCTCCATGTAAATATAAATCTGTGCAAAACAGACCCCTACAAATCTGTTTTGAACACAGCTGATGCTAATATGTCAAACAATAAATGTCTGCAGTAGATTTTAATTGCAGTAAGGCACAAAACAATGCATGTGCATGTGTGGCCCCATTGAGACAGAACAAAAGACTGTCAGAACATCCCTAAAACACAACTAACACAAAATGAAAGGCCTCTAGTGTAAAAAAGGGAACTGCATCTGTATTGTTACTTCACGTAAATCTCTGAATTATGGCTTGAATTAAGATGCTCTGTGAGGCTTTCATTTCTGGTGCTCTTCGTATCTCTGGGGCCGCAGAAGGACACTCTGGTAGGTTTTGATGCAGGAGAAGGCTGTGGGGGGAATGAGGCGGCGGTCGATCAGGTTGTACTCCAGGTGAACAGACACCAGCAGGGAGTCCTCACGGGCCGTGGTGTCACACAATGAGTTCATAGTGATGTAGCTATAGGGAGAAGATCAGGGTAAAAAACACTCTCCATTATGACGTTTAACAAGACTATATTTACTCCTATAAGTGGACAAAATAAATGTGTATGTATAAACATACTAAGCAGTATGGCTTTTTTCCATGTAAATGTAGAATAAACAAGATAGTAAAGTTTGTAGAAAAACTTTAATGCTGGCTTAAGTCTGAATGTTTACGATAGATAGATAGATAGATAGATAGATAGATAGATAGATAGATAGACAGACAGACAGACAGACAGACAGACAGACAGACAGACAGACAGAATCACTAACCTGATGTAGTTGTGGTTGAGTCTCAGGTGCTGCAGATCCTTTAACTGTAGAATGCCTCGTGGGATGGATCTGAGCTGATTATGGTCCAACAGAAGTTCAGTCAGTGAGTTGTACAGGCCCATGAAGGACACTTCATTTATCCCATCTTCTCGCAGACGGTTATAAGACAGCTGAAGCGAGTCCAGACCAGGCCGCAGGTGGCCGAACACATAGCCAGGAATGCGCTCAATTTGGTTATGATGCAAGTTGAGTTGCCGCAGACCAACCGGCAAGAAAGACGGAACGTGAACAAGCTTATTATGGGAAAGGTCCAAATATTCCAGTTTTCTGTGGATAAAGACATTTTTGAAGATGGTTCAAAACAGTTTTGAAATACTTTATTATATATAATGGCCTGGTTTCACAGACATGACTTAAATTAAGCCAGGATTTGGCCTTTTAAGGGTTAGTTCACCCAAAAATGAAAATTACCCCATGATTTACTCCCCCTCAAGCCATCCCATGTGTATATGACTTTCTTCTTTCAGACGAATACAATCGGAGTTATAGTTAAAAAATATCCTGGATTGTCCAAGCTTTATAATGGCAGTGAATGGGGGTTGAGATTTTGAAGTCCAAAAAAGTGCATCCATCCATCATAAACGTACTCCACACGGCTCCGAGGGGTTAATAAAGGCCTTCTGAAGCAAAGCGATGCGTTTGTGTAAGAAAAATATCCATATTTTAACGTCCCGACAGACGGCCGTACACTATTCACTACCATTATAAAGCTTGGAAGAGCTTGATATTTTTTAATATAATATAACTCTTAATATAACTTGTGTTTGTCTGAAAGAAGAAAGTCATATACAACTAGGATGGCTTGAAGGTGAGTAAATCATGGGGTATTTTCATTTTTGGGTGAACTATCCCTTTAAGTAGTTTTTATCAACATGCCCTAGAAAAAAACTGATGTCCATCTTGATTCAAAACAATGGCACTGACAAATTTTAAGATATTTTAAGTTGCTTTCAGTTAAAACAGCTCAAACATGCATTTTAGTCTGGGACTAAAGCCTTGTCTATGAAACCGGTGGAATGAATTATATACTATATAATTAAATATTAAATTATGACAGTCCTTTCCAAAAGTGAAAGTGTATGTTTTTGTTCACAGTCTCACAATCATCAACCAGGAGCCAATGGATCTGATAAAGTTAACATATTTAATCCATAGTTATATCTTTATGTATTTCGAAAGTTTAGAGCAGGGTGTCTGCAATTTTGATTTGATCTTATTGTTTAAAAAAAATATTGGTATTTTTATAAAAAAAAATTTAAAGTTATATTAAAGTTTGGAATATATAACATTTTTCATTGTATCTCCCACATTAAAATGTACACAACCTTCAAAAGTTTAGTCAGTAAGATTTTTTGTTTTTGAAAGAAAAATTAAAAAAGAAAAATCTGAAAAGATGCATTATATTAATTAAAGGAGCATTACATTGATTTCCACAAAAATATAGACTGGGGTAATGGCTGCTGAAAATTTACCTTTGCCATCACAGGAATAAATTATAAAATAAAATATATTAAAATAGAAAACTGTTATTTTAAATTGTGATAATATTTCACAATATTATTGTATGTTTGAACAAATAATGTACAATTATACAACTCTGTACATCAATAATGATTATTTGAATGTCTTTGCAATAAGCATCATAAAGTATGAATGCATATTAATATGGTACTATACACATGTCTTTATAGTCTAGGTTTGAAATGCAATTATTAGTTTTATACAATATGTAACTGCTCCATCTCTTTATCCAATAAGTAAGTGTTCCTGAACCTGTTTGTATGCATTACAGTAACTGTCCACAAGATGGCACCTAACAGCAGAGAGAGAGAAAGTGAGAAAGAGATCTGAACTCACAGCAAGTGTATCCACGCTCTTGGATGAATGCGGTCCTCTCGGATTCGGTTATGGCTGAGGTCCAGGACTCTCAGATTTGTGGTCTTGTTGAGGAGCCCTGAATGGACAACCTCTATCTTGTTGTCAGACAGATGCAGCTCCTGGAGCAGTTACAAAATCAACAACACTCCATTATCAATTGCACTCCAAAACTAAATGTAATTTTTAGGTAACCAAACTATTATCTAGTGCATGTTCTGCACAGTTTATATAGTATGTATGTTCTGCAACTTTAGTGCTTTTCAGACACAAAATGTGACTGACCTGTACTGACACAGGCAGACCAGAGGGAATAGCTCTGAACTTATTGTCATCCATCCTGAGGTAAATCAGCCTCTTCAGAGGTTTGAAGGCCAGAGGAGAGACATTTC
The DNA here is from genome assembly GCF_963993115.1 of Abramis brama. Classification (NCBI taxonomy): domain Eukaryota; kingdom Metazoa; phylum Chordata; class Actinopteri; order Cypriniformes; family Leuciscidae; genus Abramis; species Abramis brama. The sequence goes on along the minus strand of NC_139978.1, from coordinate 29,470,353 downwards.
CATCATGGAAATAATTATCCTCTAACTCCAGTGTCAGCAGCTGTGACAGACCTGAGGAAGAAAATAAATAACATTAGATTGCCAGAAAATAGCAATTACTCTTAGTTTGTCAGTATTTACCAGTATTTTCAGTTGTGTTTAATTTACACTATTGTAAAAAAGTTTGGGGTCGGTAAGTTTTTTTAATGCTTTTGAAAGAAGTCTCTTAAGCTCAAATTTATTTGATCAAAATTACAGTAAAAGCAGTCATATTGTGAATTATTGTAATATTACAATTAAAAACAACTGGTCATTTTAATATATTTTAAAATGTAATTTATTAATGTGATGGAAAAGCTGAATTTTTACATGATCCTTCAGAAACCACTCTAATCTGCAGATTTGGCGCTCAAGAAATATTTCTTATTATTATCACTGTTGAAAACAGGTGTGCTGCTTAATATTTTTGTGGAAAATGTGATACAAAGAAACAAATGAGACAATTGTTGATGAGAAATGTTTGAGTTCAGACTGAAATCTCTGACTTTTGATTGCCAATTTTGGTATCTTGGCAAATCTGAGCACCTTTTGAGACATGACTGAAACTGTATATTATACTCTAGATTACTGGGTCTTTTTTTCTTAGGAATTTGCTTCTGTCTATGAGAAAACATTAAAAAGATCAAATTTGTGATTTTTTTTTTTTGCCCTATAGTTTGTGTACCATAATTCACTCTGGATTAAGCATCAACTAACTGGCAAGTAGATAAAAGTCATTTTAAAATGCCCAGATTAACCCCTAACATGAAAAACAGATCTTTTACTGGACTTGAGTGTTGGATAGTGAGTGCATACGGACACTGTGGTTGTGTGTTTACCCTTAAAGCTGTGGGGAGTGAGACCACTGAGTTTATTATCGTTGATCTTCAGCTCCACCAGTGAGGGAGGGAGAGCCGGCACTTTGGTGAAGTTGTTTCCATCAAGGTTTAACCTCCTGAGCTTCGTCAAGTTCTGCAACGGGCCGAGAAGATACTCATAACACTGTCAAAGCCAGACTGGAAATATTTCAAAGCTTTCTGCAAGTCACAGAAGCAAAAGTTACACAACACAGATATTCAGAGTTCATCTGGCATGAGGAACAGACATTTCCGATCATGCTACCAAGCACAGGTAAACACTGAGGTGCAGTGAACATGTGAAAAAAACACTATTCTGCTCTGTGTCACATACACGTCACCTGTAAAATCCTGTGCTTGGCGCCCAGTTGAAATGGCACACAGGTGAGAAAAAGGTAAAAAATGATTGCGTTTCTTTTTAAGGGGTAATATCTATTGGATGAAAATTCCTATGTTCACTGCAGCAACCTGGTGAGAATTTTCTCGGTGATGTCAGACCCGACATCTTGCGAAAACACGTCAGCTACTTGCTAAATATCAAGCATGCACTGTGCGGCACCATAAGGCCTGATAACTCACCATTGTAACAGATAACAGATCACAAAGCAGTCTATCCATTTTTGCAGATTTATATTGCTCAGAATATTATTAGAGTTTAAACAAATATCACAACCATTGTTATGTGATCTTTAAGATAGCAAACAGAGATGTTGAGAGTACACTTGCTAATAAGGTTTTCTTGACTGCATCTTACCTGAAAGATGTAATAAGTAATAAGGCTTTTGTAATAAGGTTTTCTTGACTGCATCTTACCTGAAACACATTCAGTCCCAAAGAGAAATCATCCAGCTTGTTCTTGCTGAGGTCGAGCCACTCCAGGTTGGGAAGACCTGCTAGAGCATGCGCTGTGATCTTGCTGATTTTGTTATCTGCAAAACACCAGGAAGTCATGAGTAATTTTCCACCTCTTTCTGGATCACGGTAAGCTCTGTTTGCACTTCTCCTGATGGACAAACAGTAAGACACTGCCAACAACATCTGTCAAACTCCAACAACACCTTTTCACCCTAAAAATGTCTCTTTAAGGGTGGTCTAGACTCTGAAAAAGGGTCTGTTTTCAACCCCCTTTTAAAGAAGCATTTTTGTTTCACTGTCATTTGCACAACCAAATAAAATGTTCATGTTTTATACATAAATCTACAACAATTTAGTGAGTTTTATATAAATAGTTTCCAAAAAGTAATTTAATAATGTTAGAAAAAAACATCATATTCCACAATTTTGACTTTATATCTAATAGTTGTGACTTAACTTTTCACAATTTGGGAATGTCACAACTTCATATCTCACAATGTGACAAATATTTTTTATCATATATGTGACCATGGACCACAAAATCAGTCACATGGGTCAGTTTGTTGAAATTGAGATTTATGCATCATCTGAAAGCTGAATAAAGAAGCTTTTTATTGATGTATGGTTTGTTAGAATAGGACAGTATTTGGCAGAGATACAACTATTGAAAATCTGGAATCTGAGGGTGCAAAAAAATCAAAACATTGAGAAAATCACCTTTAAAGTTGTCCATTTATGTTCGCGATTGTGGTGCATTCACGGACAAAAATAAATGTTTTATATATTTACAGTAGGAAATTTACAAAATATCTTTATGGAACATGATCTTTACTTAATATCCAAATGATTTTTGGCATAAAAGAAAAATCAATCATTTTGACCCATGCAATGTATTGTTGGCTATTGCCACAAATATACCTGTGCGACATGTGACTGGTTTTGTGATCTAGGGTCACGTCTATTTTATCCACTACCATTCAAAAGTTTGGGGTCAGTAAGATTTTTTAAAGATTTTATTATAGTCATCAAGAATGTAAACATTAAGCAGCACAACTGTTTTCAACGCTGTTAATAATAAGAAATGTTTCTTGAGCAGCAATTAGTATCATGTGACACTGAAGACTGGAGTATATAAAGTATATATGGAATATATATATAAAAGTATGTATATAATGTATGTGTATATACAGTATGATGATACCCTCATGAGCAAGATGAACTGCTCTCACCTCACCTGCAAGAAAGAGACTCCTGACCCCTGGATCTTTGATGAAGGGCATTTGGGTAAGGCGAGTGTTTCCACAGGCGATAAGAGACTCTGAAAGCAAGCAGCCTGCTGGAAGAGACTCCATATGAACAGAGGTGCGGAAGACTGGACGGCCAATATCTCCATCCACCGGTCGCCCACTGGGGGCTGGCAGCGGCCTTCCAGCAGGCAGGAGCACAGATCTTCTTGTAGGAAGAGCAAAGGCCGGTTCTGCTCGTGGTACAGCCGGTTTGAGTGTGGGCGGCATTACTCGTCTTTCGATTGCTACAGGGCGGACAGCAGATCTGAACACTAAAATACTGCTGTTATCATCGTCATCATCGCTGTCACTGTCGTCCTCCAGATAGTCGTCATCATCGTGGTCATCATTATCAAAATGGATTGGTCTCATATATTGATGTTCTCTGGGTATTAAAGGGGTCTTATGCAGTTTTCCAGGATCCAGACTCAAAGTCACCTGGTTTTTCTTTACTTGCTTCTTAGGGACATTTGAGGATGGCTGAATAAAAAAAGAACAATTAAAAGAGGTCAAATCTGCTTAACACTAACCTAGATTGTTTTGCTATTCTTAGCTGGTCTAGTTTACTGGTTTTATGTACTTTCATTTGTTTAATCATCTGAGCAGACTAAGACGATTGAAAATCTGGAAAAAAAACTAGTCCCAGATTAAAATGCATGTTTGAGCTGTTTTAACTAAGAGCAACTTGCACTGACATATCTTAAAACATGTCAGTAGCATTGCTTTGTCTTAAGATGCACGTCAGTAATGTTTTATCTAAGACATGTTTATAAAAGCTACTTAAACGTCCTAATTGAACTAAGACCTAATTCGGGCTTAATCTAAACCCTGTCTGTGAAACCAGGCCTGAATATCCTAAACCGGTTAAGACCAGCACATACATATCTAAAGGCTAAACAGGTACAATAATGAAGAAAAGGAAAATTCAATAAAGTATATTAAGTATTTTCTCATGCACACATCTACATACTTCTTTCGCTGGTGCGACCACCATCTTGTTCTTCTTTGGCTTCACCTCCAGAACCTCCGTCCCCACAGGTGGTTTTCCATTTCCTGTTAGTCTGTTTTTCACGCTTGTTTTCCCCACAGAGGTTGGATTGGTCTTACTGGCCACAGACTTCAGGGTGGGTGAAGCTAGACGTGGTGTGGCAAACAGAAAATCAGTATCCACCACTAACTATCCCACTCCCTTATGGCACCTTTCCCAGCACCACACTGCACCACACTAAGAGCCGATGTTTCACATAATTCCCCACCTGCATCACCACAGGGATGCCCACCGTTTTCTACTACAAAATGCTATTCCAATTACTATTTCATTGGAACCCCAAAAAAACAATAAAAAGAGAATGGAACATATACTACCGTTCAAACATTTGGGGTCAGCCAGGTTAAATAAAAAGGATTTTTATTTCCAATAAATGCTGCTCTTTTGAACTGTCTATTCATCAAAGAATCCTGAAAAAATGTATCACGGTTTCCAGGAAAATATTAAGCAGCGCAACAATCAACATTGATAATAACAAGAAATCTTTCTTCTTATTAAATCAGCATATTAGAATGATTTCTGAAAGATTATGTGACAGAGTAATGATATATATTATAATGAAAACAGTTTTAAATTGTAATAATATTTCAACATTTTACTCTCTTTTTGATCAAATAAATGCAGTAAAATGTTAAAGACCCCCAAACGTTTGAACGGTAGTAAGAAATATAAAATAAAGAAAGTAGATGCAGGTATTAAAGTGTGATGTTGTCACTCTGAGGGTGCAAGGACTTGACTGATCAATCAAGCAGACTGTGAATGCGGTGAGAAAGAGAGATATGGTGGTTTCCAAACCTCTGGCCGGGCAGGGGACGGTTCGGCAGCTCACTGCTCCACCTTTACACTGGCACACACTGCAAGGCTCCGGAGACCAGACAGCCCCATCGAACAGAGAAATCCCATTCACCAAGCACTGGCTGCCAAGCCCTGGCATGTATCCACAGATACAGAATTTTAGAAATCAGAAAACAGTGGCTCCAACAAGTAATTGGGACACATAAAATGCAAAAATGTCATTGCATTATTATAAAGTAATATAATATAATATAATATAATTAATATAATATAATATAAAATAAAAATACAAGTAATCGGACACTTAAAATTCATTAACATCTTTGCATTAAATATGTGGCAATAATATAATATAATATTAAAAAATATTTTTAGTGGATTTATGATGTCAGGTTCCTTTAAGTTTACAATGGTGTAAATAGTTTAGCTTGTGTTATCTGTCAAATAAATGCCACTGATTTGATGTTTTGTTATGCAATGCAATGACATATTTACACATTTTAAAGACTATTCATCTTAACTCATCATAACTCAGTATAACCACTTATTCTTTGACAAATACAATTGTGCAATAGATTAATAATATGAGGAAAAATATCTTTTAAAATATCCTATTTTTTTTGCTTATTAAATAACCACTTACTTTTCAACAAGAACAACTGCACAATAAATATTTTATATTAAATTTTAATATAAAATCACAATATTAGGAAATATGTTTTTACTTAAATGAAATGCTATAAGCATTGCTCACCTGGAAGGAAAGGGTCATCATACTCAAGCGCATCCTCAGCGGACAAGAAGCGCCTGGAGCTCCTCTGTCTCTCTCCTCTTCCTCTTTCTCGTTTTCCCTCAGCTGCTAAAAGCGCTAAACACAGGCACAAACACAAAGCTAAAGACTTGTACATTGTGAATGTATGCTTGAGTCAGTTGAGGTCTGATCTGGCTGAGACAGCTGTCTCAATGACTCTGAGGGCTGCACCTTCTGAAAGGCCAGTTATATTCTCTGCCTCTGGAAATCATGTTTAACCCATCCCTCTGAGAAAAAAAAAAGAAATGCAAAGGTGAGAGCAGAGAGTGAGGAGGAAGGAATGGAACGGAAGCAGGGGAGTGAGAGGGAAAAAAGAAAAAGAAAACAGTTTCAACAAAGCGCCTCTTTCATTTGCCCTGAAGACCCACCAACCGCCTCTCCTTTCCCTCTCAACAAACGCCCATCGGTCCCCAGAGCCAAACAAACTATTAGAGCGTCCTTGAGCGGAAAAAAAATCTTATCTTTGACACGATTTAATGTTCTGACGTCAATGGATGCACTTTCAGTGTGTGGGATTTCAGATTTGTGTTGATGAATAAAACATTCATTTAAGTCTCTCTTAATATGCATTTTTTTTTTTTGTGCTTCACTGCAAGTGCAAGTTTGATGGAAGAGCAGAGAAAACATTGGACACGGGAGCCGTTGATATGAAAGCTAGCTTTGTTTGTCGAAGGGCCAACGGCACCACACTCCTGAGACATTCTTCAAGTTCCATTGCCTTTTGCAACCTTGCTTGACCATGCGGCCTCTTTCTGTTCAGTGTGGCCGACTCACTGCATACAAGCACTGTTGCTATGACAACCACTTCATTCAATAACATTCCAATTTCTTTCTGCCTGGTTTTATTATTCAAATCAGAAACTAAGATTACCTTAAAATGTTTCACCACGATTCTCAGCTGTTGTGGGTCGTTGCCAGGACGTTGCTATGTGGTTGCTTACTGTCCAGAGTCACAATGGTCAACCCTCAACCCTCAATACATTTGTTAACAAAAATAAAGGCACAATATGTAAGTATTTTGGATTAAAATATCCAAAAAAACACTACAGCAATGTTATATATTTTGTCAACTTGTGTTCCTACATTATCCCAAATGTTTCCAACAATGTTTAAATCCAGAGATCAGCAATTTTAACCAGTGTAACGGCCGTGTCATTGCGTCACCTGTCAATGATGTCATATCCGCGTTACCCTCGATTTTCGGTTTTACTTCCGTAGAAACCATGTGACAAACATAGCAAAATCAGAAAGAGCATTATTTGTTTTCTCCACCAGAGAATATATTTTGAAATATTGCATGCAATTTAAAAGTCATCTAGCTTAGAATTTAAGTTATCAAACGTAACTGTAACACAGTTAAAGCTCAGGGAAGAAGGAGGCAGACGTTAAATGTAACTTTAATCGTAAAATAAACATAAACAACAAAACGAGGAGCGCATTATTTCAAGAAGAAAACAGCAGGAAAAGACTACATGTTAATTACCATGTGTACAGGAAGACTGGAATAACCTAAAGCATTTAAACCTCTTTTATCAGCATAAAGGCTTTTCAGAATCTGGACCGTAATATGTGTTAGCTAACACAACATTAGCACACAAGTGTAAGCCTGTTGTGATTATATAAAATGTGTTTAGAGCAGGCTGGGACAAATAAGTCAATTAGTTCTGCTTAATTCTGTCTGCATCTCCTACACCCCAGTTTGTTATAGCCTTTCTTTATTTTTGCCTCCCACACTGAAAAGTATTAGGCAATTGGATGTAATACTCCCCCATTAGACATGCCCTGAGCTTCCTGTCTTTCATTCAAAAATAAAAACTCTGAATGTTTGTGAAGACAAACAATCATTTTAAACAGGTAAACACGCCACCCACATCTTCCTGTCCTCGGGTTTACCTCGTACATCTGCTCAGAATCTGACCAAAAGCAGGTTAGGCTATACCAGATATAAATGTATCAAACAAATAACTCAGAAATCGTTTTAGCACCATCCTTCAGCTGTGGTCCATTTCTGGAATGAGACTATATGAAGACACTTCCAAAAATATGGTTTGATATACAATTGAACTAAGCCGACCTCAGACAGCAAACAGTCTGTGTTCATTTTCTTCATGACAACTTGAGAATCAGTGTTTACTTTTTTCCTAGAATTCCCCATCCGTCCACACACTTGGCTGGAGCCAAGCCTGTCGAGAACATGATAAATACTGCCCAGACTGTTTAGAGAACTCATACTGTAGACAATGAAAAACATTTAGATAGATAGATGGATAGCTAGATAGACAGACAGACAGATAGATAAATGATAGATAAAATGATAGATAAATAGACAGATAGATAGATAGATAGACAGACCGACAGATAGATAAATGATAGATAAAATGATAGATAGATAGATAGATAGACAGACAGACAGACAGACAGACAGACAGACATACAGACATAGATAGATAGATAGATAGATAGATAGATAGATAGATAGATAGATAGATAGATAGATAGATAGATAGAATGATAGATGCATAGATAGATAGATAGATAGATAGATAGATAGATAGATAGATAGATAGATAGATAGATAGATAGATAGATAGATAGATAGATAGATAGATAGATAGATAGATAAAACAATAGATAAAATAATAGATCAGGACACATTTTTAATGATGATTTGACAAAAGCCTTGTTTGATAGTTTTGAAAAAAGTTTTGAAAATTGTAATGCTTATAGGGCTTACTAAAAGAGAACAGACATAGAACGATAAATAAAATGACAGACAGAATGATGGATTGATAGATAAAACGATAGATAGAATGACCGACTGTCAGACAGACAAACAGAATGATAGACAGACAGATAGACAGACAGACAGACAGACAGACAGATAGATAGATAGATAGATAGATAGATAGATAGATAGATAGATAGATAGATAGATAGATAGATAGATAGATAGATAGATAGATAGATAGCAACACATAAAGAAATGTATCTCTTCTGTTCATCTCTTCTCTAGCTGTGTGTTTTGGAACAGTTTGCTTTTCTTGACTCATTAAAAAAACGCCTACAACTAGATACATCTCAGTCCTCTCAAACAACAGTGATTACTGTGTGTATATTTTTAGTGCTCAGATGGAGACTCGACCCCAAGATTATGGTGGAGATTACAGCAAGTGTAATGCAACCAATATTTTTGTTGTCCCTCTCTCTCCTTATCTGTCTCTGTAATGGATCTGTTTGTCAGTGTTTGGTTGAACACAGTCAGTCGAACAAAAGCAGTAGAAAGCATGACTGTATGACTGTATGTCGACTGTCTCTAATGCATCTTTGCCTTAGTATGGAGATGATACACAACTAAGGGGAAAAATGCCACTGAAAGTTACACATATGCCCCTATTATACTTACAATGTGTAGTTTGTTTATATATATAAATCAATTGTTATCTAACATTCAATTGTTGGTTTATGATTATCAAGTCTATTACAGAAAGTGTTATTTTAAATTCAGTCCAGGGGACAAATATTAACCTTTAATATTAAATTATTATTAATAATAAAAATAATAAACCTAATTTCTGGCACTGGTAGTAACAATAAATTACTTTTGTACATACAGTAGCTATTTTGTTGGAAATTATGGTTAACATTTCACTGTTTTGTTGAGGAAACCTAGTGCAATCAACGTGAAGACCCAAAGATGAGTGAAAATGTAATGGGTCATGATATATTTTGTCATTCATATAAGGTTATTTTACTCAAATTTCACACTTTAATTTTAAATAGAGTTGAGCACGAATGAGCATGTTCATAATACTGCCAATCACAACAGAAGTGTATGTAAATCGATGCTTACCTCATTGCTGTTACACTTTCACCTCATATTCATCTGTATCTATTTACGTCTATTGTATCAAACACTTCATGATGGACAGCAAGCACAAAGTATTTCACTTAAAGATTACATGATGTGATGTGAACTCATAAACTTACTAATGACCCAATTCACAGTAGGTGCAATTCCCACATAATAACATGATAATTGAACAATAAACCGTTTAGCAATGTATATGGAGAACTAACATGACTTTTTTTTTATGTCTGGTCAGCTTCAGCCTTCATTACAAAGTATTTTAGTCCAGTAACATTACAAGTGGCCTTTGTTTTTATCTACATTCGCCCTCTAGTGGAGAAACACCCATGAGCAACACTCGTCATAGAGATTCAACCAATCAGCGCGCAGATCAATGGCACCTGCCACCCAATCAGGGCTCACATCAACAGGAAATGCAACAATGGAGGCGAGCATGAAGCCCGTGGGTGTGTGACAGCATGTCAACGACACGCACAAATCCCCCAATATCATAAATCACGGTTTCTGAACGGATAATTAACTGTTATACGTGTGAAATCGACAAATGACTTCGTGGTCGGAGAAAATGCTACAACTCCTGCGTCGAATGAATAACTTTCATTTGCCAGGTGGGGAAATAAATTGACAGAACAATACATTTGCATGTGATCCAGTATGAATTGACAAGTCATGTATGGGTTGGTCTTTTTTTTTCTCTGTAATATTCTGATACGAAAAATCAATTTATGCTGACAACGATGATGAGCAATTAGTAAAACATAATTATATTTGTACTTTTTTATATATATATATATATATATATCAACACTTTTTTAAAGTTCTGTATACTTGCCTGTATTCAAGGTGCAAGGAAAATAATTTATTACTGTGATATTACTGTGTTATTACATTTATTACATGTAAAATGCATTTATTTACTTGACATCAGTGCATTACTTTATTCCAGGTTCTAGTTTAGAGAGCTGTCTACGTTTTGAGGTGGCTGGAGAACAGGTTGGATGGATTTCCCCAAAAGTAGCATCAACTCTTGGTCGTTTTCCTTCTGTCTTCAAACCTTATGGGAGCTCTATAACCTTCTGCTCCAGTGTTGACACTTTTGAGAGCAGATCAGTGGCTGTGGATGAGGTCTTGCAGGAGCTGAGGAGAGAGGCATCATTCACCTGTCTAATAGGCTGGAGAGATGAGGTGAGACATATAGATAGTTACCCATCTTCACCCTTACTCTTTAAGCATTTGTTTCAATTTGTTCCAGTGTCAGAAATAATGAGCAATATGGACATGAGTTTCAACGGCTTAAATTATCATATAACACAACACATCATGACATCAATTTACATGAAAAAAAAAAGATGTTAAAGTGTCCCTATTATGCTATTTTAAGGGTTTACATGGATCCTAGGTCAAAAAACGTTATTTTCTCATTATGTACATTGCAGCATCACCTCTTTTCTCACAGTGTCTGAAATGGTTTGATGAAGGATTCTGTCTCTCTAAACCCCTCCTTTCCGAGAGCCAACACTGCTCTGATTGGTCAGATGGCCCAGTTTGTTGTGATTGGTCTACCACTTAGATCGTGTGTCAGAAACGAAATGCCCATTATCATATCTGAATTACAGGCCCAGCGGTTACCAAACTCGTCCAGGCCTCAGCTACAACTACAGTGTTTGAGGGCGGGTCAAAGTAGACGTTGTTCGCGAGCAGCCAATGAAGACCATAGGCAATTATTTAGCAAATTTGTTACAAACCTACGCAGGTTCAAGCAGGAAGTAAGACTAATTACTGCAGATACGTTTTCGATTTTCAGTTCAGAATCAGTTTTTCTTTTGGGAGACAATAACTATTTATCGTGCACTTTGATCTTTGAAACTTTGCAGACCTTTTACATTCACAAACAGCTAGCCTATATTACACACTGCATGACAGTTAATATCTGAAAAAGCATAATGGGGCACTTTAAATAAAAAGCTCCAGAATAATTCACTACAGTAGCATTTCTTTTCCTTGTTTAATAATGTCAGACACTGATTCTTTTATATTTATCAGAGTGCATTTCTTTTCAGCAATACGCTGTGATGCCCAGGTATTGCGATCCTCCGCTGATGTATATGGAGAGAGCAGCTACAAGTATGTTAATAAAATATTAATTTCATGCTTCTATTTTGTCACAGACCAAGTGACACTTATAGCTGTTTATAAATAATGGTCAAACACAGGTCTGTTTGGAGTGAAACGGTACGGTGTCCATGTCAATGGCTACACTCGGGATTCAAGTGGCAATCTTAATATGTGGCTGGCACGACGATCTTTGACCAAACAGACGTATCCAGGAAGACTGGACAACATGGTGATGTATTAATACACAAAGTTCATTACAAGTAGTGCTACACCAAACTAACAACATTGGTTGAGCAAGAAGTTGGACCTCTCAAACATACACTTCTGTTTAAACTTTTGGGGTCAGTAATTTTTTTTTTTTAAAGAAGAAATTAATCTTTTAATTAATTTAATATAAATTATTAATATAAATATTAATATAAATGTTTTATTCAGCAAGGATGTATTAAATTGATCATAAGTGACTGTAAAGTAATTTATAATGTTACAAAGTTTTTTTGTTTTAAATAAATGCTGTTCTGAATTGTTTATCAAAGAATACTGAAACAGTTTTCAACATTGATAATAATTTGAAATATTTCTTCAGCACCAAATCAGCATATTTTAATTCTGAAGCATCATGTGACACTGAAGACTGGAGTAATAATGCTGAAAAGCACAAAAATATATATAATATATATAAAATATATATGAAACCGTTATTTTAACCCTCTGGTGCTGTTCAGTAATTTTGTACATAAAAAATTTAACGTTTTTTTTTCCTTTTTTTTTCCGGAATGGTACAAAAGGTTTTGACACTTGCTTTGTGAACATAAAAAAAATCATGGATGGTTAAAAGGTTAAATGGTCCTGAAAAAGATATTCACACACTTGTATTGTTTGCAGTCAAAAATTACTGCATTGGAAATGAATGGGAGGCGAATTTCATCTATTGGAAACGTTTCCTACCTGCGGCCAAACAAAATCTTACTGAAAGCTAATTTTTTGAGATATCAACCTCAAATTTGGAACACAACTTGTTTACATTTATGGTTTTGATTTTGGAAAATAATTATTTCATATCAAATTGAAAATGTTTTTAAAAAAAAATAAAAATCTTTTTTCAAGTTCAAAACTTGATTCACTTCAGCAATAATCTGCCAAGTGTCGTCTTTAGAAATAAACCAAACTTGAGTCTGTGCTCCAGTGCATTCAAGATTTATGACAGTTTAAGTTGGAAAAAAAAATTCAGGTCCATGCTCAAAACGTGAATAAATGTATTATAACTACTGCTTAAATATAATTTAGTACCAAAAAATATTAAATAAAAAACATTATCAAGCTAATAAATTGTTACGAACTGCTCTGAGACAAGGTTGAGGATCCAAAAGCAGTTTATTAGAGTAATCCAGAATCGTAATCAAACACAGGCAAAGAGTCAAGCACAAGAAGGCAGTCCAAACAAACAAACAAACAGGCTGGGGTCAGAGGCAAAAATGGAATCCAAGAAACAGGCAAAAATCCAAGAACCAAGAGACAATGAAACCAGGGAGAATGCTCAGACATGCAGTGCAACAACATGCACAACTTCAAAGTGATAGGGTGAAACAGGCTTATATGGGGTGAGCTAAAGAAGATAATGAGATACAGGTGAATGTGATAATGGATGAAAAGTCAGGGCAGTGAGTTATGGGAAATATAATTTGTGAGGGAATGACAATAGTCTGATGTGGAGTGCCCTCTGGTGGCTCTCAAGGGCACTCCAGCTGGTGACCTATTTAGTACAACCATTTCATTGAAATAAAAAAAAGAATTCGGTCATTCTTGAACAGTACTGCACCAGAGGGTTAAATTGTAATATTATTTCACAATATTACAGTTTTTACTGTATATATTATTATTTTTTTCAAATGCAGTTTTGGTGATCATAAGAGACTTTTAATAAACAATAAATCTTACCGACCCCAAACTTTTGAACGTTAGTGTATAAAGTTATTAAACAAATGGAGTAATAAATAAAGACTGCAAAATTGTAAATATGTGCTATATAAATTACTACTGTCTTTTAGAAGTACATTAGCATATAGATTACCTCGAAGACAACAAACATAACCATAAACCACAAATCTCCAATTTTGATTTAATTGGGTTGATTTATAAAGGATTTGATTTATCATTCAGGCGGCTGGAGGACTGGCAGCAGGCTGTAGTGTAAGGCATACATTGGTAAAAGAGTGTGGAGAGGAGGCCTGCATCCCTCCAGGCCTGGCAGAGCAAGCGCGTCCCGTGGGAACCGTGAGGTGCATAATCCTTTCTTTTTCTTTTTTTTCTATCCCACTATTTCACTTGGGTCTTTGAAAATAATTTAGAACCTTTTATGAAGCAAAAAAGCTATTGGTAACTGATGATTTTTAAGACTAAAGATGCATGTTACTGTTTTTTCCTATTCAAAACCTTTCCCAGATACCAGGGTAGATATAAACTCTCTTGCAAAAGAGACTGATTAAATAGCCAGAAATAGCCTCCAACTGGCAGGCTTCCAGAGAAATATTGCAAGCGCCCAAGGGAAGATGACCAGAATTCTAGTCTGGAAGATGTCACTGTGATCAAAAACATGAACGCCTGTTGTCACGGGCATGATTTCTGCCTGGAAACCGTTTACTATGTTTAGCTAGATTGAAAGACGTTCTGCAATCTTGAATCTTCAATTCATGCTTCCCTCTGTCTCTGTAGCTACACCTACGAAGATGACGAAGGAATATTTCCTGAGTGTCAGTTTGTCTTTGATTTAGAGCTGCCTCTCAATTTTCAGCCTCATATTGGAGACGGAGAAGTGCAAGCATTTTACTACTATCCAATCGAGAAGGTAAAGGCATCCCATTGATTTTAGGGTTGAATGGTATGTGATGTATTTAATACCAGATAAGCTGATAAAGAAGTTTGCTTTGACATAGATAATGTCATTTTACATTTAGTAAATTGCATGCAAAAAAAAAGATTTCAGCATACTGTTTTTGAACGGCTGTTTCTATATAATGACAAAATGTGTGGAGTTTCCTAGATTACGGGGTGGCACATCTTACCCCCCATTCTCCCCTGTCTGATATGTTGTTCTCAGGTGAAAGATCTCCTAGTCAGTGAGGAGTTTAAGCCAAACTGTGCCATGGTGGTTCTGGACTTCCTCATTAGACATGCCATCATTGAGCCAGACTCAGGTTTGGGTGTCAGATCACCAGATAGAATTTGATAGCATGCCATTTATGATGAGAAAAACTATAACTTGCATTTCCTCTCATTTCAGAGCCCTATTATCACGAATTTGTGGCTGGATTGCACAGATCACTATAAAGATTGACTGGTGATGTGCAACTGGTCAACTTGCAAAAGATTGGGATTTGTTTTATCTACCTCTGCTTTTAACTCCTAACATTGTCAGCATGTGTACTCGTTTACTGAAGACCACATCTAGCTAGTGAAGAAATGAGGTAATTTACGCAAAACATCAACTGGAGAAGAGACAAAATAAAGACCCAAGAAAAATTACCCTATAAGAATTTATTTTTTCCAATACATTTCAAATGAGTCTGTGGAAATCCAAAGATGCACTGGTATACAAAAGATAATTGATGCATCGAAGGCTCTTTTTTTCTTAGAATGAAATGCAGAATCTCTTCTAAGAAATGACTTGCATTTAATAATATGGCATTAAACAGCTCTTTCAAAATCACATTTCGCTACAGTTTTCCTTCTTTATTTCTTTTAAAACGTTTCAATTCTAAGATACTAGAATTTGTAAAATACGCAAAAAAGATATAGTATAAGCCAGTAGAATTTCACAAAAAAAATATGAAAACATACAGTACAGGAGAAAAAGAAAACAAATGGGAGTGAAATGGAGGGAGTTTCTCATTTACACAGTGAGATAAATATTACTTTTATTTCTGCACACCAAATAAAAGCCTGTCATGCAGGCAAAGAGGAATATGGGGAAAAATTAAGGTACTGTCACCTATTATAAAATATTGCCAAAATCGAACAGTGTCTTGACAGTCAACATACAGAGCTGCGGTTCTGCTTTGAGCTCCACAAGGGCTGATAAACCCAAAGTTGTTTCTTCTTTTTTAATTATAATACATGAGCAAGCACATAATATACTCACAAAAAAAAAGGTGAATTAGTATGATCATTACTTAATGCATCTTACTTCGACTTTTATAGGCAAATGGCAAAAAAGTACAAGATATATTTAAATCTTATTGGAATAAAGAATTGTAAGACTACCACTACTTTCAGCTATTTTAAACCAGTGACTAAACCGTCAATTTTGCGACAGGACAGGAGGGCACAGAGGAACCAGTTGTGTTAACCAACGATATTAGCATGTTAATGTAGGAAAAAAAAGATCATTAAAAAGAAAATAGCACGTAGTACGTAGGACAGGCATGAATGATTTACATAAGACGGCACTGGGTTCCTGGGAAGTTACAAAGGGCATCATGGGAGTATTACGTTATGTGGCCAATATCTTGATCCAAAAAAACAACTCCCTGCTTGACATGTAGCACACATGATGTAGAGTACTAACTAATGCCTTTTACACCCTGAATAATGCACTTAGTGCCAAAAAAGGAATCTTTTTAGACCAAGTTGTTTGTTTCTGTTCTTGCTTACAGTGCTGATCTTCGAATCAGAAGATGTGCTATGGGCCAAAGAATACATCACTAGTAATCCCACCCCTAAAGCAATCGGTGATTGTGAGCCACTGTGAAACCACGTCAATCTTTATTTACCCTACAAATACACTATTCTTATGCATGTGATCAGTCTGAAGGCTTAAAGGTCAACTAATCTTGATTTGAAAAAGGACTGATGGCCATAAAAATGTTTAAGTCCCTTTTTTGCCGGTGCAGTTGTCCCTACTATCTTCTGTAGTTTCCTTTGGCCTGGATTGAAAATGACCCTCCCTGACCCCCCGAGTACATAATTAACACTAGGGGCGTTTCTTCCCTCTATTTGCGAACTTTTATAGCTCTTTCATTTTCCTTGGCCTAGTTTGGTTACCCCTTTCCCTCCCTCGTTCTTTCTTTTCATCTCTCGTTCTCTATAGCAAAGCGCAGGCATTCTTTTTGCCACGTTTTTTGGCTTGGAGCGCCGCTCTTGTGGCCATTTCGAACACTTCCCTCACGCCATCCTTAGTTTTAGCTGAACACTCAAGGTAGCCGAAGGCATTGATGCGATTAGCCATGTCTCGCCCTTCCTCTGGTTTAACTGGTTCCTGTTAAGGAAGAAAGCATTGAAAGGGCATTAGTACTCTTCATTATCTCTAAATACAATATAATAACATTGAAACACAACCATTTTTTTCTTTAGTTCCATTATTTTAGTGTCACCTAACTTTTATGTTATTTCCAACTAAATATAGTGACTGTTTTATAAAAATCAGTACAAGTTTAGAGTAGAAAGTGCTCACACACCTGTTTCATCTTCAGCAGCTCCCGTCGAGTGTGATCATCATTTCGTAAATCTTTTTTATTACCCACCAGAATTATTGGAACATTTGGACAGAAATGTTTTACCTCTGGCGTCCATTTTTCTGGGATATTCTCTGTGTGAACAGAACAAGGTTTTCAATACAGTGACCACAGCAATTTGGTCTTAGTAAAACCATATAGTCTCAAAGTATTGAAAGGCTAAATTAGACTTGTATATAATTCATATTAAAGACTGGTAGAGATGGATTCTCTCACCCAAACTGTCAGGGCTGTCTATGGAAAAGCACATGAGGATGACATCAGTGTCTGGGTAGGACAGGGGCCGCAGCCTGTCATAGTCCTCTTGTCCAGCTGTATCCCATAGAGCCAGTTCCACCTGACAACAAAATGATTACAAATTATATTATCAGCGTTACAATTTGTGTAAAAAGTTCAATAATTATTCCGTTTTTATTTATAATTACACTACCATTCAAAGGTTTGGGGTCAATAAGATTTTTCTAAAGAAATTAATACTTTTATTTAGCAAGGATGCATTAAATTGATCAAAAATGACAGTAAAGACATTTATAATGTCACATAAGATTTCTATTTCAAATAGATACTGTTCCTTTGAGCTTTCCATTCATTAAGCAGCACAACTTTTCAACATGGCTAATAGTAAGAAATGTTTCTTGAGCATCAAATCAGCATATTAGAATGATTTCTGAAGAATCATGTGACACTGAAGACTGGAGTAATGATGCTGAAAATTCAGCTTTGCATCACAGGAATAAATCACTCAATTTTAAAATATATTAAAATAGAAAACTGTTATTTTGAATTGTAATAATATTTCACAATATTACTGTTTTTAATGATAAATGCAGCCTTGGTGAGCACAAGAGACTTCTTTAAAAAACATTTAAAAATCTTACTAACCCCAAGCTTTTTAACAGTACTGCATGTTATTTATTGTATATTTTAACAATATTTCTCTAATGTTATATAAATGTATGTATATTATAATTTAAGTTTGTCTTCCAACAACAGCATAAGACAATTACTCATTGTGGACTCAGAATAAACCCCATTGGTTTCAAATAAACTGCATATAAGTTCAAACTGCTCTAGAAGAGACACATGTTCTGTAATAGTTTGATGTTAGAAGACAATCTCACCTGCTTGCCATCCACCTCAATATCAGCAACATAGTTCTCGAACACTGTGGGTACGTAGACCTCAGGAAACTGGTCTTTACTGAATACAATGAGTAAACACGTCTTTCCACATGCTCCATCTCCAACAATTACAAGCTTCTTGCGAATTGCAGCCATCTGTCACACAAAATGGAAAGATCAGCCAATAATTACAGGAGGCAAGTGGAAATTTTTAAACGTGAGTCTAGAGTGGGCTTAAAATGAACATGGTACCATTTAAAGCAACCTGTGTTACAAATAAGCCCACTATGATTTATGTATATACTTCACATATTATTAAAACTTGTATTAACCAACATATTTAATCAAAGAACTACTGATAGAAATGAACAATGGATTACAGTTCTGGAATTTGACATTCCTGAGCATCCATTCAACAATAACCTATCATCACTTGCTAAGTTGCTATAATTTTGTCCCCACAATGAAAATGAAAAGTGGGTAAAGACAAGTTCATAAAACAAAAGCTTGTGATGTAAGCTCAATTAATTAAGTTAATGTCTAAGTGGGCTTTCTATTTCTATTCCTATACACCAACTTGACAAAAAAAGTTATATTTATGAATAATAATTACCGACAGGGCATGAGCATCTTTTATAAAGAAGCCTATTAAATGTGGTTACAAATATTTTTATTACATCTTGTTGTTCTATTGGCAACTCCATATTCTTGTGAAATCCATGTTTTCAAATACTCAGATTGCATTCATTCATTAATCAGTTTAATTACTGGATACTAAGAAAATAGCTTCTTTAAGTGCTTGGAGTAAGAAATATGTATTATTAAACACGTTTGTGTTTAATTTGAATTAATCTATATATTTTATGTAGATATGAGAATTGTGAAATTTCACTGGTATCTAAAAAATCATTTATTAGAATACAATGTTACAAAAAATATTTTTATTTTATTTTGGCAGGGCAAGTAAAAATTTGAACCACTGGGCCTGATCAAGCCTGTGGAAAAATCCTTAGTGTTGAGCCCTGTAATAATATCAGATTGCATGTATTTATTAAGAAAAATAGATTTCTTTGAGTAAAATAAACAAATAATTTGTCCCATGCTTTGCCTGTTTTATATTTCAAAATAAAACAACGTAAGCTAATATAGTACATGGTCTTATTAGGTACGCCTATATTCATATTTCAGTACATACATCAATCTGTACACTGGGTTCTTATGTTATTATAACACTGCAGCATCAAACTCTCCTCACACACACACACACCGCACCCTGCTCAATTCACTGATCAATACAAGTGTTATGCTAAAATCTGTGACACACATCGTATTAAATCTACCATAAAAACAGCTGACTGCAGTCAGGTCAACCTATAGTCACTCAAGTAACCTTTTGTAGATTAACATTGAGTCAAGCACTGATTCAACGAGACTGGAGCCTTAATGGGGGATAAAATAGACATTTGAAGTGCTGGCTGTTATGTTGGAGAATAAACTAAAGATGGTGATAATTATAACTGCCGCATGTCTGAGCCAAATGGATCAGTCCCCGGTTTACTCCCTATGCTAACTGGGACGCCTCATCTCACGCCCTAATAAGTGTAACATTAGCACAATTTGGCTTGGATTCGACTGGATCCACAAATCAACACTTGTATTAGCCTTTCCAGCCGTCTTACGTTCTTGATAATCGGGCTTTAATACGATTATAAACTCATGTTCGGCATCTTGTTGTTCGTCCGTTTCCGTCATCATCACACTTAGCCTATTAGCACTGAGCTAGCCGCATATAAAAGGCATAATTTTACTCAATGGAGTGGTTTTAAAAAGGCTACTCGGCAGTATTGGCTCTAGAACGTATGGGAAATTAATGAACATATCGATTGTAAGTACCAGAGGTGTTTTTGTATGCGTATTTACCGTTTTCGTTACAGATGTCCTCGCTTTCTTTCTTTTCCTGTACGACCCCAAGGCCCCGCCCCGCAGACAGTGCCACGCCGCTAAGACACGCCCATTCACGATCGTTTCTACCAATCAAGAGGCAGAGACGTCCAAAAGCAGAAGAACAGCAACATATCTTTCGACTTTTTAGTTCTTCTCTAAGACGTTATTTAACTAATAATAAAAATATGATATATTCCGGAAACAGTGTAATTTTTGAGGATACTACTGATGAGGTTAAATTGACCTTCCTCTTCACTGTTTTCCCATTTTATTTGATTCGTTAATGTACAGCTTTTTACATTTATTTTAAATTATTTACTTAGAATTTTGGTTTGAAAACATCATCATTCACCATACTACTTTCTTACGAAAACAGAAAATAGAAATAAAGCTACAGATGAATACATTACTAAATAAATAACAGTTGGAAAGAAACTAAAATGACTATTTGTGATCATTCATCTTCCTGACTCATCCACATCCTGGTTTCTTATGTTTTCTGAATTTATATGTATAAAACTGCACCGCAAAACACCTATTTTCAGTTGTTTTGTACATCATATAAATACCTTGGCTCTCTCTAATACTTCACCTTACACACTGTTCATAGTGCAATCTAGAAAATAATAATCATTACATAAAACAACATAAATTAACACTCAACTTTATTATTACAACCATATGTTTGCAAGCAAACTGTTAATTCTACAGTATCATTCATTTTCAAGTATTAGATATACCAACTGACCACAATTTGAAGATATAACATACTACTGTATTATAACTTTTTTTTATTTTTTATTATAATATAGTTGAGGAGAGTCAAATGTACAATCAACACAAATTAACAGGATAATTATTGACAAAATGTTGTCTAGTCCTCTCCAGAGGATGGGAGAACAATCGTGCTTGGATCGTAATAGTTTTCGGTCATGAGGGGAAGACCTTCAGCTTCCCGCTGTTTGATCAACCTTTCAGCTTCCCGGCGAGCCCACTGCCTCATGCTGGAGCATAAAAACAGAAGACAGAGAGAGACAGATCATGTATATTATGATTAAAAGAAATGGAAAACCATTATTGCTTCAGAAGAAATAAAACATTGGAAAAAAAAAAAATACACACTTGGAGGTGAACCCAATTATCAACCATTTAATAGAGCCTTTGCAATTCGGAGGCCTGTTTTTAAAGAAACAGTCAGAGCCCCCATCGATTCCTTCAAAATGGCTGATTCATTCAGGAACAAAGCAGAAGTGACTGAGTGAGTCATTTAGTCATTCATTAAATTGATTTGTTCAAAAACGCAGATTCATTCAGTAATGAAACTGAAACTCTGTTGCTCAGAGACACGCAGCGGCTCTACTGTTTGGAACTATTTTCATTGGCAAAATAGAGGACAAACAGACAATATAGAGTGTAAAATGTAAGTCACCTAATAGACTATTAAGTTATTGTTCATTGAATTGTTGTAAAAAAATCAAAATCACATTTGCAAATGTGCTGATATTAGGGAAAACAGCACGTTTGCTCTTGTGATATTGGTTATAAATATTACAAACAAGACCTTATAGCCTACATAGACTTTTTTTTTTTGCACCATATCTTGGTTTTTGGAAGCATTTTTATTAATTTTAGTGGTGTTTTTGCCCCAAGCCCCTGTTCATTTTTCACCCCTGGTGTGTGCGCTGCGTGCTGGCAGGGGACAGGGCTCTTTTTCGACAGCAAGCGGAGCCCCCTTCTTCTGCGAGGCCTGTTTCAAGTGAAACATAGCAAAGGCCGCTACTGCCAATTGAGGTAGGTCAAGGACGACTTCATCTTATGTCTAGTTGTTTGAAATCTTTAAAAAAATTTAAACAAAGTCATCAAGAATATTATCAAGCTCCTCTTCAAACAGATTAGATAGTCTGCTGTATGCTGATAGTTTCTGGCTCCAACGTTTTTACTTAACATCTACAATAGGTATGCACTGTATGTGTTATGGATTTTGGATCCTGATTGGTCAATCACTGGATTCTGTGCAAAATTTAGTCAGTTTATTCATGCACTTACCCGTGATCTGGTAAATAGTGGACGAAAGTGCCTCCGATTACAATGGCCACAGAAATGCCAAAGAAAAAGGCCAACCTCATGTTCCATTCATCCACAAATGGGTCAGAATGATGGAAGCCATGGAAATCTGGATTCTGAAAAGACACAGATAAACATTTACAATTTATAAACCTGCATTTGTGGACGTAAACAAGTCAACATAATTGTTTATCAACACAAAGCTTTTATATTAAATTTAGGATTTGCAATATGACATTGCAATCACTGCAGGAAGACTATGACAGCTTAACAGAATAGAAAACGATAAGACAGAATAGAAAACGATAAGACAGAATAGAATAGAATAGAATAGAATAGAATAATGATTGCACCAAAAAAAAAAAATTTAGCAGATACAGCTTAAAACATAATACAAAGCATATAACAAGAGAGACACAATAGATAAACTGTAGTTGAGATCATGCAGTACACAGTGTAAACATGAACAGGTAGGTCAAACTTCAGACAGTTTAGCTTAGACTTCAGTGAGCCGCTTAACATTATTCAAGCTTCCATGCATCATACACATGTGTTTGTGTTCGTCTTACCTTGTCAAACGGGCTGACCTCTGCGTGTCCATGACTGTCCTGAGCCGCGGGAGATAAGGACTGCAGATCAGATGTAACCGCCGCGCCGGACGCGCTGGACTTCGGCGTCTGTGACACACAGCGGCTCCCGAGCGCCGAGCTCAAACGAACCCGGGACAGGGTGGGCCAGATTCGGCTCAGGCGTGAAGCCATTTCCACCGCTTTCTCTGCACTTTGAAGCTCTTTCGAGACAGCTTCTGTTCCAGGTTATTTTTTCCGGGTTAAAATGCGGTTCTATTGGTTTGCTGGGGATCTTACTGCCATCTAGTGTCCCGGATGTATCATAACACAAGACCTATTGATAAACAGCAGGTGTCTCTGTTTCACCAATCTAAACTGGTTCTGATACTATCGGTAAAATCTGCTTTGAAAAATAACATCTGATTGATTGGCTATTCTTGGCAACGCTTTATACTTATATCTAGCAGTATCTCCACTTCATGCATTATAAAATGTCTGTGCAGTATTTATTTTTTATTTACACCATTACAAACCCATGCGTGCAATATTCAGCTCGGATTTGACATTTATATCATATATTATCTGTACTGACCCATAACTCTCTACACATAAGCCTACATATTATTCTGTATGAGCTAATCAGTAATTCTGTTTTGTTTTTTAGATTAATATTTGTTGAGTACCAGATTTTTACGTTACAAATTCAAATTCCCTGTGTGTGTGTGTGTAAGCACACTTGGTCAGTACCTGGGGAATAGCAAAAACATAATTTTTTTGCTATATCTATCTATAAGGAACATGTGTGTGCCATGCAGTCGTCTTCATGGTTTTGTTATCTGACTGCAGAAGCAGGAAGTTCTCAAAACCACAGACGCTTCAGCTCTTCAACTTGTTCCTCCCTCACAAGAAATCCCATTTACATGCATGAGCATTTGCAAATCTTTTTGTCTCATTTAAAATAAACAGATTTTTAAGCTAATGATTATACCACCAGTTCCTTTTTTTAATTCACCACAATAAAGCATCTTGAAAAATGCATAATATTTATTCAGTGTACATCTTAGTCTACATAAAGCTCAATTAGATAATTAACAACTACAGTACAATACTTTTAAAACATGTGACATGGTAAGTGTACAAAACATTACTGTTTAACAAGCTATTAACATATAATGACAATATTAAAAAGCATGGTGTTTTTAACGGCATGAGCTCTTGACACCTTTCACTCAAATCAGTCTTAACAGCCTCTCAAAAAATGTCTCAATGTTAAGGTATGTCCATGTCTCCATTTGTAGACAAACGCTTGTCGGATTCACACCCGCCTCTGCTTTCCATGTTTTCTTTGCTTTCCTCATCCTGGTCATCCGGTTTCTGCTTCAGACGTAGTCCTGGATCCTTCTGTGAAGGGATGCGAAAGCTGGAAAAAGACCCACCTCCTGAGGCCCTTTTTTCTACATGAAAACAAGGCAAGAAAATACAGGGAAGTTAGAGGGAGTTTATTGATTGTGAAAGCAGCATAAATAAATGTGTTTTGTGTCTTGAAATATGGGTAAATTAGTTAAAATACATACCTCCTGGTCCAATAGGATGCATTAATCTGTTCATCTGAACGTTCCAATGTTTAACATTGGTGCTGGCCTGACGAAGCTTCCTTTGAGCAGCCTGCCAGAATACAAAGATACAGATCAACCAACCAATCAACCAATCAATCAATCAATCAATCAATCTGCTAGTTTAGTTGATTTGACGATTTCCACAACAATCAATTTACATAAACAGCTAATATCAGCATTAGCACATCAATTGACTGATAATGTAACACTTTACAAAAAGGTTTCATTTGTTAACATTAGTTAAAGGGATAGTTCGCCCAAAAATGATATTTAAGCCATGATTTACTCACCCTCAAGCCGTTCGAGATGCATATGTCAATCTTTTTTCAGACTAACACATTTTCAGTTATTTTAGAAAATGTCTTAGATCTTTCAGTGGTTATAATGTGAAGCAATGGGGTCCAGCTGATTCAAGTCGCAAAATGTGCATGCATCCTTCACAAAAATAATCCATCCGGCTCCAGGGGGATAAACGAAGGCCTTCTGAGGGTAATCCGTGCGGTTTTGTCGTAAAAATATACATATTTAAAACTTTATAAACGAAAATAACTGGCTTCCGGTGGCGGTCGGCGCGCGTTCATGGAGATGAATGACGTCGTGACGTAGAGCGAACGTAGAGTTTTGTTTTACTCTGCTCTCTAGCTGCGCTGTCACGCTCGTTCTACGTCACGACGCTTCCTGCGCTACGTCCTACGTCATAAGCCAGCAACCATCTCCATGAACGCGCGCCGACCGCCACCGGAAGCCAGTTATTTTCGTTTATAAAGTTTTAAATATGTATATTTTTACGACAAAACTGCACGGATTACCCTCAGAAGGCCTTCGTTTATCCCCCTGGAGCCGGATGGATTATTTTTGTGAAGGATGCATGCACATTTTGCGACTTGAATCAGCTGGACCCCATTGCTTCACATTATAACCACTGAAAGATCTAAGACATTTTCTAAAATAACTGAAAATGTGTTCGTCTGAAAAAAGATTGACATATGCATCTCGAACGGCTTGAGGGTGAGTAAATCATGGCTTAAATATCATTTTTGGGCGAACTATCCCTTTAACTACATTAGTACATGCACTAACAATGAAAAGTACTTCTAATGCATTTATTAAACTCAATTCATGTTAATTGCAACTCACTAATACATCAATAAAATCAAATGTTGTACCTATAAATTAATATTTAATGGTCCTGAGCTAACATGAACTAACATTTTCATTTTAATTGAACTAAAATGAATTGGTACTGTAATAAATGTACTGCTTATAGTTGGTTTATGCATTAAATAATGTTAACTAATATAGGAAGTTATTGAAAAGTGTTACCCTAATAATATTACTAACGCAAACACTACCATTAAAAAGTTTGGGTCAGTAAGATTTAATTTTTGTTTGTAAGAAATTAATACTTTATTCAGCAAGGACACATGAAATTGATCAATAGTGACCATAATGACATTTATAATTTTACAAAAGATTTCTATAGCAAATAAATGCTTTTTTTTAATATTCATATTTTTATATTTTTATATTCATCAAAAAAATCTAACACATTTC
This sequence comes from Abramis brama, assembly GCF_963993115.1. Taxonomy (NCBI): domain Eukaryota; kingdom Metazoa; phylum Chordata; class Actinopteri; order Cypriniformes; family Leuciscidae; genus Abramis; species Abramis brama. The sequence continues at coordinate 29,444,322 of NC_139978.1, read as the reverse complement.
AACAAAAATATTGCGCAGCACACCTGTTTTCAACATTGATAATAATAAGAAATGTTTCTTGAGCAGCAAATCAGCCTATTAGAATGATTTCTGAAGGGTCATGTGACACTGAAGACTGGAGTAACGATGCTGAAAATTCACACAAAAATAAATTACATTTTAAAATATATTCAAATAGAAAACAGTTATTTAAAATCGTAGTAATATTTTACAATATTAATGTTTCGATCAACATTAAAAAAATGTACCGACCACAAACTTTTTAATGGTACTTTAGGTCATTGCATTAAAAACTTTTGTCAGACAAATCTCCGTAGAGAAACTCACCACTACATCCTGGTCCACTCGGTAGCGATTGGCCCTGACCTCCTCCAGCTGCTTCTGTGCATCCTCCAGAGATCGAGACTTGCTTTCCATTTCCTCTCTGAGCTCTTGTTTCTCCCGCTGGGCTCGCTGGATATACTCCTCCTGCTCCTCACGGAGAGACATGAGGGCCTTCATCTTCTCCTCTTCCTCAGCCAGTAGCCTGTAGCAATGAGGCAGCGAACGATCAAACACAGCACAAGCTAAAAGAGACCTCTTTCAGCATAATGAATTGAATTCCATATTGAAAAATTAATACAAATTTCTATGATCCATATTCTCCAGCATGATTTGAGAATGATCCAGAGAGCATTCTGCGCTTCACTGGGAGCAAGAACATCTGATCCTTTGTACAAAGGAGATGCATGATCAGTGTCACAAAATTTGCTTTTTTCATTTCATTTGTGACCTAGAAATACCGCAGAATCTTAAATAATTCTCATTAATTTTACACTGCATCTTTCCAGAGTCCCAAAACTTTAATTCCAGGTTTTGTATCCAAAATATTCAATGTGGTCTCAGTCTTGTGCACTCAACTGTGTGTTGCTATTCAAACGGTGTCAGACGTCAAAAGTATTTGGTTTACAATGGCATTTTGCATGTATGTATTGTATAGTGAATAGATTTGAAACAGAAATAGTGTCTCATTGTCTTTACTGAATTTGAAACAGGTTTCAGTTTTCCTCTCAGAGTATATACACATATCCATTTCTCTGGACAAAAATGTTCATGTTAATTGAGTCTCTTCTGTCCATTACTTCCTCTGGTAACTTCCTCTTGATTAATTCCTTCATAACCTCAAGCATTTTAACAGGGGAGAGCTTTTATACTATTATATTTCCTCCCTGAAGAGTACTGATGAGTTTCAGCAGCTCGACGCAACCCAGCACATTTAACAGAAAAGAAAGGCTAATAGGGCACCAAATAGTCTGCAGATGTGCCATTCAAAAGCATATAATATTATTATAACATCAGGGTGTTTGTGTGTGAAACTGAGAATGGGTGTGTTGCTCAACAGAGTTTGCGTGCTGCTGCTCACCGAGCCTGTGCGTAGCGGAAGGCTTCTTCGTCCTGCCTGGCTTTGATTTCCTGTTGTAAAGCCTCCTCTAGCCGCTGCTGCATGGCCTCCAGTTCTTTGATTCGTGTCCTCTGTCTCTCAGCCTCGGCCTCCTTCAGTGCCATCTCTGCCTGCATGCTCGCCCGCGCCTGCACACAAACAAACAGCGATAGGCCTCGCACGGTCTTATCTTTATCCATCTATATATCAGAAATGAATTTGGAATGCTTTAAAAATTACAATTTACTTCCTGAACTGAATTCAAATTGAGGTAACAAACATGATTCAGAATTTAAATGTGAAGTAGTAGAAATAAAAGGAACAAATTCATAACTGTAATTTTGAACCTTTTTCAGTTTGTCAGACTCAGGACACATTTTTAATGATGATTTGACAAAAGCCTTGTTTGATAGTTTTGAAAAAAGTTTTGAAAATTGTAATGCTTATAGGGCTTACTAAAAGAGAACAGACATAGAACGATAGATAAAATGACAGACAGAATGATGGACTGATAGATAAAACGATAGATAGAATGACCGACTGTCAGACAGACAAACAGAATGATAGACAGACAGACAGACAGACAGAC